>NC_091283.1:116085941-116424181 GCF_032444005.1 Ranitomeya imitator | reverse complement strand
TGTCCCGAAATTGATGTCCCCTGTGGACCCTGCATCCACCACATTCACCCAGTGTGCCGTGATGGACACGTAACGTCCCTGGCCATGCCTACTGGTCCATGCATCTGTAGTCAGGTGCACCTTTGTACTCACAGATTGCCTGAGTGCATGGACGATGCGCTGTTTAACATGCTGGTGCAGGGCTGGGATGGCTTTTCTGGAAAAAAAGTGTCGACTGGGTAGCTCGTAGCGTGGTTCAGTGTACTCTATCAGGACTTTGAAAGCTTCGCTTTCAACTAACCAGTAGGGCATCATCTCTAACGAGATTAGTCTAGCTATGTGGGCGTTAAAACCCTGTGTACGCGGATGCGAGGATAAGTACTTCCTTTTTCTAACCAGAGTCTCATGTAGGGTGAGCTGGACGGGAGAGCTGGAGATCGTGGAACTTGCGGGTGTGCCGGTGGACATGGCAGACTGAGAGACGCTTGGAGACGGTATTGTTTCCGCCGGTGCCCTAGATGCAATATTTCCTCCTACAAAACTGGTGATTCCCTGACCTTAACTGCTTTTGGCTGGCAAAGAAACCTGCACAGATACTGCCGGTGGTGCGGAAAATGGTGGCCTTACAGTGACGGAAGGGATGTTGCGTTGCTGACTAGCTTCATTGGCCGAGGGTGCTACAACCTTAAGGGACGTTTGGTAGTTAGTCCAGGCTTGAAAATGCATGGTGGTTAAATGTCTATGCATGCAACTTGTATTGAGACTTTTCAGATTCTGACCTCTGCTTAAGCTAGTTGAACATTTTTGACAGATGACTTTGCGCTGATCAATTGGATGTTGTTTAAAAAAATGCCAGACTGCACTCTTCCTAGCATTGGATCCCTTTTCAGGGATTGCAGACTGAGCTTTAACCGGATGGCCACGCTGTCCTCCAACAGGTTTTGGCTTTGCCACGCGTTTTGGGCCAGATACGGGCCCGGCAGATGGAACCTGTTGCGATGTTGATGCCTGCTGCGGCCCCTCCTCCACCTCCGCTTCTGAACTACTGCCGCCTGCACCCTGTTCCCCCAATGGCTGCCAATCGAGGTCAACAACTGGGTCATCTATTACCTCCTCTTCTAGCTCGTGTGCAACTTCGTCTGTGTCACCGTGTCGGTCAGAGGTATAGCGTTCGTGACGGGGCAACATAGTCTCATCAGGGTCTGATTGTGCATCAGTACCCTGAGAGGGCAATGTTGTGGTTTGAGTCATAGGACCAGCATAGTAGTCTGGCTGTGGCTGCGCATCAGTGCACTCCATGTCAGAATCTACTTGTAATGGGCATGGCCTGTTAAGTGTTTCACTTTCTAAGCCAGGGACGGTATGTGTAAAGAGCTCCATGGAGTAACCCGTTGTGTCGCCTGCTGCATCCTTCTCTCTTGTTGTTGTTTTTGCTGAAGAGGACAAGGAAGCGACTTGTCCCTGACCGTGAACATCCACAAGCGACGCGCTGCTTTTACATTTACCAGTTTCAGAAGAGGAGGCAAAAGAGCTAGAGGCTGAGTCTGCAAGGTAAGCCAAAACTTGCTGTTGCTGCTCCGGCTTTAAAAGCGGTTTTCCTACTCCCAGAAAAGAGAGCGTTCGAGGCCTTGTGTAGCCAGACGACGAACCTGGCTCCACAGCTCCAGACTTAGGTGGAATATTTTTTTCCCACGACCACCTGATGCTCCACTACCACTACCATCATTACCAGCTGACAATGAACGCCCACGGCCACGACCTCTTGCACCAGACTTCCTCATTGTTTTAAAAACTTAACCAAAGTAACTTTATTTGTTGCTGTCAAACAACTTACACGATGACCTATAACTTCAGTATGATTTCAATATCCCTTTACAGGTTGGTGAGACCACAAGGAAAATCAGGCACAATGTTACACACTCTGTTTTCTGTGGCACCAAATCACAGAGATGCCACACACGCAGGACTGTCACTCAAGCACAAATGTCAATATTAATCTCCCACCTATATTTTTTTTTTTCCAGGGAGACTTTAGAAACAAAATAAAATAAAATGATTTTTTCAGGAAGAATTTAGAAACCAAATAAAATAAAATGATTTTTTCAGGGACAATTTAGAAACCAAATAAAAAAAAAAGGCTTTCTATGGCCCACTGAGTGAGAGGTGGCACACACAGGAGTCAGGAGTGGCACACAAGCCCAGAGGCCAATATTTTTCTCCCACTGATTGATGTACTGATTTTTTCAAGTAGATTTTGGAACCCAAATCAAGCAAAAAAATAAATAGGCTTTCTATGGCCCACAATTTGAGAGAGAGAGAGATGGCACACCCAGGAGTCAAGACTGGCACGCAAGCAGAAAGGGCAATATTAATCTCCCACTGTTTTATTTTTTTTTATTTTTTTTTCAGGGAGACTTTAGAAACAAAATAAAATACAATGATTTTTTTTCAGGAAGAATTTACAAACCAAATAAAATAAAATGATTTTTTCAGGGACAATTTAGAAACCAAAAAAAAAAAAAAAAAGGCTTTCTATGGCCCACCCACTGAGTGAGAGATGGCACACACAGGAGTCAGGAGTGGCACACAAGCCCAGGGGCCAATATTTTTCTCCCACTGATTGATCTACTGATTTTTTCAGGTAGATTTTGGAACCCAAATCAAGCAAAAAAATAAATAGGCTTTCTATGGCCCACTGAGTGAGAGATGGCACACACAGGAGTCAGGAGTGGCACACAAGCCCAGAGGCCAATATTTTTCTCCCACTGATTGATGTAGTGTTTTTTTCAGGTAGATTTTGGAACCCAAATCAAGCAAAAAAATAAATAGGCCTTCTATGGCCCACTGAGTGAGAGATGGCACAAACAGGAGTCAGGAGTGGCACACAAGCCCAGAGGCCAATATTTTTCTCCCACTGATTGATTTATTGATTTTTTCAGGTAAGATTTAGAACCCAAATCAAGCAAAAAAATAAATAGGCTTTCTATGGCCCACTGAGTGAGAGATGGCACACACAGGAGTCAGGAGTGGCACACAAGCCCAGAGGCCAATATTTTTCTCCCACTGATTGATGTAGTGGTTTTTTCAGGTAGATTTTGGAACCCAAATCAAGCAAAAAAATAAATAGGCCTTCTATGGCCCACTGAGTGAGAGATGGCACACACAGGAGTCAGGAGTGGCACACAAGCCCAGAGGCCAATATTTTTCTCCCACTGATTGATTTATTGATTTTTTCAGGTAAGATTTAGAACCCAAATCAAGCAAAAAAATAAATAGGCTTTCTATGGCCCACTGAGTGAGAGATGGCACACACAGGAGTCAGGAGTGGCACACAAGCCCAGAGGCCAATATTTTTATCCCACTGATTGATGTAGTGATTTTTTCAGGTAGATTTTAGAACCCAAATCAAGCAAAAAAATAAATAGGCTTTCTATGGCCCACTGAGTGAGAGATGGCACACACAAGAGTCAGGAGTGGCACACAAGCCCAGAGGCCAATATTTTTCTCCCACTGATTGATTTATTGATTTTTTCAGGTAGGATTTAGAACCCAAATCAAGCAAAAAAATAAATAGGCTTTCTATGGCCCACTGAGTGAGAGATGGCACACACAGGAGTCAGGAGTGGCACACAAGCCCAGAGGCCAATATTTTTCTCCCACTGATTGATTTATTGATTTTTTCAGGTAGGATTTAGAACCCAAATCAAGCAAAAAAATAAATAGGCTTTCTATGGCCCACAATTTGAGAGAGAGAGAGAGAGATGGCACACCCAGGAGTCAAGACTGGCACGCAAGCAGAAAGGGCAATATTAATCTCCCACTGTTTTATTTTTTTTTATTTTTTTTTCAGGGAGACTTTAGAAACAAAATAAAATAAAATGATTTTTTCAGGGACAATTTAGAAACCAAAAAAAAAAAAAAAGGCTTTCTATGGCCCACCCACTGAGTGAGAGATGGCACACACAGGAGTCAGGAGTGGCACACAAGCCCAGAGGCCAATATTTTTCTCCCACTGATTGATGTGCTGATTTTTTCAGGTAGATTTTGGAACCCAAATCAAGCAAAAAAATAAATAGGCTTTCTATGGCCCACTGAGTGAGAGATGGCACACACAGGAGTCAGGAGTGGCACACAAGCCCAGAGGCCAATATTTTTCTCCCACTGATTGATGTAGTGATTTTTTCAGGTAGATTTTAGAACCCAAATCAAGCAAAAAAATAAATAGGCTTTCTATGGCCCACTGAGTGAGAGATGGCACACACAGGAGTCAGGAGTGGCACACAAGCCCAGAGGCCAATATATTTCTCCCACTGATTGATTTATTGATTTTTTCAGGTAGGATTTAGAACCCAAATCAAGCAAAAAAATAAATAGGCTTTCTATGGCCCACTGAGTGAGAGATGGCACACACAGGAGTCAGGAGTGGCACACAAGCCCAGAGGCCAATATTTTTCTCCCACTGATTGATTTATTGATTTTTTCAGGTAGGATTTAGAACCCAAATCAAGCAAAAAAATAAATAGGCTTTCTATGGCCCACTGAGTGAGAGATGGCACACACAGGAGTCAGGAGTGGCACACAAGCCCAGAGGCCAATATTTTTCTCCCACTGATTGATGTAGTGATTTTTTCAGGTAGATTTTAGAACCCAAATCAAGCAAAAAAATAAATAGACTTTCTATGGCCCACTGAGTGAGAGATGGCACACACAGGAGTCAGGAGTGGCACACAAGCCCAGAGGCCAATATTTTTCTCCCACTGATTGATTTATTGATTTTTTCAGGTAGGATTTAGAACCCAAATCAAGCAAAAAAATAAATAGGCTTTCTATGGCCCACTGAGTGAGAGATGGCACACACAGGAGTCAGGAGTGGCACACAAGCCCAGAGGCCAATATTTTTCTCCCACTGATTGATGTAGTGATTTTTTCAGGTAGACTTTAGAACCCAAATCAAGCAAAAAAATAAATAGGCTTTCTATGGCCCACTGAGTGAGAGATGGCACACACAGGAGTCAGGAGTGGCACACAAGCCCAGAGGCCAATATTTTTCTCCCACTGATTGATTTATTGATTTTTTCAGGTAGGATTTAGAACCCAAATCAAGCAAAAAAATAAATAGGCTTTCTATGGCCCACTGAGTGAGAGATGGCACACACAGGAGTCAGGAGTGGCACACAAGCCCAGAGGCCAATATTTTTCTACCACTGATTGATTTATTGATTTTTTCAGGTAGGATTTAGAACCCAAATCAAGCAAAAAAATAAATAGGCTTTCTATGGCCCACTGAGTGAGAGATGGCACACACAGGAGTCAGGAGTGGCACACAAGCCCAGAGGCCAATATTTTTCTCCCACTGATTGATGTAGTGATTTTTTCAGGTAGATTTTAGAACCCAAATCAAGCAAAAAAATAAATAGGCTTTCTATGGCCCACTGAGTGAGAGATGGCACACACAGGGATGGCACTCTAGCAGAAATGCCAATCTTAATCTCCCACAAAAAAAAACAAAAAAAACAGGGACTGTCCTACAATTACTATCTCCCTGCAGTAATCTCAGCCAGGTATGGCAGGCAGCAATAAGGAGTGGACTGATGCACAAATTAAATAAAAAGTGTGGACAAACAAACAAGATAGCTGTGCAGAACGGAAGGAACAAGAGGATTTGTGCTTTGAAAAAAGCAGTTGGTTTGCACAGCGGCGTACACACAGCAATGCAGCTATCAGGGAGACTTCTAGGGCAGCCCAATGAGCTACAGCGCTGAGAAAAAAAAAATGTAGCTTCCACTATCCCTGCACACCGAAGGTGGTGTTGGACAGTGGAAATCGCTACAGCACAAGCGGTTTGGTGGTTAATGGACCCTGCCTAACACTATCCCTGCTTCTGACGAAGCGGCAGCAACCTCTCCCTATGCTCAGATCAGCAGCAGTAACATGGCGGTCGGCGGGAATGCCCCTTTATAGCCCCTGTGACGCCGCAGACAGCAAGCCAATCACTGCAATGCCCTTCTCTAAGATGGTGGGGACCAGGACCTATGTCATCACGCTGCCCACACTCTGCGTTTACCTTCATTGGCTGAGAAATGGCGCTTTTCGCGTCATTGAAACGCGACTTTGGCGCGAAAGTCGCGTACCGCATGGCCGACCCCGCACAGGGGTCGGATCGGGTTTCATGAAACCCGACTTTGCCAAAAGTCGGCGACTTTTGAAAATGAACAACCCGTTTCGCTCAACCCTACTGGTCACAGCTTTGGGCTAATGCTGTCATTTCACAGGGTGGGGGAACCGCGGCTGTGTGACCGGTGGTAATGATTTTACCACCAATCAGAAGTATTGTTTGCCGTGCTGTCATGCCCACGTGAAGACAGATTTTTTTCTTTACTAAGATAAGAAATGACAGTTTGTGCTTTCAAAATTCTGTGGCTAGTGAGGAGCAAGATACATACACAGACATTCCTAGGGAGGAGCTAGAGGCAGATACAGACATTCTAGGGAGGAGCCAGAGGCAGACACAGACATTCTAGGGAGGAGCAAGAGGAACACACAGACATTCTAGGGAGGAGCTAGAGGAATACACAGACATTCTAGGGAGGAGCTAGAGGCTGACACAGACATTCTAGGGAGGAGCTATAGGAACACACAGACATTCTAGGGAGGAGCTAGAGGAAGACACAGACATTCTAGGGAGGAGCTAGAGGCAGACACAGACATTCTAGGGAGGAGCTAGAGGCAGACACATACATTCTAGGGAGGAGCTAGAGGCAGACACAGACATTCTAGGGAGGAGCTAGAGGCAGACACAGACATTCTAGGGAGGAGCTAGAGGCTGACACAGATATTCTAGGGAGGAGCTAGAGGCAGACACAGGCATTCTAGAGAAGAGCTAGAGGCAGAGACAGACATTCTAGGGAGGAGCTAGAGGCAGACACAGACATTCTAGGGAGGAGCTAGAGGCAGACACAGACATTCTAGAGAGGAGCTAGAGGCAGACACAGGCATTCTAGAGAGGAGCTAGAGGCAGAGACAGACATTCTAGGGAGGAGCTAGAGGCAGACACAGACATTCTAGGGAGGAGCTAGAGGCAGACACAGACATTCTAGGGAGGAGCTAGAGGCAGACACAGACATTCTAGGGAGGAGCTAGAGGCTGACACAGACATTCTAGGGAGGAGCTAGAGGAATACACAGACATTCTAGGGAGGAGCTAGAGGCAGGCACAGACATTCTGGGGAGGAGCTAGAGGAACACACAGACATTCTAGGGAGGAGCTAGAGGCTGACACAGACATTCTAGGGAGGAGCTAGAGGCTGACACAGACATTCTAGGGAGGAGCTAGAGGAATACACAGACATTCTAGGGAGGAGCTAGAGGCAGGCACAGACATTCTGGGGAGGAGCTAGAGGAACACACAGACGTTCTAGGGAGGAGCTAGAGGCTGACACAGACATTCTAGGGAGGAGCTAGAGGCAGAGACAGACATTCTAGGGAGGAGCTAGAGGCTGACACAGACATTCTAGAGAGGAGCTAGAGGAATACACAGACATTCTAGGGAGGAGCTAGAGGCAGGCACAGACATTCTGGGGAGGAGCTAGAGGAACACACAGACATTCTAGGGAGGAGCTAGAGGCAGACACAGACATTCTAGGGAGTTGCTAGAGGCTGACACAGATATTCTAGGGAGGAGCTAGAGGCAGACACAGACATTCTAGGGAGGAGCTAGAGGCTGACACAGACATTCTAGGGAGGAGCTAGAGGAATACACAGACATTCTAGGGAGGAGCTAGAGGCAGGCACAGACATTCTGGGGAGGAGCTAGAGGAACACACAGACATTCTAGGGAGGAGCTAGAGGCTGACACAGACATTCTAGGGAGGAGCTAGAGGCAGAGACAGACATTCTAGGGAGGAGCTAGAGGCAGACACAGACATTCTAGGGAGGAGCTAGAGGCAGACACAGACATTCTAGGGAGGAGCTAGAGGCAGACACAGACATTCTAGGGAGGAGCAAGAGGCAGACACAGACATTCTAGGGAGGAGCTAGAGGCAGATACAGACATTCTAGGGAGGAGCTAGAGGCAGACACGGACATTCTAGGGAGGAGCTATAGGAACACACAGACATTCTAGGGAGAAGCTAGAGGAACACACAGACATTCTAGGGAGGAGCTAGAGGAATACACAGACATTCTAGGGAGGAGCTAGAGGCTGACACAGACATTCTAGGGAGGAGCTATAGGAACACAGACATTCTAGGGAGGAGCTAGAGGAACACACAGACATTCTAGGGAGGAGCTAGAGGCAGACACAGACATTCTGGGGAGGAGCTAGAGGAACACACAGACATTCTAGGGAGGAGCTAGAGGCTGACACAGACATTATAGGGAGGAGCAAGAGGCAGAGACAGACATTCTAGGGAGGAGCTGGAGGCAGACACAGACATTCTAGGGAGGAGCTAGAGGCAGACACAGACATTCTAGGGAGGAGCTAGAGGCAGACACAGACATTCTAGGGAGGAGCTAGAGGCAAACACAGACATTCTAGGGAGGAGCAAGAGGCAGATACAGACATTCTAGGGAGGAGCTAGAGCCAGACACAGGCATTCTAGAGAGGAGCTAGAGGCAGACACAGACATTCTAGAGAGGAGCTAAAGGCTGACACAGACATTCAAGGGAGGAGCTAGAGGCAGACACAGACATTCTAGGGAGGAGCTAGAGGCTGACACAGACATTCTAGGGAGGAGCTAGAGGAATACACAGACATTCTAGGGAGGAGCTAGAGGCAGGCACAGACATTCTGGGGAGGAGCTAGAGGAACACACAGACATTCTAGGGAGGAGCTAGAGGCTGACACAGACATTCTAGGGAGGAGCTAGAGGAATACACAGACATTCTAGGGAGGAGCTAGAGGCAGGCACAGACATTCTGGGGAGGAGCTAGAGGAACACACAGACATTCTAGGGAGGAGCTAGAGGCTGACACAGACATTCTAGGGAGGAGCTAGAGGCAGAGACAGACATTCTAGGGAGGAGCTAGAGGCTGACACAGACATTCTAGGGAGGAGCTAGAGGAATACACAGACATTCTAGGGAGGAGCTAGAGGCAGGCACAGACATTCTGGGGAGGAGCTAGAGGAACACATAGACATTCTAGGGAGGAGCTAGAGGCAGACACAGACATTCTAGGGAGGAGCTAGAGGCTGACACAGATATTCTAGGGAGGAGCTAGAGGCAGACACAGACATTCTAGGGAGGAGCTAGAGGCTGACACAGACATTCTAGGGAGGAGCTAGAGGAATACACAGACATTCTAGGGAGGAGCTAGAGGCAGGCACAGACATTCTGGGGAGGAGCTAGAGGAACACACAGACATTCTAGGGAGGAGCTAGAGGCTGACACAGACATTCTAGGGAGGAGCTAGAGGCAGAGACAGACATTCTAGGGAGGAGCTAGAGGCAGACACAGACATTCTAGGGAGGAGCTAGAGGCAGACACACACACTCTAGGGAGGAGCTAGAGGCAGACACAGACATTCTAGGGAGGAGCAAGAGGCAGACACAGACATTCTAGGGAGGAGCTAGAGGCAGATACAGACATTCTAGGGAGGAGCTAGAGGCAGACACGGACATTCTAGGGAGGAGCTATAGGAACACACAGACATTCTAGGGAGTAGCTAGAGGAACACTCAGACATTCTAGGGAGGAGCTAGAGGAATACACAGACATTCTAGGGAGGAGCTAGAGGCTGACACAGACATTCTAGGGAGGAGCTATAGGAACACAGACATTCTAGGGAGGAGCTAGAGGAACACACAGACATTCTTGGGAGGAGCTAGAGGAAGACACAGACATTCTAGGGAGGAGCTGTAGGCAGAGACAGACATTCTAGGGAGGAGCTAGAGGCAGACACAGACATTCTAGGGAGGAGCTAGAGGCTGACACAGACATTCTAGGGAGGAGCTAGAGGCAGACACAGACATTCTAGAGAGGAGCTAGAGGCAGACACAGGCATTCTAGAGAGGAGCTAGAGGCAGACATAGGCATTCTAGAGAGGAGCTAGAGGCAGAGACAGACATTCTAGGGAGCAGCTAGAGGCTGACACAGACATTCTTGGGAGGAGCTAGAGGCTGACACAGACATTCTAGGGAGGAGCTAGAGGAATACACAGACATTCTAGGGAGGAGCTAGAGGCAGACACAGACATTCTGGGGAGGAGCTAGAGGAACACACAGACATTCTAGGGAGGAGCTAGAGGCTGACACAGACATTCTAGGGAGGAGCTAGAGGCAGAGACAGACATTCTAGGGAGGAGCTGGAGGCAGACACAGACATTCTAGGGAGGAGCTAGAGGCAGACACAGACATTCTAGGGAGGAGCTAGAGGCAGACACAGACATTCTAGTGAGGAGCTAGAGACAAACACAGACATTCTAGGGAGGAGCAAGAGGCAGATACAGACATTCTAGGGAGGAGCTAGAGCCAGACACAGGCATTCTAGAGAGGAGCTAGAGGCAGACACAGACATTCTAGAGAGGAGCTAAAGGCTGACACAGACATTCAAGGGAGGAGCTAGAGGCAGACACAGACATTCTAGGGAGGAGCTAGAGGCTGACACAGACATTCTAGGGAGGAGCTAGAGGAATACACAGACATTCTAGGGAGGAGCTAGAGGCAGGCACAGACATTCTGGGGAGGAGCTAGAGGAACACACAGACATTCTAGGGAGGAGCTAGAGGCTGACACAGACATTCTAGGGAGGAGCTAGAGGCAGAGACAGACATTCTAGGGAGGAGCTAGAGGCAGACACAGACATTCTAGGGAGGAGCTAGAGGCAGACACAGACATTCTAGGGAGGAGCTAGAGGCAGACATAGACATTCTAGGGAGGAGCAAGAGGCAGACACAGACATTCTAGGGAGGAGCTAGAGGCAGATACAGACATTCTAGGGAGGAGCTAGAGGCAGACACGGACATTCTAGGGAGGAGCTATAGGAACACACAGACATTCTAGGGAGGAGCTAGAGGAACACACAGACATTCTAGGGAGAAGCTAGAGGAATACACAGACATTCTAGGGAGGAGCTAGAGGCTGACACAGACATTCTAGGGAGGAGCTATAGGAACACAGACATTCTACGGAGGAGCTAGAGGAACATACAGACATTCTAGGGAGGAGCTAGAGGAAGACACAGACATTCTAGAGAGGAGCTAGAGGCAAACACAGGCATTCTAGAGAGGAGCTACAGGCAGACACAGGCATTCTAGAGAGGAGCTAGAGGCAGAGACAGACATACTAGGGAGCAGCTAGAGGCAGACACAGGCATTCTAGAGAGGAGCTAGAGGCAGAGACAGACATTCTAGGGAGCAGCTAGAGGCTGACACAGACATTCTTGGGAGGAGCTAGAGGCTGACACAGACATTCTAGGGAGGAGCTAGAGGAATACACAGACATTCTAGGGAGGAGCTAGAGGCAGACACAGACATTCTGGGGAGGAGCTAGAGGAACACACAGACATTCTAGGGAGGAGCTAGAGGCTGACACAGACATTCTAGGGAGGAGCTAGAGGCAGAGACAAACATTCTAGGGAGGAGCTGGAGGCAGACACAGACATTCTAGGGAGGAGCTAGAGGCAGACACAGACATTCTAGGGAGGAGCTAGAGGCAGGCACAGACATTCTAGGGAGGAGCTAGAGGCAAACACAGACATTCTAGGGAGGAGCAAGAGGCAGATACAGACATTCTAGGGAGGAGCTAGAGCCAGACACAGGCATTCTAGAGAGGAGCTAGAGGCTGACATAGACATTCAAGGGAGGAGCTAGAGGCAGACACAGACATTCTAGGGAGGAGCTAGAGGCTGACACAGACATTCTAGGGAGGAGCTAGAGGAATACACAGACATTCTAGGGAGGAGCTAGAGGCAGGCACAGACATTCTGGGGAGGAGCTAGAGGAACACACAGACATTCTAGGGAGGAGCTAGAGGCTGACACAGACATTCTAGGGAGGAGCTAGAGGCAGAGACAGACATTCTAGGGAGGAGCTGGAGGCAGACACAGACATTCTAGGGAGGAGCTAGAGGCAGACACAGACATTCTAGGGAGGAGCTAGAAGCAGACACAGACATTCTAGGGAGGAGCAAGAGGCAGACACAGACATTCTAGGGAGGAGCTAGAGGCAGAGACAGACATTCTAGGGAGGAGCTAGAGGCAGACACAGACATTCTAGGGAGGAGCTAGAGGCAGACACAGACATTCTAGGGAGGAGCTAGAGGCAGACATAGACATTCTAGGGAGGAGCAAGAGGCAGACACAGACATTCTAGGGAGGAGCTAGAGGCAGATACAGACATTCTAGGGAGGAGCTAGAGGCAGACACGGACATTCTAGGGAGGAGCTATAGGAACACACAAACATTCTAGGGAGGAGCTAGAGGAACACACAGACATTCTAGGGAGGAGCTAGAGGAATACACAGACATTCTAGGGAGGAGCTAGAGGCTGACACAGACATTCTAGGGAGGAGCTATAGGAACACAGACATTCTACGGAGGAGCTAGAGGAACACACAGACATTCTAGGGAGGAGCTAGAGGAAGACACAGACATTCTAGAGAGGAGCTAGAGGCAAACACAGGCATTCTAGAGATGAGCTACAGGCAGACACAGGCATTCTAGAGAGGAGCTAGAGGCAGAGACAGACATTCTAGGGAGCAGCTAGAGGCAGACACAGGCATTCTAGAGAGGAGCTAGAGGCAGAGACAGACATTCTAGGGAGCAGCTAGAGGCTGACACAGACATTCTTGGGAGGAGCTAGAGGCTGACACAGACATTCTAGGGAGGAGCTAGAGGAATACACAGACATTCTAGGGAGGAGCTAGAGGCAGACACAGACATTCTGGGGAGGAGCTAGAGGAACACACAGACATTCTAGGGAGGAGCTAGAGGCTGACACAGACATTCTAGGGAGGAGCTAGAGGCAGAGACAGACATTCTAGGGAGGAGCTGGAGGCAGACACAGACATTCTAGGGAGGAGCTAGAGGCAGACACAGACATTCTAGGGAGGAGCTAGAGGCAGGCACAGACATTCTAGGGAGGAGCTAGAGGCAAACACAGACATTCTAGGGAGGAGCAAGAGGCAGATACAGACATTCTAGGGAGGAGCTAGAGCCAGACACAGGCATTCTAGAGAGGAGCTAGAGGCTGACACAGACATTCAAGGGAGGAGCTAGAGGCAGACACAGACATTCTAGGGAGGAGCTAGAGGCTGACACAGACATTCTAGGGAGGAGCTAGAGGAATACACAGACATTCTAGGGAGGAGCTAGAAGCAGGCACAGACATTCTGGGGAGGAGCTAGAGGAACACACAGACATTCTAGGGAGGAGCTAGAGGCTGACACAGACATTCTAGGGAGGAGCTAGAGGCAGAGACAGACATACTAGGGAGGAGCTGGAGGCAGACACAGACATTCTAGGGAGGAGCTAGAGGCAGACACAGACATTCTAGGGAGGAGCTAGAAGCAGACACAGACATTCTAGGGAGGAGCAAGAGGCAGACACAGACATTCTAGGGAGGAGCTAGAGGCAGATACAGACATTCTAGGGAGGAGCTAGAGGCAGACACGGACATTCTAGGGAGGAGCTATAGGAACACACAGACATTCTAGGGAGGAGCTAGAGGAACACACAGACATTCTAGGGAGGAGCTAGAGGAAGACACAGACATTCTAGAGAGGAGCTAGAGGCAGACACAGGCATTCTAGAGAGGAGCTACAGGCAGACACAGGCATTCTAGAGAGGACCTAGAGGCAGAGACAGACATTCTAGGGAGCAGCTAGAGGCAGACACAGGCATTCTAGAGAGGAGCTAGAGGCAGAGACAGACATTCTAGGGAGCAGCTAGAGGCTGACACAGACATTCTTGGGAGGAGCTAGAGGCTGACACAGACATTCTAGGGAGGAGCTAGAGGAATACACAGACATTCTAGGGAGGAGCTAGAGGCAGACACAGACATTCTGGGGAGGAGCTAGAGGAACACACAGACATTCTAGGGAGGAGCTAGAGGCTGACACAGACATTCTAGGGAGGAGCTAGAGGCAGAGACAGACATTCTAGGGAGGAGCTGGAGGCAGACACAGACATTCTAGGGAGGAGCTAGAGGCAGACACAGACATTCTAGGGAGGAGCTAGAGGCAGGCACAGACATTCTAGGGAGGAGCTAGAGGCAAACACAGACATTCTAGGGAGGAGCAAGAGGCAGATACAGACATTCTAGGGAGGAGCTAGAGCCAGACACAGGCATTCTAGAGAGGAGCTAGAGGCAGACACAGACATTCTAGAGAGGAGCTAAAGGCTGACACAGACATTCAAGTGAGGAGCTAGAGGCAGACACAGACATTCTAGGGAGGAGCTAGAGGCAGACACAGACATTCTAGGGAGGAGCTATAGGCAGACACAGGCATTCTAGAGAGGAGCTAGAGGCAGACACAGACATTCTAGGGAGGAGCTAGAGGCAGACACAGACATTCTAGGGAGGAGCTAGAGGCAGACACATACATTCTAGGGAGGAGCTAGAGGCAGACACAGACATTCTAGGGAGGAGCTAGAGGCAGACACAGGCATTCTAGAGAGGAGCTAGAGGCAGACACAGACATTCTAGAGAGGAGCTAGAGGCAAACACAGGCATTCTAGAGAGGAGCTAGAGGCAGACACAGACATTCTAGGGAGGAGCTAGAGGCTGACACAGACATTCTAGGGAGGAGCTAGAGGCAGACACAGACATTCTAGGGAGGAGCTAGAGGCAGACACAGACATTCTAGGGAGGAGCTAGAGGAACACACAGACATTCTAGGGAGGAGCTAGAGGCTGACAAAGACATTCTAGGGAGGAGCTAGAGGCAGACACAGACATTCTAGGGAGGAGCTAGAGACAGACACAGACATTCTAGGGAGGAGCAAGAGGCAGATACAGACATTATAGGGAGGAGCTAGAGGCAGACACGGACATTCTAGGGAGGAGCTATAGGAACACACAGACACTCTAGGGAGGAGCTAGAGGAACACACAGACATTCTAGGGAGGAGCTAGAGGCAGACACAGGCATTCTAGAGAGGAGCTAGAGGCAGACACAGACATTCTAGAGAGGAGCTAGAGGCAGACACAGGCATTCTAGAGAGGAGCTAGAGGCAGACACAGACATTCTAGGGAGGAGCTAGAGGCTGACACAGACATTCTAGGGAGGAGCTAGAGGCAGACCCAGACATTCTGGGGAGGAGCTAGAGGAACACACAGACATTCTAGAGAGGAGCTAGAGGCAGACACAGGCATTTTAGAGAGGAGCTAGAGGCAGACACAGACATTCTAGGGAGGAGCTAGAGGCTGACACAGACATTCTAGGGAGGAGCTAGAGGCAGACACAGACATTCTAGGGAGGAGCTAGAGGCAGACACAGACATTCTAGGGAGGAGCTAGAGGCAGACACAGACATTCTAGGGAGGAGCTAGAGGCAGACACAGGCATTCTAGAGAGGAGCTAGAGGCAGACACTGACATTCTAGAGAGGAGCTAGAGGTAGACACAGGCATTCTAGAGAGGAGCTAGAGGCAGACACAGACATTCTAGGGAGGAGCTAGAGGCTGACACAGACATTCTAGGGAGGAGCTAGAGGCAGACACAGACATTCTAGGGAGGAGCTAGAGGCAGACACAGACATTCTGGGGAGGAGCTAGAGGAACACACAGATATTCTAGGGAGGAGCTAGAGGCTGACACAGACATTCTAGGGAGGAGCTAGAGGCAGACACAGACATTCTAGGGAGGAGCTAGAGACAGACACAGACATTCTAGGCAAGAGCAAGAGGCAGATACAGACATTCTAGGGAGGAGCTAGAGGCAGAAACGGACATTCTAGGGAGGAGCTATAGGAACACACAGACATTCTAGGGAGGAGCTAGAGGAACACACAGACATACTAGGGAGGAGCTAGATGAACACACAGACATTCTAGGGAGGAGCTAGAGGAATACACAGACATTCTAGGGAGGAGCTAGAGGCTGACACAGACATTCTAGGGAGGAGCTATAGGAACACACAGACATTCTAGGGAGGAGCTAGAGGCTGACACAGACATTCTAGGGAGGAGCTAGAGGAAGACACAGACATTCTAGGGAGGAGCTAGAGGCAGAGACAGACATTCTAGGGAGGAGCTAGAGGCAGACACAGACATTCTAGGGAGGAGTTAGAGGCTGACACAGACATTCTAGGGAGGAGCTAGAGGCAGACACAGACATTCTAGGGAGGAGCAAGAGGCAGATACAGACATTCTAGGGAGGAGCTAGAGGCAGACACAGGCATTCTAGAGAGGAGCTAGAGGCAGACACTGACATTCTAGAGAGGAGCTAGAGGTAGACACAGGCATTCTAGAGAGGAGCTAGAGGCAGACACAGACATTCTAGGGAGGAGCTAGAGGCTGACACAGACATTCTAGGGAGGAGCTAGAGGCAGACACAGACATTCTAGGGAGGAGCTAGAGGCAGACACAGACATTCTGGGGAGGAGCTAGAGGAACACACAGACATTCTAGGGAGGAGCTAGAGGCTGACACAGACATTCTAGGGAGGAGCTAGAGGCAGACACAGACATTCTAGGGAGGAGCTAGAGACAGACACAGACATTCTAGGGAAGAGCAAGAGGCAGATACAGACATTCTAGGGAGGAGCTAGAGGCAGAAACGGACATTCTAGGGAGGAGCTATAGGAACACACAGACATTCTAGGGAGGAGCTAGAGGAACACACAGACATACTAGGGAGGAGCTAGATGAACACACAGACATTCTAGGGAGGAGCTAGAGGAATACACAGACATTCTAGGGAGGAGCTAGAGGCTGACACAGACATTCTAGGGAGGAGCTATAGGAACACACAGACATTCTAGGGAGGAGCTAGAGGCTGACACAGACATTCTAGGGAGGAGCTAGAGGAAGACACAGACATTCTAGGGAGGAGCTAGAGGCAGAGACAGACATTCTAGGGAGGAGCTAGAGGCAGACACAGACATTCTAGGGAGGAGTTAGAGGCTGACACAGACATTCTAGGGAGGAGCTAGAGGCAGACACAGACATTCTAGGGAGGAGCAAGAGGCAGATACAGACATTCTAGGGAGGAGCTAGAGGCAGACACAGGCATTCTAGAGAGGAGCTAGAGGCAGACACTGACATTCTAGAGAGGAGCTAGAGGTAGACACAGGCATTCTAGAGAGGAGCTAGAGGCAGACACAGACATTCTAGGGAGGAGCTAGAGGCTGACACAGACATTCTAGGGAGGAGCTAGAGGCAGACACAGACATTCTAGGGAGGAGCTAGAGGCAGACACAGACATTCTGGGGAGGAGCTAGAGGAACACACAGACATTCTAGGGAGGAGCTAGAGGCTGACACAGACATTCTAGGGAGGAGCTAGAGGCAGACACAGACATTCTAGGGAGGAGCTAGAGACAGACACAGACATTCTAGGGAAGAGCAAGAGGCAGATACAGACATTCTAGGGAGGAGCTAGAGGCAGAAACGGACATTCTAGGGAGGAGCTATAGGAACACACAGACATTCTAGGGAGGAGCTAGAGGAACACACAGACATACTAGGGAGGAGCTAGATGAACACACAGACATTCTAGGGAGGAGCTAGAGGAATACACAGACATTCTAGGGAGGAGCTAGAGGCTGACACAGACATTCTAGGGAGGAGCTATAGGAACACACAGACATTCTAGGGAGGAGCTAGAGGCTGACACAGACATTCTAGGGAGGAGCTAGAGGAAGACACAGACATTCTAGGGAGGAGCTAGAGGCAGAGACAGACATTCTAGGGAGGAGCTAGAGGCAGACACAGACATTCTAGGGAGGAGCTAGAGGCTGACACAGACATTCTAGGGAGGAGCTAGAGGCAGACACAGACATTCTAGGGAGGAGCAAGAGGCAGATACAGACATTCTAGGGAGGAGCTAGAGGCAGACACAGACATTCTAGGGAGGAGCTAGAGGCAGACACAGACATTCTAGAGAGGAGCTAGAGGCAGAGACAGGCATTCTAGAGAGGAGCTAGAGGCAGACACAGACATTCTGGAGAGGAGCTAGAGGAACACAAAGACGTTCTAGGGAGGAGCTAGAAGCTGACACAGACATTCTAGGGAGGAGCTAGAGACAGACACAGACATTCTAGGGAGGAGCAAGAGGAAGATACAGACATTCTAGGGAGGAGCTAGAGGGAGACACGGACATTCTAGGGAGGAGCTATAGGAACACACAGACATTCTAGGGAGGAGCTAGAGGAACACACAGACATTCTAGGGAGGAGCTAGAGGAACACACAGACATTCTAGGGAGGAGCTAAAGGAATACACAGACATTCTAGGGAGGAGCTAGAGGCTGACACAGACATTCTAGGGAGGAGCTAGAGGAAGAAACAGACATTATAGGGAGGAGCTAGAGGCAGAGACAGACATTCTAGGGAGGAGCTAGAGGCAGACACAGACATTCTAGGGAGGAGCTAGAGGCTGACACAGACATTCTAGGGAGGAGCTAGAGGCAGACAAAGACATTCTAGGGAGGAGCAAGAGGCAGATACAGACATTCTAGGGAGGAGCTAGAGGCAGACACAGACATTCTAGGGAGGAGCTAGAGACAGACACAAACATTCTAGAGAGGAGCTAGAGGCAGACACAGGCATTCTAGAGAGGAGCTAGAGGCAGACACAGACATTCTAGGGAGGAGCTAGAGGCTGACACAGACATTCTAGGGAGGAGCTAGAGGCAGACACAGACATTCTAGGGAGGAGCTAGAGGCAGACACAGACACTCTGGGGAGGAGCTAGAGGAACACACAGACGTTCTAGGGAGGAGCTAGAGGCTGACACAGACTTTCTAGGGAGGAGCTAGAGGCAGACACAGACATTCTAGGGAGGAGCTAGAGGCAGACACAGACATTCTAGCGAGGAGCTAGAGACAGACACAGACATTCTAGAGAGGAGGTAGAGGCAGACACAGACATTCTAGAGAGGAGCTAGAGGCAGACACAGACATTCTAGAGAGGAGCTAGAGGCAGACACAGGCATTCTAGAGAGGAGCTAGAGGCAGACACAAACATTCTAGGGAGGAGCTAGAGGCTGACACAGACATTCTAGGGAGGAGCTAGAGGCAGACACAGACATTCTAGGGAGGAGCTAGAGGCAGACACAGACATTCTGGGGAGGAGCTAGAGGAACACACAGACATTCTAGGGAGGAGCTAGAGGCTGACACAGACATTCTAGGGAGGAGCTAGAGGCAGACACAGACATTCTAGGGAGGAGCTAGAGGCTGACACAGACATTCTAGGGAGGAGCTAGAGGCAGACACAGACATTCTAGGGAGGAGCAAGAGGCAGATACAGACATTCTAGGGAGGAGCTAGAGGCAGACACAGACATTCTAGGGAGGAGCTAGAGACAGACACAAACATTCTAGAGAGGAGCTAGAGGCAGACACAGGCATTCTAGAGAGGAGCTAGAGGCAGACACAGACATTCTAGGGAGGAGCTAGAGGCTGACACAGACATTCTAGGGAGGAGCTAGAGGCAGACACAGACATTCTAGGGAGGAGCTAGAGGCAGACACAGACACTCTGGGGAGGAGCTAGAGGAACACACAGACGTTCTAGGGAGGAGCTAGAGGCTGACACAGACTTTCTAGGGAGGAGCTAGAGGCAGACACAGACATTCTAGGGAGGAGCTAGAGGCAGACACAGACATTCTAGCGAGGAGCTAGAGACAGACACAGACATTCTAGAGAGGAGGTAGAGGCAGACACAGACATTCTAGAGAGGAGCTAGAGGCAGACACAGACATTCTAGAGAGGAGCTAGAGGCAAACACAGGCATTCTAGAGAGGAGCTAGAGGCAGACACAAACATTCTAGGGAGGAGCTAGAGGCTGACACAGACATTCTAGGGAGGAGCTAGAGGCAGACACAGACATTCTAGGGAGGAGCTAGAGGCAGACACAGACATTCTGGGGAGGAGCTAGAGGAACACACAGACATTCTAGGGAGGAGCTAGAGGCTGACACAGACATTCTAGGGAGGAGCTAGAGGCAGACACAGACATTCTAGGGAGGAGCTAGAGGCAGACAGAGACATTCTAGGGAGGAGCTAGAGGCAGACAGAGACATTCTAGGGAGGAGCTAGAGGCAGACACAGGCATTCTAGAGAGGAGCTAGAGGCAGACACAGACATTCTAGTGAGGAGCTAGAGGCAGACACAGACATTCTAGGGAGGAGCTAGAGGCAGACACAGACATTCTAGGGAGGAGCTAGAGGCAGACACAGACATTCTAGGGAGGAGCTAGAGGCAGACACAGGCATTCTAGAGAGGAGCTAGAGGCAGACACAGACATTCTAGAGAGGAGCTAGAGGCAGACACAGGCATTCTAGAGAGGAGCTAGAGGCAGACAGACATTCTAGGGAGGAGCTAGAGGCTGACACAGACATTCTAGGGAGGAGCTAGAGGCAGACACAGACATTCTAGGGAGGAGCTAGAGGCAGACACAGACATTCTGGGGAGGAGCTAGAGGAACACACAGACATTCTAGGGAGGAGCTAGACGCTGACACAGACATTCTAGGGAGGAGCTAGAGGCAGACACAGACATTCTAGCGAGGAGCTAGAGACAGACACAGACATTCTAGGGAGGAGCAAGAGGCAGATACAGACATTCTAGGGAGGAGCTAGAGGCAGACACGGACATTCTAGGGAGGAGCTTTAGGAACACACAGACATTCTTGGGAGGAGCTAGAGGAACACACAGACATTCTAGGGAGGAGCTAGAGGCAGAAACAGGCATTCTAGAGAGGAGCTAGAGGCAGACACAGACATTCTAGAGAGGAGCTAGAGGCAGACACAGGCATTCTAGAGAGGAGCTAGAGGCAGACACAGACATTCTAGGGAGGAGCTAGAGGCTGACACAGACATTCTAGGGAGGAGCTAGAGGCAGACACAGACATTCTAGGGAGGAGCTAGAGGCAGACACAGACATTCTGGGGGGGAGCTAGAGGAACACACAGACATTCTAGGGAGGAGCTAGAGGCTGACACAGACATTCTAGGGAGGAGCTGGAGACAGACACAGACATTCTAGGGAGGAGCTAGAGGCAGACACAGACATTCTAGGGAGGAGCTAGAGGAAGACACAGACATTCTATGGAGGAGCTAGAGACAGACACAGACATTCTAGAGAGGAGCTAGAGGCAGACACAGGCATTCTAGAGAGGAGCTAGAGGCAGACACAGACATTCTATGGAGGAGCTAGAGACAGACACAGACATTCTAGAGAGGAGCTAGAGGCAGACACAGGCATTCTAGAGAGGAGCTAGAGGCAGACACAGACATTCTAGAGAGGAGCTAGAGGCAGACACAGGCATTCTAGAGAGGAGCTATAGGCAGATACAGACATTCTAGGGAGGAGCTAGAGGCTGACACAGACATTCTAGGGAGGAGCTAGAGACAGACACAGACATTCTAGAGAGGAGCTAGAGGCAGACACAGGCATTCTAGAGAGGAGCTAGAGGCAGACACAGACATTCTATGGAGGAGCTAGAGACAGACACAGACATTCTAGAGAGGAGCTAGAGGCAGACACAGGCATTCTAGAGAGGAGCTATAGGCAGATACAGACATTCTAGGGAGGAGCTAGAGGCAGACACAGACATTCTAGAGAGGAACTAGAGGCAGATACAGACATTCTAGAGAGGAGCTAGAGGCAGACACAGACATTCTAGGGAGGAGCTAGAGGAAGACACAGACATTCTATGGAGGAGCTAGAGACAGACACAGACATTCTAGAGAGGAGCTAGAGGCAGACACAGGCAGTCTAGAGAGGAGCTAGAGGCAGACACAGACATTCTATGGAGGAGCTAGAGACAGACACAGACATTCTAGAGAGGAGCTAGAGGCAGACACAGGCATTCTAGAGAGGAGCTAGAGGCTGACACAGACATTCTAGAGAGGAGCTAGAGGCAGACACAGGCATTCTAGAGAGGAGCTATAGGCAGATACAGACATTCTAGGGAGGAGCTAGAGGCAGACACAGACATTCTAGAGAGGAACTAGAGGCAGATACAGACATTCTAGGGAGGAGCTAGAGGCAGACACAGACATTCTAGAGAGGAGCTAGAGGCAGACACAGGCATTCTAGAGAGGAGCTAGAGGCAGACACAGACATTCTAGGGAGGAGCTAGAGGCTGACACAGACATTCTAGGGAGGAGCTAGAGGCAGACACAGACATTCTAGGGAGGAGCTAGAGGCAGACACAGACATTCTGGGGAGGAGCCAGAGGAACACACAGACATTCTATGGAGGAGCTAGAGACAGACACAGACATTCTAGAGAGGAGCTAGAGGCAGACACAGGCATTCTAGAGAGGAGCTAGAGGCAGACACAGACATTCTAGGGAGGAGCTAGAGGCTGACACAGACATTCTAGGGAGGAGCTAGAGGCAGACACAGACATTCTAGGGAGGAGCTAGAGGCAGACACAGACATTCTGGGGAGGAGCTAGAGGAACACACAGACGTTCTAGGGAGGAGCTAGAAGCTGACACAGACATTCTAGGGAGGAGCTAGAGGCAGACACAGACATTCTAAGGAGGAGCTAGAGGCAGACACAAACATTCTAGGTAGGAGCTAGAGACAGACAGACATTCTAGAGAGGTGCTAGAGGCAGACACAGGCATTCTAGAGAGGAGCTAGAGGCAGACACAGACATTCTAGAGAGGAGCTAGAGGCAGACACAGGCATTCTAGAGAGGAGCTAGAGGCAGATACAGACATTCTAGGGAGGAGCTAGAGGCAGACACAGACATTCTAGAGAGGAACAAGAGGTAGATACAGACATTCTAGGGAGGAGCTAGAGGCAGACACAGACATTCTAGAGAGGAGCTAGAGGCAGACACAGGCATTCTAGAAAGGAGCTAGAGGCAGACACAGACATTCTAGGGAGGAGCTAGAGGCTGACACAGACATTCTAGGGAGGAGCTAGAGGCAGACACAGACATTCTAGGGAGGAGCTAGAGGCAGACACAGACATTCTGGGGAGGAGCTAGAGGAATACACAGACATTCTAGGGAGGAGCAAGAGGCAGAGACAGATATTCTAGGGAGGAGCTAGAGGCCGACACAGACATTCTAGGGAGGGGCTAGAGGCAGACACTGACATTCTAGAGAGGAGCTAGGGGCAGAGACAGACATTCTAGAGACGAGCTAGAGGCAGACACAGATATTCTAGAGAGGAGCTAGAGGCAGACACAGACATTCTAGGGAGGAGCTAGAGGAACACACAGACATACTAGGGAGGAGCTAGATGAACACACAGACATTCTAGGGAGGAGCTAGAGGAATACACAGACATTCTAGGGAGGAGCTAGAGGCTGACACAGACATTCTAGGTAGGAGCTATAGGAACACACAGACATTCTAGGGAGGAGCTAGAGGCTGACACATACATTCTAGGGAGGAGCTAGAGGAAGACACAGTCATTCTAGGGAGGAGCTAGAGGCAGAGACAGACATTCTAGGGAGGAGCTAGAGGCAGACACAGACATTCTAGGGAGGAGCTAGAGGCTGACACAGACATTCTAGGGAGGAGGTAGAGGCAGACACAGACATTCTAGGGAGGAGCAAGAGGCAGATACAGACATTCTAGGGAGGAGCTGAAGGCAGACACAGACATTCTAGGGAGGAGCTAGAGGCAGACACAGACATTCTAGAGAGGAGCTAGAGGCAGAGACAGGCATTCTAGAGAGGAGCTAGAGGCAGACACAGACATTCTGGGGAGGAGCTAGAGGAACACAAAGACGTTCTAGGGAGGAGCTAGAGGCTGACACAGACATTCTAGGGAGGAGCTAGAGACAGACACAGACATTCTAGGGAGGAGCAAGAGGAAGATACAGACATTCTAGGGAGGAGCTAGAGGGAGACACGGACATTCTAGGGAGGAGCTATAGGAACACACAGACATTCTAGGGAGGAGCTAGAGGAACACACAGACATTCTAGGGAGGAGCTAGAGGAATACACAGACATTCTAGGGAGGAGCTAGAGGCTGACAGACATTCTAGGGAGGAGCTAGAGGAAGAAACAGACATTATAGGGAGGAGCTAGAGGCAGAGACAGACATTCTAGGGAGGAGCTAGAGGCAGACACAGACATTCTAGGGAGGAGCTAGAGGCTGACACAGACATTCTAGGGAGGAGCTAGAGGCAGACACAGATATTCTAGGGAGGAGCAAGAGGCAGATACAGACATTCTAGGGAGGAGCTAGAGGCAGACACAGACATTCTAGGGAGGAGCTAGAGGCTGACACAGACATTCTAGGGAGGAGCTAGAGGCAGACACAGACATTCTAGGGAGGAGCTAGAGGCAGACACAGACACTCTGGGGAGGAGCTAGAGGAACACACAGACGTTCTAGGGAGGAGCTAGAGGCTGACACAGACTTTCTAGGGAGGAGCTAGAGGTAGACACAGACATTCTAGGGAGGAGCTAGAGGCAGACACAGACATTCTAGCGAGGAGCTAGAGACAGACACAGACATTCTAGAGAGGAGGTAGAGGCAGACACAGTCATTCTAGAGAGGAGCTAGAGGCAGACACAGACATTCTAGAGAGGAGCTAGAGGCAGACACAGGCATTCTAGAGAGGAGCTAGAGGCAGATACAAACATTCTAGGGAGGAGCTAGAGGCAGACACAGACATTCTAGGGAGGAGCTAGAGGCAGACACAGACATTCTGGGGAGGAGCTAGAGGAACACACAGACATTCTAGGGAGGAGCTAGAGGCTGACACAGACATTCTAGGGAGGAGCTAGAGGCAGACACAGACATTCTAGGGAGGAGCTAGAGACAGACACAGACATTCTAGGGAGGAGCAAGAGGCAGATACAGACATTCTAGGGAGGAGCTAGAGGCAGACATGGACATTCTAGGGAGGAGCTATAGGAACACACAGACATTCTAGGGAGGAGCTAGAGGAACACACAGACATTCTAGGGAGGAGCTAGAGGCAGACACAGGCATTCTAGAGAGGAGCTAGAGGCAGACACAGACATTCTAGAGAGGAGCTAGAGGCAGACACAGACATTCTAGAGAGGAGCTAGAGGCAGACACAGGCATTCTAGAGAGGAGCTAGAGGCAGACACAGACATTCTAGGGAGGAGCTAGAGGCTGACACAGACATTCTAGGGAGGAGCTAGAGGCAGACACAGACATTCTAGGGAGGAGCTAGAGGCAGACACAGACATTCTGGGGAGGAGCTAGAGGAACACACAGACATTCTAGGGAGGAGCTAGACGCTGACACAGACATTCTAGGGAGGAGCTAGAGGCAGACACAGACATTCTAGCGAGGAGCTAGAGACAGACACAGACATTCTAGGGAGGAGCAAGAGGCAGATACAGACATTCTAGGGAGGAGCTAGAGGCAGACACGGACATTCTAGGGAGGAGCTTTAGGAACACACAGACATTCTTGGGAGGAGCTAGAGGAACACACAGACATTCTAGGGAGGAGCTAGAGGCAGAAACAGGCATTCTAGAGAGGAGCTAGAGGCAGACACAGACATTCTAGAGAGGAGCTAGAGGCAGACACAGGCATTCTAGAGAGGAGCTAGAGGCAGACACAGACATTCTAGGGAGGAGCTAGAGGCTGACACAGACATTCTAGGGAGGAGCTAGAGGCAGACACAGACATTCTAGGGAGGAGCTAGAGGCAGACACAGACATTCTGGGGAGGAGCTAGAGGAACACACAGACATTCTAGGGAGGAGCTAGAGGCTGACACAGACATTCTAGGGAGGAGCTGGAGACAGACACAGACATTCTAGGGAGGAGCTAGAGGCAGACACAGACATTCTAGGGAGGAGCTAGAGGAAGACACAGACATTCTATGGAGGAGCTAGAGACAGACACAGACATTCTAGAGAGGAGCTAGAGGCAGACACAGGCATTCTAGAGAGGAGCTAGAGGCAGACACAGACATTCTATGGAGGAGCTAGAGACAGACACAGACATTCTAGAGAGGAGCTAGAGGCAGACACAGGCATTCTAGAGAGGAGCTAGAGGCAGACACAGACATTCTAGAGAGGAGCTAGAGGCAGACACAGGCATTCTAGAGAGGAGCTATAGGCAGATACAGACATTCTAGGGAGGAGCTAGAGGCTGACACAGACATTCTAGGGAGGAGCTAGAGACAGACACAGACATTCTAGAGAGGAGCTAGAGGCAGACACAGGCATTCTAGAGAGGAGCTATAGGCAGACACAGACATTCTATGGAGGAGCTAGAGACAGACACAGACATTCTAGAGAGGAGCTAGAGGCAGACACAGGCATTCTAGAGAGGAGCTATAGGCAGATACAGACATTCTAGGGAGGAGCTAGAGGCAGACACAGACATTCTAGAGAGGAACTAGAGGCAGATACAGACATTCTAGAGAGGAGCTAGAGGCAGACACAGACATTCTAGGGAGGAGCTAGAGGAAGACACAGACATTCTATGGAGGAGCTAGAGACAGACACAGACATTCTAGAGAGGAGCTAGAGGCAGACACAGGCATTCTAGAGAGGAGCTAGAGGCAGACACAGACATTCTATGGAGGAGCTAGAGACAGACACAGACATTCTAGAGAGGAGCTAGAGGCAGACACAGGCATTCTAGAGAGGAGCTATAGGCAGATACAGACATTCTAGGGAGGAGCTAGAGGCAGACACAGACATTCTAGAGAGGAACTAGAGGCAGATACAGACATTCTAGGGAGGAGCTAGAGGCAGACACAGACATTCTAGAGAGGAGCTAGAGGCAGACACAGGCATTCTAGAGAGGAGCTAGAGGCAGACACAGACATTCTAGGGAGGAGCTAGAGGCTGACACAGACATTCTAGGGAGGAGCTAGAGGCAGACACAGACATTCTAGGGAGGAGCTAGAGGCAGACACAGACATTCTGGGGAGGAGCCAGAGGAACACACAGACATTCTATGGAGGAGCTAGAGACAGACACAGACATTCTAGAGAGGAGCTAGAGGCAGACACAGGCATTCTAGAGAGGAGCTAGAGGCAGACACAGACATTCTAGGGAGGAGCTAGAGGCTGACACAGACATTCTAGGGAGGAGCTAGAGGCAGACACAGACATTCTAGGGAGGAGCTAGAGGCAGACACAGACATTCTGGGGAGGAGCTAGAGGAACACACAGACGTTCTAGGGAGGAGCTAGAGGCTGACACAGACATTCTAGGGAGGAGCAAGAGGCAGACACAGACATTCTAAGGAGGAGCTAGAGGCAGACAAACATTCTAGGTAGGAGCTAGAGACAGACAGACATTCTAGAGAGGTGCTAGAGGCAGACACAGGCATTCTAGAGAGGAGCTAGAGGCAGACACAGACATTCTAGAGAGGAGCTAGAGGCAGACACAGGCATTCTAGAGAGGAGCTAGAGGCAGATACAGACATTCTAGGGAGGAGCTAGAGGCAGACACAGACATTCTAGAGAGGAACAAGAGGTAGATACAGACATTCTAGGGAGGAGCTAGAGGCAGACACAGACATTCTAGAGAGGAGCTAGAGGCAGACACAGGCATTCTAGAAAGGAGCTAGAGGCAGACACAGACATTCTAGGGAGGAGCTAGAGGCTGACACAGACATTCTAGGGAGGAGCTAGAGGCAGACACAGACATTCTAGGGAGGAGCTAGAGGCAGACACAGACATTCTGGGGAGGAGCTAGAGGAATACACAGACATTCTAGGGAGGAGCAAGAGGCAGAGACAGATATTCTAGGGAGGAGCTAGAGGCCGACACAGACATTCTAGGGAGGGGCTAGAGGCAGACACTGACATTCTAGAGAGGAGCTAGGGGCAGAGACAGACATTCTAGAGACGAGCTAGAGGCAGACACAGATATTCTAGAGAGGAGCTAGAGGCAGACACAGACATTCTAGGGAGGAGCTAGAGGAACACACAGACATACTAGGGAGGAGCTAGATGAACACACAGACATTCTAGGGAGGAGCTAGAGGAATACACAGACATTCTAGGGAGGAGCTAGAGGCTGACACAGACATTCTAGGGAGGAGCTATAGGAACACACAGACATTCTAGGGAGGAGCTAGAGGCTGACACATACATTCTAGGGAGGAGCTAGAGGAAGACACAGACATTCTAGGGAGGAGCTAGAGGCAGAGACAGACATTCTAGGGAGGAGCTAGAGGCAGACACAGACATTCTAGGGAGGAGCTAGAGGCTGACACAGACATTCTAGGGAGGAGCTAGAGGCAGACACAGACATTCTAGGGAGGAGCAAGAGGCAGATACAGACATTCTAGGGAGGAGCTGAAGGCAGACACAGACATTCTAGGGAGGAGCTAGAGGCAGACACAGACATTCTAGAGAGGAGCTAGAGGCAGAGACAGGCATTCTAGAGAGGAGCTAGAGGCAGACACAGACATTCTGGGGAGGAGCTAGAGGAACACAAAGACGTTCTAGGGAGGAGCTAGAGGCTGACACAGACATTCTAGGGAGGAGCTAGAGACAGACACAGACATTCTAGGGAGGAGCAAGAGGAAGATACAGACATTCTAGGGAGGAGCTAGAGGGAGACACGGACATTCTAGGGAGGAGCTATAGGAACACACAGACATTCTAGGGAGGAGCTAGAGGAACACACAGACATTCTAGGGAGGAGCTAGAGGAACACACAGACATTCTAGGGAGGAGCTAGAGGAATACACAGACATTCTAGGGTGGAGCTAGAGGCTGACAGACATTCTAGGGAGGAGCTAGAGGAAGAAACAGACATTATAGGGAGGAGCTAGAGGCAGAGACAGACATTCTAGGGAGGAGCTAGAGGCAGACACAGACATTCTAGGGAGGAGCTAGAGGCTGACACAGACATTCTAGGGAGGAGCTAGAGGCAGACACAGATATTCTAGGGAGGAGCAAGAGGCAGATACAGACATTCTAGGGAGGAGCTAGAGGCAGACACAGACATTCTATGGAGGAGCTAGAGACAGACACAGACATTCTAGAGAGGAGCTAGAGGCAGACACAGGCATTCTAGAGAGGAGCTAGAGGCAGACACAGACATTCTATGGAGGAGCTAGAGACAGACACAGACATTCTAGAGAGGAGCTAGAGGCAGACACAGGCATTCTAGAGAGGAGCTAGAGGCTGACACAGACATTCTAGAGAGGAGCTAGAGGCAGACACAGGCATTCTAGAGAGGAGCTATAGGCAGATACAGACATTCTAGGGAGGAGCTAGAGGCAGACACAGACATTCTAGAGAGGAACTAGAGGCAGATACAGACATTCTAGGGAGGAGCTAGAGGCAGACACAGACATTCTAGAGAGGAGCTAGAGGCAGACACAGGCATTCTAGAGAGGAGCTAGAGGCAGACACAGACATTCTAGGGAGGAGCTAGAGGCTGACACAGACATTCTAGGGAGGAGCTAGAGGCAGACACAGACATTCTAGGGAGGAGCTAGAGGCAGACACAGACATTCTGGGGAGGAGCCAGAGGAACACACAGACATTCTATGGAGGAGCTAGAGACAGACACAGACATTCTAGAGAGGAGCTAGAGGCAGACACAGGCATTCTAGAGAGGAGCTAGAGGCAGACACAGACATTCTAGGGAGGAGCTAGAGGCTGACACAGACATTCTAGGGAGGAGCTAGAGGCAGACACAGACATTCTAGGGAGGAGCTAGAGGCAGACACAGACATTCTGGGGAGGAGCTAGAGGAACACACAGACGTTCTAGGGAGGAGCTAGAGGCTGACACAGACATTCTAGGGAGGAGCTAGAGGCAGACACAGACATTCTAAGGAGGAGCTAGAGGCAGACACAAACATTCTAGGTAGGAGCTAGAGACAGACAGACATTCTAGAGAGGTGCTAGAGGCAGACACAGGCATTCTAGAGAGGAGCTAGAGGCAGACACAGACATTCTAGAGAGGAGCTAGAGGCAGACACAGGCATTCTAGAGAGGAGCTAGAGGCAGATACAGACATTCTAGGGAGGAGCTAGAGGCAGACACAGACATTCTAGAGAGGAACAAGAGGTAGATACAGACATTCTAGGGAGGAGCTAGAGGCAGACACAGACATTCTAGAGAGGAGCTAGAGGCAGACACAGGCATTCTAGAAAGGAGCTAGAGGCAGACACAGACATTCTAGGGAGGAGCTAGAGGCTGACACAGACATTCTAGGGAGGAGCTAGAGGCAGACACAGACATTCTAGGGAGGAGCTAGAGGCAGACACAGACATTCTGGGGAGGAGCTAGAGGAATACACAGACATTCTAGGGAGGAGCAAGAGGCAGAGACAGATATTCTAGGGAGGAGCTAGAGGCCGACACAGACATTCTAGGGAGGGGCTAGAGGCAGACACTGACATTCTAGAGAGGAGCTAGGGGCAGAGACAGACATTCTAGAGACGAGCTAGAGGCAGACACAGATATTCTAGAGAGGAGCTAGAGGCAGACACAGACATTCTAGGGAGGAGCTAGAGGAACACACAGACATACTAGGGAGGAGCTAGATGAACACACAGACATTCTAGGGAGGAGCTAGAGGAATACACAGACATTCTAGGGAGGAGCTAGAGGCTGACACAGACATTCTAGGTAGGAGCTATAGGAACACACAGACATTCTAGGGAGGAGCTAGAGGCTGACACATACATTCTAGGGAGGAGCTAGAGGAAGACACAGTCATTCTAGGGAGGAGCTAGAGGCAGAGACAGACATTCTAGGGAGGAGCTAGAGGCAGACACAGACATTCTAGGGAGGAGCTAGAGGCTGACACAGACATTCTAGGGAGGAGGTAGAGGCAGACACAGACATTCTAGGGAGGAGCAAGAGGCAGATACAGACATTCTAGGGAGGAGCTGAAGGCAGACACAGACATTCTAGGGAGGAGCTAGAGGCAGACACAGACATTCTAGAGAGGAGCTAGAGGCAGAGACAGGCATTCTAGAGAGGAGCTAGAGGCAGACACAGACATTCTGGGGAGGAGCTAGAGGAACACAAAGACGTTCTAGGGAGGAGCTAGAGGCTGACACAGACATTCTAGGGAGGAGCTAGAGACAGACACAGACATTCTAGGGAGGAGCAAGAGGAAGATACAGACATTCTAGGGAGGAGCTAGAGGGAGACACGGACATTCTAGGGAGGAGCTATAGGAACACACAGACATTCTAGGGAGGAGCTAGAGGAACACACAGACATTCTAGGGAGGAGCTAGAGGAACACACAGACATTCTAGGGAGGAGCTAGAGGAATACACAGACATTCTAGGGAGGAGATAGAGGCTGACAGACATTCTAGGGAGGAGCTAGAGGAAGAAACAGACATTATAGGGAGGAGCTAGAGGCAGAGACAGACATTCTAGGGAGGAGCTAGAGGCAGACACAGACATTCTAGGGAGGAGCTAGAGGCTGACACAGACATTCTAGGGAGGAGCTAGAGGCAGACACAGATATTCTAGGGAGGAGCAAGAGGCAGATACAGACATTCTAGGGAGGAGCTAGAGGCAGACACAGACATTCTAGGGAGGAGCTAGAGGCTGACACAGACATTCTAGGGAGGAGCTAGAGGCAGACACAGACATTCTAGGGAGGAGCTAGAGGCAGACACAGACACTCTGGGGAGGAGCTAGAGGAACACACAGACGTTCTAGGGAGGAGCTAGAGGCTGACACAGACTTTCTAGGGAGGAGCTAGAGGTAGACACAGACATTCTAGGGAGGAGCTAGAGGCAGACACAGACATTCTAGCGAGGAGCTAGAGACAGACACAGACATTCTAGAGAGGAGGTAGAGGCAGACACAGTCATTCTAGAGAGGAGCTAGAGGCAGACACAGACATTCTAGAGAGGAGCTAGAGGCAGACACAGGCATTCTAGAGAGGAGCTAGAGGCAGATACAAACATTCTAGGGAGGAGCTAGAGGCAGACACAGACATTCTAGGGAGGAGCTAGAGGCAGACACAGACATTCTGGGGAGGAGCTAGAGGAACACACAGACATTCTAGGGAGGAGCTAGAGGCTGACACAGACATTCTAGGGAGGAGCTAGAGGCAGACACAGACATTCTAGGGAGGAGCTAGAGACAGACACAGACATTCTAGGGAGGAGCAAGAGGCAGATACAGACATTCTAGGGAGGAGCTAGAGGCAGACATGGACATTCTAGGGAGGAGCTATAGGAACACACAGACATTCTAGGGGAGAGCTAGAGGAACACACAGACATTCTAGGGAGGAGCTAGAGGCAGACACAGGCATTCTAGAGAGGAGCTAGAGGCAGACACAGACATTCTAGAGAGGAGCTAGAGGCAGACACAGACATTCTAGAGAGGAGCTAGAGGCAGACACAGGCATTCTAGAGAGGAGCTAGAGGCAGACACAGACATTCTAGGGAGGAGCTAGAGGCTGACACAGACATTCTAGGGAGGAGCTAGAGGCAGACACAGACATTCTAGGGAGGAGCTAGAGGCAGACACAGACATTCTGGGGAGGAGCTAGAGGAACACACAGACATTCTAGGGAGGAGCTAGACGCTGACACAGACATTCTAGGGAGGAGCTAGAGGCAGACACAGACATTCTAGCGAGGAGCTAGAGACAGACACAGACATTCTAGGGAGGAGCAAGAGGCAGATACAGACATTCTAGGGAGGAGCTAGAGGCAGACACGGACATTCTAGGGAGGAGCTTTAGGAACACACAGACATTCTTGGGAGGAGCTAGAGGAACACACAGACATTCTAGGGAGGAGCTAGAGGCAGAAACAGGCATTCTAGAGAGGAGCTAGAGGCAGACACAGACATTCTAGAGAGGAGCTAGAGGCAGACACAGGCATTCTAGAGAGGAGCTAGAGGCAGACACAGACATTCTAGGGAGGAGCTAGAGGCTGACACAGACATTCTAGGGAGGAGCTAGAGGCAGACACAGACATTCTAGGGAGGAGCTAGAGGCAGACACAGACATTCTGGGGAGGAGCTAGAGGAACACACAGACATTCTAGGGAGGAGCTAGAGGCTGACACAGACATTCTAGGGAGGAGCTGGAGACAGACACAGACATTCTAGGGAGGAGCTAGAGGCAGACACAGACATTCTAGGGAGGAGCTAGAGGAAGACACAGACATTCTATGGAGGAGCTAGAGACAGACACAGACATTCTAGAGAGGAGCTAGAGGCAGACACAGGCATTCTAGAGAGGAGCTAGAGGCAGACACAGACATTCTATGGAGGAGCTAGAGACAGACACAGACATTCTAGAGAGGAGCTAGAGGCAGACACAGGCATTCTAGAGAGGAGCTAGAGGCAGACACAGACATTCTAGAGAGGAGCTAGAGGCAGACACAGGCATTCTAGAGAGGAGCTATAGGCAGATACAGACATTCTAGGGAGGAGCTAGAGGCTGACACAGACATTCTAGGGAGGAGCTAGAGACAGACACAGACATTCTAGAGAGGAGCTAGAGGCAGACACAGGCATTCTAGAGAGGAGCTAGAGGCAGACACAGACATTCTATGGAGGAGCTAGAGACAGACACAGACATTCTAGAGAGGAGCTAGAGGCAGACACAGGCATTCTAGAGAGGAGCTATAGGCAGATACAGACATTCTAGGGAGGAGCTAGAGGCAGACACAGACATTTTAGAGAGGAACTAGAGGCAGATACAGACATTCTAGAGAGGAGCTAGAGGCAGACACAGACATTCTAGGGAGGAGCTAGAGGAAGACACAGACATTCTATGGAGGAGCTAGAGACAGACACAGACATTCTAGAGAGGAGCTAGAGGCAGACACAGGCATTCTAGAGAGGAGCTAGAGGCAGACACAGACATTCTATGGAGGAGCTAGAGACAGACACAGACATTCTAGAGAGGAGCTAGAGGCAGACACAGGCATTCTAGAGAGGAGCTATAGGCAGATACAGACATTCTAGGGAGGAGCTAGAGGCAGACACAGACATTCTAGAGAGGAACTAGAGGCAGATACAGACATTCTAGGGAGGAGCTAGAGGCAGACACAGACATTCTAGAGAGGAGCTAGAGGCAGACACAGGCATTCTAGAGAGGAGCTAGAGGCAGACACAGACATTCTAGGGAGGAGCTAGAGGCTGACACAGACATTCTAGGGAGGAGCTAGAGGCAGACACAGACATTCTAGGGAGGAGCTAGAGGCAGACACAGACATTCTGGGGAGGAGCCAGAGGAACACACAGACATTCTATGGAGGAGCTAGAGACAGACACAGACATTCTAGAGAGGAGCTAGAGGCAGACACAGGCATTCTAGAGAGGAGCTAGAGGCAGACACAGACATTCTAGGGAGGAGCTAGAGGCTGACACAGACATTCTAGGGAGGAGCTAGAGGCAGACACAGACATTCTAGGGAGGAGCTAGAGGCAGACACAGACATTCTGGGGAGGAGCTAGAGGAACACACAGACGTTCTAGGGAGGAGCTAGAGGCTGACACAGACATTCTAGGGAGGAGCAAGAGGCAGACACAGACATTCTAAGGAGGAGCTAGAGGCAGACAAACATTCTAGGTAGGAGCTAGAGACAGACAGACATTCTAGAGAGGTGCTAGAGGCAGACACAGGCATTCTAGAGAGGAGCTAGAGGCAGACACAGACATTCTAGAGAGGAGCTAGAGGCAGACACAGGCATTCTAGAGAGGAGCTAGAGGCAGATACAGACATTCTAGGGAGGAGCTAGAGGCAGACACAGACATTCTAGAGAGGAACAAGAGGTAGATACAGACATTCTAGGGAGGAGCTAGAGGCAGACACAGACATTCTAGAGAGGAGCTAGAGGCAGACACAGGCATTCTAGAAAGGAGCTAGAGGCAGACACAGACATTCTAGGGAGGAGCTAGAGGCTGACACAGACATTCTAGGGAGGAGCTAGAGGCAGACACAGACATTCTAGGGAGGAGCTAGAGGCAGACACAGACATTCTGGGGAGGAGCTAGAGGAATACACAGACATTCTAGGGAGGAGCAAGAGGCAGAGACAGATATTCTAGGGAGGAGCTAGAGGCCGACACAGACATTCTAGGGAGGGGCTAGAGGCAGACACTGACATTCTAGAGAGGAGCTAGGGGCAGAGACAGACATTCTAGAGACGAGCTAGAGGCAGACACAGATATTCTAGAGAGGAGCTAGAGGCAGACACAGACATTCTAGGGAGGAGCTAGAGGAACACACAGACATACTAGGGAGGAGCTAGATGAACACACAGACATTCTAGGGAGGAGCTAGAGGAATACACAGACATTCTAGGGAGGAGCTAGAGGCTGACACAGACATTCTAGGGAGGAGCTATAGGAACACACAGACATTCTAGGGAGGAGCTAGAGGCTGACACATACATTCTAGGGAGGAGCTAGAGGAAGACACAGACATTCTAGGGAGGAGCTAGAGGCAGAGACAGACATTCTAGGGAGGAGCTAGAGGCAGACACAGACATTCTAGGGAGGAGCTAGAGGCTGACAGACATTCTAGGGAGGAGCTAGAGGCAGACACAGACATTCTAGGGAGGAGCAAGAGGCAGATACAGACATTCTAGGGAGGAGCTGAAGGCAGACACAGACATTCTAGGGAGGAGCTAGAGGCAGACACAGACATTCTAGAGAGGAGCTAGAGGCAGAGACAGGCATTCTAGAGAGGAGCTAGAGGCAGACACAGACATTCTGGGGAGGAGCTAGAGGAACACAAAGACGTTCTAGGGAGGAGCTAGAGGCTGACACAGACATTCTAGGGAGGAGCTAGAGACAGACACAGACATTCTAGGGAGGAGCAAGAGGAAGATACAGACATTCTAGGGAGGAGCTAGAGGGAGACACGGACATTCTAGGGAGGAGCTATAGGAACACACAGACATTCTAGGGAGGAGCTAGAGGAACACACAGACATTCTAGGGAGGAGCTAGAGGAACACACAGACATTCTAGGGAGGAGCTAGAGGAATACACAGACATTCTAGGGTGGAGCTAGAGGCTGACAGACATTCTAGGGAGGAGCTAGAGGAAGAAACAGACATTATAGGGAGGAGCTAGAGGCAGAGACAGACATTCTAGGGAGGAGCTAGAGGCAGACACAGACATTCTAGGGAGGAGCTAGAGGCTGACACAGACATTCTAGGGAGGAGCTAGAGGCAGACACAGATATTCTAGGGAGGAGCAAGAGGCAGATACAGACATTCTAGGGAGGAGCTAGAGGCAGACACAGACATTCTAGGGAGGAGCTAGAGACAGACACAAACATTCTAGAGAGGAGCTAGAGGCAGACACAGGCATTCTAGAGAGGAGCTAGAGGCAGACACAGACATTCTAGGGAGGAGCTAGAGGCTGACACAGACATTCTAGGGAGGAGCTAGAGGCAGACACAGACATTCTAGGGAGGAGCTAGAGGCAGACACAGACACTCTGGGGAGGAGCTAGAGGAACACACAGACGTTCTAGGGAGGAGCTAGAGGCTGACACAGACTTTCTAGGGAGGAGCTAGAGGCAGACACAGACATTCTAGGGAGGAGCTAGAGGCAGACACAGACATTCTAGCGAGGAGCTAGAGACAGACACAGACATTCTAGAGAGGAGGTAGAGGCAGACACAGGCATTCTAGAGAGGAGCTAGAGGCAGACACAGACATTCTAGAGAGGAGCTAGAGGCAGACACAGGCATTCTAGAGAGGAGCTAGAGGCAGATACAAACATTCTAGGGAGGAGCTAGAGGCAGACACAGACATTCTAGGGAGGAGCTAGAGGCAGACACAGACATTCTGGGGAGGAGCTAGAGGAACACACAGACATTCTAGGGAGGAGCTAGAGGCTGACACAGACATTCTAGGGAGGAGCTAGAGGCAGACACAGACATTCTAGGGAGGAGCTAGAGACAGACACAGACATTCTAGGGAGGAGCAAGAGGCAGATACAGACATTCTAGGGAGGAGCTAGAGGCAGACATGGACATTCTAGGGAGGAGCTATAGGAACACACAGACATTCTAGGGAGGAGCTAGAGGAACACACAGACATTCTAGGGAGGAGCTAGAGGCAGACACAGGCATTCTAGAGAGGAGCTAGAGGCAGACACAGACATTCTAGAGAGGAGCTAGAGGCAGACACAGGCATTCTAGAGAGGAGCTAGAGGCAGACACAAACATTCTAAGGAGGAGCTAGAGGCTGACACAGACATTCTAGGGAGGAGCTAGAGGCAGACACAGACATTCTAGGGAGGAGCTAGAGGCAGACACAGACATTCTGGGGAGGAGCTAGAGGAACACACAGACATTCTAGGGAGGAGCTAGAGGCTGACACAGACATTCTAGGGAGGAGCTAGAGGCAGACACAGACATTCTAGGGAGGAGCTAGAGGCAGACAGAGACATTCTAGGGAGGAGCTAGAGGCAGACACAGGCATTCTAGAGAGGAGCTAGAGGCAGACACAGACATTCTAGGGAGGAGCTAGAGGCAGACACAGACATTCTAGGGAGGAGCTAGAGGCAGACACAGACATTCTAGGGAGGAGCTAGAGGCAGACACAGACATTCTAGGGAGGAGCTAGAGGCAGACACAGGCATTCTAGAGAGGAGCTAGAGGCAGACACAGACATTCTAGAGAGGAGCTAGAGGCAGACACAGGCATTCTAGAGAGGAGCTAGAGGCAGACACAGACATTCTAGGGAGGAGCTAGAGGCTGACACAGACATTCTAGGGAGGAGCTAGAGGCAGACACAGACATTCTAGGGAGGAGCTAGAGGCAGACACAGACATTCTGGGGAGGAGCTAGAGGAACACACAGACATTCTAGGGAGGAGCTAGACGCTGACACAGACATTCTAGGGAGGAGCTAGAGGCAGACACAGACATTCTAGCGAGGAGCTAGAGACAGACACAGACATTCTAGGGAGGAGCAAGAGGCAGATACAGACATTCTAGGGAGGAGCTAGAGGCAGACACGGACATTCTAGGGAGGAGCTTTAGGAACACACAGACATTCTTGGGAGGAGCTAGAGGAACACACATACATTCTAGGGAGGAGCTAGAGGCAGAAACAGGCATTCTAGAGAGGAGCTAGAGGCAGACACAGACATTCTAGAGAGGAGCTAGAGGCAGACACAGGCATTCTAGAGAGGAGCTAGAGGCAGACACAGACATTCTAGGGAGCAGCTAGAGGCTGACACAGACATTCTAGGGAGGAGCTAGAGGCAGACACAGACATTCTAGGGAGGAGCTAGAGGCAGACACAGACATTCTGGGGAGGAGCTAGAGGAACACACAGACATTCTAGGGAGGAGCTAGAGGCTGACACAGACATTCTAGGGAGGAGCTGGAGACAGACACAGACATTCTAGGGAGGAGCTAGAGGCAGACACAGACATTCTAGGGAGGAGCTAGAGGAAGACACAGACATTCTATGGAGGAGCTAGAGACAGACACAGACATTCTAGAGAGGAGCTAGAGGCAGACACAGGCATTCTAGAGAGGAGCTAGAGGCAGACACAGACATTCTATGGAGGAGCTAGAGACAGACACAGACATTCTAGAGAGGAGCTAGAGGCAGACACAGGCATTCTAGAGAGGAGCTAGAGGCAGACACAGACATTCTAGAGAGGAGCTAGAGGCAGACACAGGCATTCTAGAGAGGAGCTATAGGCAGATACAGACATTCTAGGGAGGAGCTAGAGGCTGACACAGACATTCTAGGGAGGAGCTAGAGACAGACACAGACATTCTAGAGAGGAGCTAGAGGCAGACACAGGCATTCTAGAGAGGAGCTAGAGGCAGACACAGACATTCTATGGAGGAGCTAGAGACAGACACAGACATTCTAGAGAGGAGCTAGAGGCAGACACAGGCATTCTAGAGAGGAGCTATAGGCAGATACAGACATTCTAGGGAGGAGCTAGAGGCAGACACAGACATTCTAGAGAGGAACTAGAGGCAGATACAGACATTCTAGAGAGGAGCTAGAGGCAGACACAGACATTCTAGGGAGGAGCTAGAGGAAGACACAGACATTCTATGGAGGAGCTAGAGACAGACACAGACATTCTAGAGAGGAGCTAGAGGCAGACACAGGCATTCTAGAGAGGAGCTAGAGGCAGACACAGACATTCTATGAAGGAGCTAGAGACAGACACAGACATTCTACAGAGGAGCTAGAGGCAGACACAGGCATTCTAGAGAGGAGCTAGAGGCAGACACAGACATTCTAGAGAGGAGCTAGAGGCAGACACAGGCATTCTAGAGAGGAGCTATAGGCAGATACAGACATTCTAGGGAGGAGCTAGAGGCAGACACAGACATTCTAGAGAGGAACTAGAGGCAGATACAGACATTCTAGGGAGGAGCTAGAGGCAGACACAGACATTCTAGAGAGGAGCTAGAGGCAGACACAGGCATTCTAGAGAGGAGCTAGAGGCAGACACAGACATTCTAGGGAGGAGCTAGAGGCTGACACAGCCATTCTAGGGAGGAGCTAGAGGCAGACACAGACATTCTAGGGAGGAGCTAGAGGCAGACACAGACATTCTGGGGAGGAGCTAGAGGAACACACAGACATTCTATGGAGGAGCTAGAGACAGACACAGACATTCTAGAGAGGAGCTAGAGGCAGACACAGGCATTCTAGAGAGGAGCTAGAGGCAGACACAGACATTCTAGGGAGGAGCTAGAGGCTGACACAGACATTCTAGGGAGGAGCTAGAGGCAGACACAGACATTCTAGGGAGGAGCTAGAGGCAGACACAGACATTCTGGGGAGGAGCTAGAGGAACACACAGACGTTCTAGGGAGGAGCTAGAGGCTGACACAGACATTCTAGGGAGGAGCTAGAGGCAGACACAGACATTCTAAGGAGGAGCTAGAGGCAGACACAAACATTCTAGGTAGGAGCTAGAGACAGACAGACATTCTAGAGAGGTGCTAGAGGCAGGCACAGGCATTCTAGAGAGGAGCTAGAGGCAGACACAGACATTCTAGAGAGGAGCTAGAGGCAGACACAGGCATTCTAGAGAGGAGCTAGAGGCAGATACAGACATTCTAGGGAGGAGCTAGAGGCAGACACAGACATTCTAGAGAGGAACAAGAGGTAGATACAGACATTCTAGGGAGGAGCTAGAGGCAGACACAGACATTCTAGAGAGGAGCTAGAGGCAGACACAGGCATTCTAGAGAGGAGCTAGAGGCAGACACAGACATTCTAGGGAGGAGCTAGAGGCTGACACAGACATTCTAGGGAGGAGCTAGAGGCAGACACAGACATTCTAGGGAGGAGCTAGAGGCAGACACAGACATTCTGGGGAGGAGCTAGAGGAATACACAGACATTCTAGGGAGGAGCAAGAGGCAGAGACAGATATTCTAGGGAGGAGCTAGAGGCCGACACAGACATTCTAGGGAGGGGCTAGAGGCAGACACAGACATTCTGGAGAGGAGCTAGGGGCAGAGACAGACATTCTAGAGACGAGCTAGAGGCAGACACAGATATTCTAGAGAGGAGCTAGAGGCAGACACAGACATTCTAGGGAGGAGCTAGAGGCAGACACAGACATTCTAGAGAGGAGCTAGAGGCAGACACAGACATTCTAGGGAGGAGCTAGAGGCAGACACAGACATTCTAGAGAGGAGCTAGAGGCAGAGACAGACATTCTAGAGGAGCTAGAGGCAGAGACAGACATTCTAGGGAGGGGCTAGAGGCAGACACAGACATTCTAGAGAGGAGCTAGAGGAAGGCACAGACATTCTAGAGAGGAGATAGAGGCAGACACAGACATTCTAGAGAGGAGCTAGAGGCAGACACAGACATTCTAGGGAGGGGCTAGAGGCAGACACAGACATTCTAGAGAGGAGCTAGAGGCAGACACAGACATTCTATAGAGGAGCTAGAGGAAGACACAGACATTCTAGGGAGGGGCTAGAGGCAGACACAGACATTCCAGAGAGGAGCTAGAGGAAGGCACAGACATTCTAGAGAGGAGCTAGAGGCAGACACAGACATTCTAGAGAGGAGCTAGAGGCAGACACAGACATTCTAGGGAGGGGCTAGAGGCAGACACAGACATTCTAGAGAGGAGCTAGAGGCAGACACAGACATTCTAGGGAGGGGCTAGAGGCAGACACAGACATTCTAGAGAGGAGCTAGAGGCAGACACAGACATTCTAGAAAGCAGCTAGAGGAAGGCACAGACATTCTAGAGAGGAGCTAGAGGCAGACACAGACATTCTAGAGAGGAACTAGAGGCAGATACAGACATTCTAGGGAGGAGCTAGAGGCAGACACAGACATTCTCGAGAGGAGCTAGAGGCAGACACAGGCATTCTAGAGAGGAGCTAGAGGCAGACACAGACATTCTAGGGAGGAGCTAGAGGCTGACACAGACATTCTAGGGAGGAGCTAGAGGCAGACACAGACATTCTAGGGAGGAGCTAGAGGCAGACACAGACATTCTGGGGAGGATCTAGAGGCAGACACAGACATTCTAGGGAGGAGCAAGAGGCAGAGACAGATATTCTAGGGAGGATCTAGAGGCCGACACAGACATTCTAGAGAGGGGCTAGAGGCAGACACAGACATTCTAGAGAGGAGCTAGGGGCAGAGACAGACATTCTAGAGACGAGCTAGAGGCAGACACAGATATTCTAGAGAGGAGCTAGAGGCAGACACAGACATTCTAGGGAGGAGCTAGAAGCAGACACAGACATTCTAGAGAGGAGCTAGAGGCAGACACAGACATTCTAGGGAGGAGCTAGAGGCAGACACAGACGTTCTAGAGAGGAGCTAGAGGCAGAGACAGACATTCTAGAGGTGCTAGAGGCAGAGACAGACATTCTAGGGAGGGGCTAGAGGCAGACACAGACATTCTAGAGAGGAGCTATAGGAAGGCACAGACATTCTAGAGATGAGCTAGAGGCAGACACAGACATTCTAGAGAGGAGCTAGAGGCAGACACAGACATTCTAGGGAGGGGCTAGAGTCAGACACAGACATTCTAGAGAGGAGCTAGAGGCAGACACAGACATTCTAGGGAGGGGCTAGAGGCAGACACAGACATTCTAGAGAGGAGCTAGAGGCAGACACAGACATTCTGGAGAGGAGCTAGAGGAAGGCACAGACATTCTAGAGAGGAGCTAGAGGCAGACACAGACATTCTAGAGAGGAGCTAGAGGCAGACACAGACATTCTAGAGAGGAGCTAGAGGTAGACACAGACATTCTAGGTAGAAGGTAGAGGCAGAGACAGACATTCTAGGGAGGAGCTAGAGGCAGAGACACATTCTAGGGTGGGGCTAGAGGCAGACATTCTAGAGAGGAGCTAGAGGAAGGCACAGACATTCTAGAGAGGAGCTAGAGGCAGACACAGACATTCTACAGAGGAGCTAGAGGCAGATACAGACATTCTAGAGAGGAGCTAGAGGCACACACAGACATTCTAGAGAGGAGCTAGAGGCAGACACAGACATTCTAGAGAGGAGCTAGAGGCACACACAGACATTCTAGAGAGGAGCTAGAAGCAGACACAGACATTTTAGGGAGGAGCTAGAGGCAGACACAGACATTCTAGAGAGGAGCTAGAGGCAGACACAGACATTTTAGGGAGGAGCTAGAGGCAGACACAGACATTCTAGAGAGGAGCTAGAGGCAGACACAGACATTTTAGGGAGGAGCTAGAGGCAGACACAGACATTCTAGAGAGGAGCTAGAGGCTGACACAGACATTCTAGAGAGGAGCTAGAGGCAGACACAGACATACTAGGGAGGAGCTAGAGGCAGACACAGACATTCTAGAGAGGAGCTAGAGGCTGACACAGGCATTCTAGAGAGGAGCTAGAGGCAGACACAGACATTCTAGAGAGGAGCTAGAGGCAGACAGACATTTTAGGGAGGAGCTAGAGGCAGACACAGACATTCTAGGAAGGAGATAGAGACAGACGCAGACATTCTAGGGAGGAGCTAGAGGAACACACAGACGTTCTAGGGAGGAGCTAGAGGCTGACACAGACATTCTAGAGAATAGCTAGAGGCAGAGACAGACATTCTAGGGAGGAGCTAGAGGCAGAGACACATTCTAGGGTGGGGCTAGAGGCAGACATTCTAGAGAGGAGCTAGAGGAAGGCACAGACATTCTAGAGAGGAGCTAAAGGCAGACACAGACATTCTACAGAGGAGCTAGAGGCAGACACAGACATTCTAGAGAGGAGCTAGAGGCACACACAGACATTCTAGAGAGGAGCTAGAGGCACACACAGACATTCTAGAGAGGAGCTAGAGGCAGACACAGACATTCTAGGGAGGGGCTAGAGGCAGACACAGACATTCTAGAGAGGAGCTAGAGGCAGACACAGACATTCTAGGGAGGGGCTAGAGGCAGACACAGACATTCTAGAGAGGAGCTAGAGGCAGACACAGACATTCTAGAAAGCAGCTAGAGGAAGGCACAGACATTCTAGAGAGGAGCTACAGGCAGACACAGACATTCTAGAGAGGAACTAGAGGCAGATACAGACATTCTAGGGAGGAGCTAGAGGCAGACACAGACATTCTCGAGAGGAGCTAGAGGCAGACACAGGCATTCTAGAGAGGAGCTAGAGGCAGACACAGACATTCTAGGGAGGAGCTAGAGGCTGACACAGACATTCTAGGGAGGAGCTAGAGGCAGACACAGACATTCTAGGGAGGAGCTAGAGGCAGACACAGACATTCTGGGGAGGATCTAGAGGCAGACACAGACATTCTAGGGAGGAGCAAGAGGCAGAGACAGATATTCTAGGGAGGATCTAGAGGCCGACACAGACATTCTAGAGAGGGGCTAGAGGCAGACACAGACATTCTAGAGAGGAGCTAGGGGCAGAGACAGACATTCTAGAGACGAGCTAGAGGCAGACACAGATATTCTAGAGAGGAGCTAGAGGCAGACACAGACATTCTAGGGAGGAGCTAGAAGCAGACACAGACATTCTAGAGAGGAGCTAGAGGCAGACACAGACATTCTAGGGAGGAGCTAGAGGCAGACACAGACGTTCTAGAGAGGAGCTAGAGGCAGAGACAGACATTCTAGAGGTGCTAGAGGCAGAGACAGACATTCTAGGGAGGGGCTAGAGGCAGACACAGACATTCTAGAGAGGAGCTATAGGAAGGCACAGACATTCTAGAGAGGAGCTAGAGGCAGACACAGACATTCTAGAGAGGAGCTAGAGGCAGACACAGACATTCTAGGGAGGGGCTAGAGTCAGACACAGACATTCTAGAGAGGAGCTAGAGGCAGACACAGACATTCTAGGGAGGGGCTAGAGGCAGACACAGACATTCTAGAGAGGAGCTAGAGGCAGACACAGACATTCTGGAGAGGAGCTAGAGGAAGGCACAGACATTCTAGAGAGGAGCTAGAGGCAGACACAGACATTCTAGAGAGGAGCTAGAGGCAGACACAGACATTCTAGAGAGGAGCTAGAGGTAGACACAGACATTCTAGGTAGGAGGTAGAGGCAGAGACAGACATTCTAGGGAGGAGCTAGAGGCAGAGACACATTCTAGGGTGGGGCTAGAGGCAGACATTCTAGAGAGGAGCTAGAGGAAGGCACAGACATTCTAGAGAGGAGCTAGAGGCAGACACAGACATTCTACAGAGGAGCTAGAGGCAGATACAGACATTCTAGAGAGGAGCTAGAGGCACACACAGACATTCTAGAGAGGAGCTAGAGGCAGACACAGACATTCTAGAGAGGAGCTAGAGGCACACACAGACATTCTAGAGAGGAGCTAGAAGCAGACACAGACATTTTAGGGAGGAGCTAGAGGCAGACACAGACATTCTAGAGAGGAGCTAGAGGCAGACACAGACATTTTAGGGAGGAGCTAGAGGCAGACACAGACATTCTAGAGAGGAGCTAGAGGCAGACACAGACATTTTAGGGAGGAGCTAGAGGCAGACACAGACATTCTAGAGAGGAGCTAGAGGCTGACACAGACATTCTAGAGAGGAGCTAGAGGCAGACACAGACATACTAGGGAGGAGCTAGAGGCAGACACAGACATTCTAGAGAGGAGCTAGAGGCTGACACAGGCATTCTAGAGAGGAGCTAGAGGCAGACACAGACATTCTAGAGAGGAGCTAGAGGCAGACAGACATTTTAGGGAGGAGCTAGAGGCAGACACAGACATTCTAGGAAGGAGATAGAGACAGACACAGACATTCTAGGGAGGAGCTAGAGGAACACACAGACGTTCTAGGGAGGAGCTAGAGGCTGACACAGACATTCTAGAGAATAGCTAGAGGCAGAGACAGACATTCTAGGGAGGAGCTAGAGGCAGAGACACATTCTAGGGTGGGGCTAGAGGCAGACATTCTAGAGAGGAGCTAGAGGAAGGCACAGACATTCTAGAGAGGAGCTAAAGGCAGACACAGACATTCTACAGAGGAGCTAGAGGCAGACACAGACATTCTAGAGAGGAGCTAGAGGCACACACAGACATTCTAGAGAGGAGCTAGAGGCACACACAGACATTCTAGAGAGGAGCTAGAGGCAGACACAGACATTCTAGAGAGGAGCTAGAGGCAGACACAGACATTCTAGAGAGGAGCTAGAAGCAGACACAGACATTTTAGGGAGGAGCTAGAGGCAGACACAGACATTCTAGAGAGGAGCTAGAGGCAGACACAGACATTCTAGAGAGGAGCTAGAGGCAGACACAGACATTCTAGAGAGGAGCTAGAGGCAGACAGACATTTTAGGGAGGAGCTAGAGGCAGACACAGACATTCTAGGAAGGAGATAGAGACAGACGCAGACATTCTAGGGAGGAGCTAGAGGAACACACAGACGTTCTAGGGAGGAGCTAGAGGCTGACACAGACATTCTAGAGAGGAGCTAGAGGCAGACACAGACATTCTAGGGAGGAGCTAGAGGCAGACACAGACATTCTAGAGAGGAGCTAGAGGCAGAGACAGACATTCTAGAGGTGCTAGAGGCAGAGACAGACATTCTAGGGAGGGGCTAGAGGCAGACACAGACATTCTAGAGAGGAGCTAGAGGAAGGCACAGACATTCTAGAGAGGAGCTAGAGGCAGACACAGACATTCTAGAGAGGAGCTAGAGGCAGACACAGACATTCTAGGGAGGGGCTAGAGGCAGACACAGACATTCTAGAGAGGAGCTAGAGGCAGACACAGACATTCTAGGGAGGGGCGAGAGGCAGACACAGACATTCTAGAGAGGAGCTAGAGGCAGACACAGACATTCTAGAGAGGAGCTAGAGGAAGGCACAGACATTCTAGAGAGGAGCTAGAGGCAGACACAGACATTCTAGAGAGGAACTAGAGGCAGATACAGACATTCTAGGGAGGAGCTAGAGGCAGACACAGACATTCTAGAGAGGAGCTAGAGGCAGACACAGGCATTCTAGAGAGGAGCTAGAGGCAAACACAGACATTCTAGGGAGGAGCTAGAGGCTGACACAGACATTCTAGGGAGGAGCTAGAGGCAGAGACAGATTTTCTAGGGAGGAGCTAGAGGCCGACACAGACATTCTAGGGAGGGGCTAGAGGCAGACACAGACATTCTAGAGAGGAGCTAGGGGCAGAGACAGACATTCTAGAGACGAGCTAGAGGCAGACACAGACATTCTAGAGAGGAGCTAGAGGCAGACACAGACATTCTAGGAAGGAGCTAGAAGCAGACACAGACATTCTAGAGAGGAGCTAGAGGCAGACACAGATATTCTAGAGAGGAGCTAGAGGCAGAGACAGACATTCTAGAGGTGCTAGAGGCAGAGACAGACATTCTAGGGAGGGGCTAGAGGCAGACACAGACATTCTAGAGAGGAGCTAGAGGAAGGCACAGACATTCTAGAGAGGAGCTAGAGGCAGACACAGACATTCTAGAGAGGAGCTAGAGGCAGACACAGACATTCTAGGGAGGGGCTAGAGGCAGACACAGACATTCTAGAGAGGAGCTAGAGGCAGACACAGACATTCTAGGGAGGGGCTGGAGGCAGACACAGACATTATAGAGAGGAGCTAGAGGCAGACACAGACATTCTAGAGAGGAGCTAGAGGAAGGCACAGACATTCTAGAGAGGAGCTAGAGGCAGACACAGACATTCTAGAGAGGAGCTAGAGGCAGACACAGACATTCTAGAGAGGAGCTAGAGGCAGACACAGACATTCTAGGTAGGAGCTAGAGGCAGAGACAGACATTCTAGGGAGGAGCTAGAGGCAGAGACACATTCTAGGGTGGGGCTAGAGGCAGATATTCTAGAGAGGAGCTAGAGGAAGGCACAGACATTCTAGAGAGGAGCTAGAGGCAGACACAGACATTCTACACAGGAGCTAGAGGCAGACACAGACATTCTAGAGAGGATCTAGAGTCAGACACAGACATTCTAGAGAGGAGCTAGAGGCAGACACAGACATTCTAGAGAGGAGCTAGAGGCAGACACAGACATTTTAGGGAGGAGCTAGAGGCAGACACAGACATTCTAGAGAGGAGCTAGAGGCAGACACAGACATTTTAGGGAGGAGCTAGAGGCAGACACAGACATTCTAGAGAGGAGCTAGAGGCAGACACAGACATTTTAGGGAGGAGTTAGAGGCAGACACAGACATTCTAGAGAGGAGCTAGAGGCTGACACAGACATTCTAGAGAGGAGCTAGAGGCAGACACAGACATTCTAGGGAGGAGCTAGAGGCAGAGACAGACATTCTAGAGGTGCTAGAGGCAGAGACAGACATTCTAGGGAGGGGCTAGAGGCAGACACAGACATTCTAGAGAGGAGCTAGAGGAAGGCACAGACATTCTAGAGAGGAGCTAGAGGCAGACACAGACATTCTAGAGAGGAGCTAGAGGCAGACACAGACATTCTAGGGAGGGGCTAGAGGCAGACACAGACATTCTAGAGAGGAGCTAGAGGCAGACACAGACATTCTAGGGAGGGGCTAGAGGCAGACACAGACATTCTAGAGAGGAGCTAGAGGCAGACACAGACATTCTGGAGAGGAGCTAGAGGAAGGCACAGACATTCTAGAGAGGAGCTAGAGGCAGACACAGACATTCTAGAGAGGATCTAGAGGCAGACACAGACATTCTAGAGAGGAGCTAGAGGTAGACACAGACATTCTAGGTAGGAGCTAGAGGCAGAGACAGACATTCTAGGGAGGAGCTAGAGGCAGAGACACATTCTAGGGTGGGGCTACAGGCAGACATTCTAGAGAGGAGCTAGAGGAAGGCACAGACATTCTAGAGAGGAGCTAGAGGCAGACACAGACATTCTACAGAGGAGCTAGAGGCAGACACAGACATTCTAGAGAGGAGCTAGAGGCACACACAGACATTCTAGAGAGGAGCTAGAGGCAGACACAGACATTCTAGAGAGGAGCTAGAGGCAGACACAGACATTCTAGGGAGGAGCTAGAGGCAGACACAGACATTCTGGGGAGGAGCTAGAGGAACACACAGACATTCTAGGGAGGAGCAAGAGGCAGAGACAGATATTCTAAGGAGGAGCTAGAGGCCGACACAGACATTCTAGGGAGGGGCTAGAGGCAGACACAGACATTCTAGAGAGGAGCTAGGGGCAGAGACAGACATTCTAGAGACGAGCTAGAGGCAGACACAGACATTCTAGAGAGGAGCTAGAGGCAGACACAGACATTCTAGGAAGGAGCTAGAAGCAGACACAGACATTCTAGAGAGGAGCTAGAGGCAGACACAGATATTCTAGAGAGGAGCTAGAGGCAGAGACAGACATTCTAGAGGTGCTAGAGGCAGAGACAGACATTCTAGGGAGGGGCTAGAGGCAGACACAGACATTCTAGAGAGGAGCTAGAGGAAGGCACAGACATTCTAGAGAGGAGCTAGAGGCAGACACAGACATTCTAGAGAGGAGCTAGAGGCAGACACAGACATTCTAGGGAGGGGCTAGAGGCAGACACAGACATTCTAGAGAGGAGCTAGAGGCAGACACAGACATTCTAGGGAGGGGCTGGAGGCAGACACAGACATTATAGAGAGGAGCTAGAGGCAGACACAGACATTCTAGAGAGGAGCTAGAGGAAGGCACATACATTCTAGAGAGGAGCTAGAGGCAGACACAGACATTCTAGAGAGGAGCTAGAGGCAGACACAGACATTCTAGAGAGGAGCTAGAGGCAGACACAGACATTCTAGGTAGGAGCTAGAGGCAGAGACAGACATTCTAGGGAGGAGCTAGAGGCAGAGACACATACTAGGGTGGGGCTAGAGGCAGATATTCTAGAGAGGAGCTAGAGGAAGGCACAGACATTCTAGAGAGGAGCTAGAGGCAGACACAGACATTCTACACAGGAGCTAGAGGCAGACACAGACATTCTAGAGAGGATCTAGAGTCAGACACAGACATTCTAGAGAGGAGCTAGAGGCAGACACAGACATTCTAGAGAGGAGCTAGAGGCAGACACAGACATTTTAGGGAGGAGCTAGAGGCAGACACAGACATTCTAGAGAGGAGCTAGAGGCAGACACAGACATTTTAGGGAGGAGCTAGAGGCAGACACAGACATTCTAAAGAGGAGCTAGAGGCAGACACAGACATTTTAGGGAGGAGTTAGAGGCAGACACAGACATTCTAGAGAGGAGCTAGAGGCTGACACAGACATTCTAGAGAGGAGCTAGAGGCAGACACAGACATTCTAGGGAGGAGCTAGAGGCAGAGACAGACATTCTAGAGGTGCTAGAGGCAGAGACAGACATTCTAGGGAGGGGCTAGAGGCAGACACAGACATTCTAGAGAGGAGCTAGAGGAAGGCACAGACATTCTAGAGAGGAGCTAGAGGCAGACACAGACATTCTAGAGAGGAGCTAGAGGCAGACACAGACATTCTAGGGAGGGGCTAGAGGCAGACACAGACATTCTAGAGAGGAGCTAGAGGCAGACACAGACATTCTAGGGAGGGGCTAGAGGCAGACACAGACATTCTAGAGAGGAGCTAGAGGCAGACACAGACATTCTGGAGAGGAGCTAGAGGAAGGCACAGACATTCTAGAGAGGAGCTAGAGGCAGACACAGACATTCTAGAGAGGATCTAGAGGCAGACACAGACATTCTAGAGAGGAGCTAGAGGTAGACACAGACATTCTAGGTAGGAGCTAGAGGCAGAGACAGACATTCTAGGGAGGAGCTAGAGGCAGAGACACATTCTAGGGTGGGGCTACAGGCAGACATTCTAGAGAGGAGCTAGAGGAAGGCACAGACATTCTAGAGAGGAGCTAGAGGCAGACACAGACATTCTACAGAGGAGCTAGAGGCAGACACAGACATTCTAGAGAGGAGCTAGAGGCACACACAGACATTCTAGAGAGGAGCTAGAGGCAGACACAGACATTCTAGAGAGGAGCTAGAGGCAGACACAGACATTCTAGAGAGGAGCTAGAAGCAGACACAGACATTTTAGGGAGGAGCTAGAGGCAGACACAGACATTCTAGAGAGGAGCTAGAGGCAGACACAGACATTTTAGGGAGGAGCTATAGGCAGACACAGACATTCTAGAGAGGAGCTAGAGGCAGACACAGACATTTTAGGGAGGAGCTAGAGGCAGACACAGACATTCTAGAGAGGAGCTAGAGGCTGACACAGACATTCTAGAGAGGAGCTAGAGGCAGACACAGACATTCTGGGGTGGAGCTAGAGGAACACACAGACATTCTAGGGAGGAGCAAGAGGCAGAGACAGATATTCTAGGGAGGAGCTGGAGGCCGACACAGACATTCTAGGGAGGGGCTAGAGGCAGACACAGACATTCTAGAGAGGAGCTAGGGGCAGAGACAGACATTCTAGAGACGAGCTAGAGGCAGACACAGACATTCTAGAGAGGAGCTAGAGGCAGACACAGACATTCTAGGAAGGAGCTAGAAGCAGACACAGACATTCTAGAGAGGAGCTAGAGGCAGACACAGATATTCTAGAGAGGAGCTAGAGGCAGAGACAGACATTCTAGAGGTGCTAGAGGCAGAGACAGACATTCTAGGGAGGGGCTAGAGGCAGACACAGACATTCTAGAGAGGAGCTAGAGGAAGGCACTACATTCTAGAGAGGAGCTAGAGGCAGACACAGACATTATAGAGAGGAGCTAGAGGCAGACACAGACATTCTAGGGAGGGGCTAGAGGCAGACACAGACATTCTAGAGAGGAGCTAGAGGCAGACACAGACATTCTAGGGAGGGGCTGGAGGCAGACACAGACATTCTAGAGAGGAGCTAGAGGCAGACACAGACATTCTAGAGAGGAGCTAGAGGAAGGCACAGGCATTCTAGAGAGGAGCTAGAGGCAGACACAGATATTCTAGAGAGGAGCTAGAGGCAGACACAGACATTCTAGAGAGGAGCTAGAGGCAGACACAGACATTCTATGTAGGAGCTAGAGGCAGAGACAAACATTCTAGGGAGGAGCTAGAGGCAGAGACACATTCTAGGGTGGGGCTAGAGGCAGATATTCTAGAGAGGAGCTAGAGGAAGGCACAGACATTCTAAAGAGGAGCTAGAGGCAGACACAGACATTCTACACAGGAGCTAGAGGCAGACACAGACATTCTAGAGAGGATCTAGAGGCAGACACAGACATTCTAGAGAGGAGCTAGAGGCAGACACAGACATTCTAGAGAGGAGCTAGAGGCAGACACAGACATTTTAGGGAGGAGCTAGAGGCAGACACAGACATTCTAGAGAGGAGCTAGAGGCAGACACAGACATTTTAGGGAGGAGCTAGAGGCAGACACAGACATTCTAGAGAGGAGCTAGAGGCAGACACAGACATTTTAGGGAGGAGTTAGAGGCAGACACAGACATTCTAGAGAGGAGCTAGAGGCTGACACAGACATTCTAGAGAGGAGCTAGAGGCAGACACAGACATTTTAGGGAGGAGCTAGAGGCAGACACAGACATTCTAGAGAGGAGCTAGAGGCAGACACAGACATTCTAGAGAGGAGATAGAGGCAGACACAGACATTCTAGAGAGGAGCTAGAGGCAGACAGACATTTTAGGGAGGAGCTAGAGGCAGACACAGACATTCTAGGAAGGAGATAGAGACAGACACAGACATTCTAGGGAGGAGCTAGAGGAACACACAGACGTTCTAGGGAGGAGCTAGAGGCTGACACAGACATTCTAGAGAGGAGCTAGAGGCAGACACAGACATTCTAGGGAGGAGCTAGAGGCAGACACAGACATTCTAGAGAGGAGCTAGAGGCAGAGACAGACATTCTAGAGGTGCTAGAGGCAGAGACAGACATTCTAGGGAGGGGATAGAGGCAGACACAGACATTCTAGAGAGGAGCTAGAGGAAGGCACAGACATTCTAGAGAGGAGATAGAGGCAGACACAGACATTCTAGAGAGGAGCTAGAGGCAGACACAGACATTCTAGGGAGGGGCTAGAGGCAGACACAGACATTCTAGAGAGGAGCTAGAGGCAGACACAGACATTCTAGGGAGGGGCTAGAGGCAGACACAGACATTCTAGAGAGGAGCTAGAGGCAGACACAGACATTCTAGAGAGGAGCTAGAGGAAGGCACAGACATTCTAGAGAGGAGCTAGAGGCAGACACAGACATTCTAGAGAGGAACTAGAGGCAGATACAGACATTCTAGGGAGGAGCTAGAGGCAGACACAGACATTCTAGAGAGGAGCTAGAGGCAGACACAGGCATTCTAGAGAGGAGCTAGAGGCAGACACAGACATTCTAGGGAGGAGCTAGAGGCTGACACAGACATTCTAGGGAGGAGCTAGAGGCAGACACAGACATTCTAGGGAGGAGCTAGAGGCAGACACAGACATTCTGGGGAGGAGCTAGAGGAACACACAGACATTCTAGGGAGGAGCAAGAGGCAGAGACAGACATTCTAGAGAGGAGCTAGAGGCAGACACAGACATTCTAGGGAGGGGCTAGAGGCAGACACAGACATTCTAGAGAGGAGCTAGAGGCAGACACAGACATTCTGGAGAGGAGCTAGAGGAAGGCACATACATTCTAGAGAGGAGCTAGAGGCAGACACAGACATTCTAGAGAGGAGCTAGAGGCAGACACAGACATTCTACAGAGGAGCTAGAGGTAGACACAGACATTCTAGGTAGGAGCTAGAGGCAGAGACAGACATTCTGGGGAGGAGCTAGAGGCAGAGACACATTCTAGGGTGGGGCTAGAGGCAGACATTCTAGAGAGGAGCTAGAGGAAGGCACAGACATTCTAGAGAGGAGCTAGAGGCAGACACAGACATTCTACAGAGGAGCTAGAGGCAGACACAGACATTCTAGAGAGGAGCTAGAGGCACACACAGACATTCTAGAGAGGAGCTAGAGGCAGACACAGACATTCTAGAGAGGAGCTAGAGGCAGACACAGACATTCTAGAGAGGAGCTAGAAGCAGACACAGACATTTTAGGGAGGAGCTAGAGGCAGACACAGACATTCTAGAGAGGAGCTAGAGGCAGACACAGACATTTTAGGGAGGAGCTAGAGGCAGACACAGACATTCTAGAGAGGAGCTAGAGGCAGACACAGACATTTTAGGGAGGAGCTAGAGGCAGACACAGACATTCTAGAGAGGAGCTAGAGGCTGACACAGACATTCTAGAGAGGAGCTAGAGGCAGACACAGACATTCTAGGGAGGAGCTAGAGGCAGACACAGACATTCTAGAGAGGAGCTAGAGGCAGACACAGACATTCTAGAGAGGAGCTAGAGGCAGACACAGACATTCTAGGAAGGAGCTAGAAGCAGACACAGACATTCTAGAGAGGAGCTAGAGGCAGACACAGATATTCTAGAGAGGAGCTAGAGGCAGAGACAGACATTCTAGAGGTGCTAGAGGCAGAGACAGACATTCTAGAGAGGAGCTAGAGGAAGGCACAGACATTCTAGAGAGGAGCTAGAGGCAGACACAGACATTCTAGAGAGGAGCTAGAGGCAGACACAGACATTCTAGGGAGGGGCTAGAGGCAGACACAGACATTCTAGAGAGGAGCTAGAGGCAGACACAGACATTCTAGGGAGGGGCTGGAGGCAGACACAGACATTCTAGAGAGGAGCTAGAGGCAGACACAGACATTCTAGAGAGGAGCTATAGGAAGGCACAGACATTCTAGAGAGGAGCTAGAGGCAGACACAGACATTCTAGAGAGGAGCTAGAGGCAGACACAGACATTCTAGAGAGGAGCTAGAGGCAGACACAGACATTCTAGGTAGGAGCTAGAGGCAGAGACAGACATTCTAGGGAGGAGCTAGAGGCAGAGACACATTCTAGGGTTGGGCTAGAGGCAGACATTCTAGAGAGGAGCTAGAGGAAGGCACAGATATTCTAGAGAGGAGCTAGAGGCAGACACAGACATTCTACACAGGAGCTAGAGGCAGACACAGACATTCTAGAGAGGATCTAGAGGCAGACACAGACATTCTAGAGAGGAGCTAGAGGCAGACACAGACATTCTAGAGAGGAGCTAGAGGCAGACACAGACATTTTAGGGAGGAGCTAGAGGCAGACACAGACATTCTAGAGAGGAGCTAGAGGCAGACACAGACATTTTAGGGAGGAGCTAGAGGCAGACACAGACATTCTAGAGAGGAGCTAGAGGCAGACACAGACATTCTAGAGAGGAGCTAGAGGCAGACACAGACATTCTAGGGAGGAGCTAGAGGCAGACACAGACATTCTAGAGAGGAGCTAGAGGCAGAGACAGACATTCTAGAGGTGCTAGAGGCAGAGACAGACATTCTAGGGAGGGGCTAGAGGCAGACACAGACATTCTAGAGAGGAGCTAGAGGAAGGCACAGACATTCTAGAGAGGAGCTAGAGGCAGACACAGACATTCTAGAGAGGAGCTAGAGGCAGACACAGACATTCTAGGGAGGGGCTAGAGGCAGACACAGACATTCTAGAGAGGAGCTAGAGGCAGACACAGACATTCTAGGGAGGGGCGAGAGGCAGACACAGACATTCTAGAGAGGAGCTAGAGGCAGACACAGACATTCTAGAGAGGAGCTAGAGGAAGGCACAGACATTCTAGAGAGGAGCTAGAGGCAGACACAGACATTCTAGAGAGGAACTAGAGGCAGATACAGACATTCTAGGGAGGAGCTAGAGGCAGACACAGACATTCTAGAGAGGAGCTAGAGGCAGACACAGGCATTCTAGAGAGGAGCTAGAGGCAAACACAGACATTCTAGGGAGGAGCTAGAGGCTGACACAGACATTCTAGGGAGGAGCTAGAGGCAGAGACAGATATTCTAGGGAGGAGCTAGAGGCCGACACAGACATTCTAGGGAGGGGCTAGAGGCAGACACAGACATTCTAGAGAGGAGCTAGGGGCAGAGACAGACATTCTAGAGACGAGCTAGAGGCAGACACAGACATTCTAGAGAGGAGCTAGAGGCAGACACAGACATTCTAGGAAGGAGCTAGAAGCAGACACAGACATTCTAGAGAGGAGCTAGAGGCAGACACAGATATTCTAGAGAGGAGCTAGAGGCAGAGACAGACATTCTAGAGGTGCTAGAGGCAGAGACAGACATTCTAGGGAGGGGCTAGAGGCAGACACAGACATTCTAGAGAGGAGCTAGAGGAAGGCACAGACATTCTAGAGAGGAGCTAGAGGCAGACACAGACATTCTAGAGAGGAGCTAGAGGCAGACACAGACATTCTAGGGAGGGGCTAGAGGCAGACACAGACATTCTAGAGAGGAGCTAGAGGCAGACACAGACATTCTAGGGAGGGGCTGGAGGCAGACACAGACATTATAGAGAGGAGCTAGAGGCAGACACAGACATTCTAGAGAGGAGCTAGAGGAAGGCACAGACATTCTAGAGAGGAGCTAGAGGCAGACACAGACATTCTAGAGAGGAGCTAGAGGCAGACACAGACATTCTAGAGAGGAGCTAGAGGCAGACACAGACATTCTAGGTAGGAGCTAGAGGCAGAGACAGACATTCTAGGGAGGAGCTAGAGGCAGAGACACATTCTAGGGTGGGGCTAGAGGCAGATATTCTAGAGAGGAGCTAGAGGAAGGCACAGACATTCTAGAGAGGAGCTAGAGGCAGACACAGACATTCTACACAGGAGCTAGAGGCAGACACAGACATTCTAGAGAGGATCTAGAGTCAGACACAGACATTCTAGAGAGGAGCTAGAGGCAGACACAGACATTCTAGAGAGGAGCTAGAGGCAGACACAGACATTTTAGGGAGGAGCTAGAGGCAGACACAGACATTCTAGAGAGGAGCTAGAGGCAGACACAGACATTTTAGGGAGGAGCTAGAGGCAGACACAGACATTCTAGAGAGGAGCTAGAGGCAGACACAGACATTTTAGGGAGGAGTTAGAGGCAGACACAGACATTCTAGAGAGGAGCTAGAGGCTGACACAGACATTCTAGAGAGGAGCTAGAGGCAGACACAGACATTCTAGGGAGGAGCTAGAGGCAGAGACAGACATTCTAGAGGTGCTAGAGGCAGAGACAGACATTCTAGGGAGGGGCTAGAGGCAGACACAGACATTCTAGAGAGGAGCTAGAGGAAGGCACAGACATTCTAGAGAGGAGCTAGAGGCAGACACAGACATTCTAGAGAGGAGCTAGAGGCAGACACAGACATTCTAGGGAGGGGCTAGAGGCAGACACAGACATTCTAGAGAGGAGCTAGAGGCAGACACAGACATTCTAGGGAGGGGCTAGAGGCAGACACAGACATTCTAGAGAGGAGCTAGAGGCAGACACAGACATTCTGGAGAGGAGCTAGAGGAAGGCACAGACATTCTAGAGAGGAGCTAGAGGCAGACACAGACATTCTAGAGAGGATCTAGAGGCAGACACAGACATTCTAGAGAGGAGCTAGAGGAAGGCACAGACATTCTAGAGAGGAGCTAGAGGCAGACACAGACATTCTAGAGAGGAGCTAGAGGCAGACACAGACATTCTAGAGAGGAGCTAGAGGCAGACACAGACATTCTAGGGAGGGGCTAGAGGCAGACACAGACATTCTAGAGAGGAGCTAGAGGCAGACACAGACATTCTAGGGAGGGGCTGGAGGCAGACACAGACATTATAGAGAGGAGCTAGAGGCAGACACAGACATTCTAGAGAGGAGCTAGAGGAAGGCACAGACATTCTAGAGAGGAGCTAGAGGCAGACACAGACATTCTAGAGAGGAGCTAGAGGCAGACACAGACATTCTAGAGAGGAGCTAGAGGCAGACACAGACATTCTAGGTAGGAGCTAGAGGCAGAGACAGACATTCTAGGGAGGAGCTAGAGGCAGAGACACATTCTAGGGTGGGGCTAGAGGCAGATATTCTAGAGAGGAGCTAGAGGAAGGCACAGACATTCTAGAGAGGAGCTAGAGGCAGACACAGACATTCTACACAGGAGCTAGAGGCAGACACAGACATTCTAGAGAGGATCTAGAGTCAGACACAGACATTCTAGAGAGGAGCTAGAGGCAGACACAGACATTCTAGAGAGGAGCTAGAGGCAGACACAGACATTTTAGGGAGGAGCTAGAGGCAGACACAGACATTCTAGAGAGGAGCTAGAGGCAGACACAGACATTTTAGGGAGGAGCTAGAGGCAGACACAGACATTCTAGAGAGGAGCTAGAGGCAGACACAGACATTTTAGGGAGGAGTTAGAGGCAGACACAGACATTCTAGAGAGGAGCTAGAGGCTGACACAGACATTCTAGAGAGGAGCTAGAGGCAGACACAGACATTCTAGGGAGGAGCTAGAGGCAGAGACAGACATTCTAGAGGTGCTAGAGGCAGAGACAGACATTCTAGGGAGGGGCTAGAGGCAGACACAGACATTCTAGAGAGGAGCTAGAGGAAGGCACAGACATTCTAGAGAGGAGCTAGAGGCAGACACAGACATTCTAGAGAGGAGCTAGAGGCAGACACAGACATTCTAGGGAGGGGCTAGAGGCAGACACAGACATTCTAGAGAGGAGCTAGAGGCAGACACAGACATTCTAGGGAGGGGCTAGAGGCAGACACAGACATTCTAGAGAGGAGCTAGAGGCAGACACAGACATTCTGGAGAGGAGCTAGAGGAAGGCACAGACATTCTAGAGAGGAGCTAGAGGCAGACACAGACATTCTAGAGAGGATCTAGAGGCAGACACAGACATTCTAGAGAGGAGCTAGAGGTAGACACAGACATTCTAGGTAGGAGCTAGAGGCAGAGACAGACATTCTAGGGAGGAGCTAGAGGCAGAGACACATTCTAGGGTGGGGCTACAGGCAGACATTCTAGAGAGGAGCTAGAGGAAGGCACAGACATTCTAGAGAGGAGCTAGAGGCAGACACAGACATTCTACAGAGGAGCTAGAGGCAGACACAGACATTCTAGAGAGGAGCTAGAGGCACACACAGACATTCTAGAGAGGAGCTAGAGGCAGACACAGACATTCTAGAGAGGAGCTAGAGGCAGACACAGACATTCTAGGGAGGAGCTAGAGGCAGACACAGACATTCTGGGGAGGAGCTAGAGGAACACACAGACATTCTAGGGAGGAGCAAGAGGCAGAGACAGATATTCTAAGGAGGAGCTAGAGGCCGACACAGACATTCTAGGGAGGGGCTAGAGGCAGACACAGACATTCTAGAGAGGAGCTAGGGGCAGAGACAGACATTCTAGAGACGAGCTAGAGGCAGACACAGACATTCTAGAGAGGAGCTAGAGGCAGACACAGACATTCTAGGAAGGAGCTAGAAGCAGACACAGACATTCTAGAGAGGAGCTAGAGGCAGACACAGATATTCTAGAGAGGAGCTAGAGGCAGAGACAGACATTCTAGAGGTGCTAGAGGCAGAGACAGACATTCTAGGGAGGGGCTAGAGGCAGACACAGACATTCTAGAGAGGAGCTAGAGGAAGGCACAGACATTCTAGAGAGGAGCTAGAGGCAGACACAGACATTCTAGAGAGGAGCTAGAGGCAGACACAGACATTCTAGGGAGGGGCTAGAGGCAGACACAGACATTCTAGAGAGGAGCTAGAGGCAGACACAGACATTCTAGGGAGGGGCTGGAGGCAGACACAGACATTATAGAGAGGAGCTAGAGGCAGACACAGACATTCTAGAGAGGAGCTAGAGGAAGGCACAGACATTCTAGAGAGGAGCTAGAGGCAGACACAGACATTCTAGAGAGGAGCTAGAGGCAGACACAGACATTCTAGAGAGGAGCTAGAGGCAGACACAGACATTCTAGGTAGGAGCTAGAGGCAGAGACAGACATTCTAGGGAGGAGCTAGAGGCAGAGACACATTCTAGGGTGGGGCTAGAGGCAGATATTCTAGAGAGGAGCTAGAGGAAGGCACAGACATTCTAGAGAGGAGCTAGAGGCAGACACAGACATTCTACACAGGAGCTAGAGGCAGACACAGACATTCTAGAGAGGATCTAGAGTCAGACACAGACATTCTAGAGAGGAGCTAGAGGCAGACACAGACATTCTAGAGAGGAGCTAGAGGCAGACACAGACATTTTAGGGAGGAGCTAGAGGCAGACACAGACATTCTAGAGAGGAGCTAGAGGCAGACACAGACATTTTAGGGAGGAGCTAGAGGCAGACACAGACATTCTAGAGAGGAGCTAGAGGCAGACACAGACATTTTAGGGAGGAGTTAGAGGCAGACACAGACATTCTAGAGAGGAGCTAGAGGCTGACACAGACATTCTAGAGAGGAGCTAGAGGCAGACACAGACATTCTAGGGAGGAGCTAGAGGCAGAGACAGACATTCTAGAGGTGCTAGAGGCAGAGACAGACATTCTAGGGAGGGGCTAGAGGCAGACACAGACATTCTAGAGAGGAGCTAGAGGAAGGCACAGACATTCTAGAGAGGAGCTAGAGGCAGACACAGACATTCTAGAGAGGAGCTAGAGGCAGACACAGACATTCTAGGGAGGGGCTAGAGGCAGACACAGACATTCTAGAGAGGAGCTAGAGGCAGACACAGACATTCTAGGGAGGGGCTAGAGGCAGACACAGACATTCTAGAGAGGAGCTAGAGGCAGACACAGACATTCTGGAGAGGAGCTAGAGGAAGGCACAGACATTCTAGAGAGGAGCTAGAGGCAGACACAGACATTCTAGAGAGGATCTAGAGGCAGACACAGACATTCTAGAGAGGAGCTAGAGGTAGACACAGACATTCTAGGTAGGAGCTAGAGGCAGAGACAGACATTCTAGGGAGGAGCTAGAGGCAGAGACACATTCTAGGGTGGGGCTACAGGCAGACATTCTAGAGAGGAGCTAGAGGAAGGCACAGACATTCTAGAGAGGAGCTAGAGGCAGACACAGACATTCTACAGAGGAGCTAGAGGCAGACACAGACATTCTAGAGAGGAGCTAGAGGCACACACAGACATTCTAGAGAGGAGCTAGAGGCAGACACAGACATTCTAGAGAGGAGCTAGAGGCAGACACAGACATTCTAGGGAGGAGCTAGAGGCAGACACAGACATTCTGGGGAGGAGCTAGAGGAACACACAGACATTCTAGGGAGGAGCAAGAGGCAGAGACAGATATTCTAAGGAGGAGCTAGAGGCCGACACAGACATTCTAGGGAGGGGCTAGAGGCAGACACAGACATTCTAGAGAGGAGCTAGGGGCAGAGACAGACATTCTAGAGACGAGCTAGAGGCAGACACAGACATTCTAGAGAGGAGCTAGAGGCAGACACAGACATTCTAGGAAGGAGCTAGAAGCAGACACAGACATTCTAGAGAGGAGCTAGAGGCAGACACAGATATTCTAGAGAGGAGCTAGAGGCAGAGACAGACATTCTAGAGGTGCTAGAGGCAGAGACAGACATTCTAGGGAGGGGCTAGAGGCAGACACAGACATTCTAGAGAGGAGCTAGAGGAAGGCACAGACATTCTAGAGAGGAGCTAGAGGCAGACACAGACATTCTAGAGAGGAGCTAGAGGCAGACACAGACATTCTAGGGAGGGGCTAGAGGCAGACACAGACATTCTAGAGAGGAGCTAGAGGCAGACACAGACATTCTAGGGAGGGGCTGGAGGCAGACACAGACATTATAGAGAGGAGCTAGAGGCAGACACAGACATTCTAGAGAGGAGCTAGAGGAAGGCACATACATTCTAGAGAGGAGCTAGAGGCAGACACAGACATTCTAGAGAGGAGCTAGAGGCAGACACAGACATTCTAGAGAGGAGCTAGAGGCAGACACAGACATTCTAGGTAGGAGCTAGAGGCAGAGACAGACATTCTAGGGAGGAGCTAGAGGCAGAGACACATTCTAGGGTGGGGCTAGAGGCAGATATTCTAGAGAGGAGCTAGAGGAAGGCACAGACATTCTAGAGAGGAGCTAGAGGCAGACACAGACATTCTACACAGGAGCTAGAGGCAGACACAGACATTCTAGAGAGGATCTAGAGTCAGACACAGACATTCTAGAGAGGAGCTAGAGGCAGACACAGACATTCTAGAGAGGAGCTAGAGGCAGACACAGACATTTTAGGGAGGAGCTAGAGGCAGACACAGACATTCTAGAGAGGAGCTAGAGGCAGACACAGACATTTTAGGGAGGAGCTAGAGGCAGACACAGACATTCTAAAGAGGAGCTAGAGGCAGACACAGACATTTTAGGGAGGAGTTAGAGGCAGACACAGACATTCTAGAGAGGAGCTAGAGGCTGACACAGACATTCTAGAGAGGAGCTAGAGGCAGACACAGACATTCTAGGGAGGAGCTAGAGGCAGAGACAGACATTCTAGAGGTGCTAGAGGCAGAGACAGACATTCTAGGGAGGGGCTAGAGGCAGACACAGACATTCTAGAGAGGAGCTAGAGGAAGGCACAGACATTCTAGAGAGGAGCTAGAGGCAGACACAGACATTCTAGAGAGGAGCTAGAGGCAGACACAGACATTCTAGGGAGGGGCTAGAGGCAGACACAGACATTCTAGAGAGGAGCTAGAGGCAGACACAGACATTCTAGGGAGGGGCTAGAGGCAGACACAGACATTCTAGAGAGGAGCTAGAGGCAGACACAGACATTCTGGAGAGGAGCTAGAGGAAGGCACAGACATTCTAGAGAGGAGCTAGAGGCAGACACAGACATTCTAGAGAGGATCTAGAGGCAGACACAGACATTCTAGAGAGGAGCTAGAGGTAGACACAGACATTCTAGGTAGGAGCTAGAGGCAGAGACAGACATTCTAGGGAGGAGCTAGAGGCAGAGACACATTCTAGGGTGGGGCTACAGGCAGACATTCTAGAGAGGAGCTAGAGGAAGGCACAGACATTCTAGAGAGGAGCTAGAGGCAGACACAGACATTCTACAGAGGAGCTAGAGGCAGACACAGACATTCTAGAGAGGAGCTAGAGGCACACACAGACATTCTAGAGAGGAGCTAGAGGCAGACACAGACATTCTAGAGAGGAGCTAGAGGCAGACACAGACATTCTAGAGAGGAGCTAGAAGCAGACACAGACATTTTAGGGAGGAGCTAGAGGCAGACACAGACATTCTAGAGAGGAGCTAGAGGCAGACACAGACATTCTAGGGAGGAGCTAGAGGCAGACACAGACATTCTGGGGAGGAGCTAGAGGAACACACAGACATTCTAGGGAGGAGCAAGAGGCAGAGACAGATATTCTAAGGAGGAGCTAGAGGCCGACACAGACATTCTAGGGAGGGGCTAGAGGCAGACACAGACATTCTAGAGAGGAGCTAGGGGCAGAGACAGACATTCTAGAGACGAGCTAGAGGCAGACACAGACATTCTAGAGAGGAGCTAGAGGCAGACACAGACATTCTAGGAAGGAGCTAGAAGCAGACACAGACATTCTAGAGAGGAGCTAGAGGCAGACACAGATATTCTAGAGAGGAGCTAGAGGCAGAGACAGACATTCTAGAGGTGCTAGAGGCAGAGACAGACATTCTAGGGAGGGGCTAGAGGCAGACACAGACATTCTAGAGAGGAGCTAGAGGAAGGCACAGACATTCTAGAGAGGAGCTAGAGGCAGACACAGACATTCTAGAGAGGAGCTAGAGGCAGACACAGACATTCTAGGGAGGGGCTAGAGGCAGACACAGACATTCTAGAGAGGAGCTAGAGGCAGACACAGACATTCTAGGGAGGGGCTGGAGGCAGACACAGACATTATAGAGAGGAGCTAGAGGCAGACACAGACATTCTAGAGAGGAGCTAGAGGAAGGCACATACATTCTAGAGAGGAGCTAGAGGCAGACACAGACATTCTAGAGAGGAGCTAGAGGCAGACACAGACATTCTAGAGAGGAGCTAGAGGCAGACACAGACATTCTAGGTAGGAGCTAGAGGCAGAGACAGACATTCTAGGGAGGAGCTAGAGGCAGAGACACATTCTAGGGTGGGGCTAGAGGCAGATATTCTAGAGAGGAGCTAGAGGAAGGCACAGACATTCTAGAGAGGAGCTAGAGGCAGACACAGACATTCTACACAGGAGCTAGAGGCAGACACAGACATTCTAGAGAGGATCTAGAGTCAGACACAGACATTCTAGAGAGGAGCTAGAGGCAGACACAGACATTCTAGAGAGGAGCTAGAGGCAGACACAGACATTTTAGGGAGGAGCTAGAGGCAGACACAGACATTCTAGAGAGGAGCTAGAGGCAGACACAGACATTTTAGGGAGGAGCTAGAGGCAGACACAGACATTCTAAAGAGGAGCTAGAGGCAGACACAGACATTTTAGGGAGGAGTTAGAGGCAGACACAGACATTCTAGAGAGGAGCTAGAGGCTGACACAGACATTCTAGAGAGGAGCTAGAGGCAGACACAGACATTCTAGGGAGGAGCTAGAGGCAGAGACAGACATTCTAGAGGTGCTAGAGGCAGAGACAGACATTCTAGGGAGGGGCTAGAGGCAGACACAGACATTCTAGAGAGGAGCTAGAGGAAGGCACAGACATTCTAGAGAGGAGCTAGAGGCAGACACAGACATTCTAGAGAGGAGCTAGAGGCAGACACAGACATTCTAGGGAGGGGCTAGAGGCAGACACAGACATTCTAGAGAGGAGCTAGAGGCAGACACAGACATTCTAGGGAGGGGCTAGAGGCAGACACAGACATTCTAGAGAGGAGCTAGAGGCAGACACAGACATTCTGGAGAGGAGCTAGAGGAAGGCACAGACATTCTAGAGAGGAGCTAGAGGCAGACACAGACATTCTAGAGAGGATCTAGAGGCAGACACAGACATTCTAGAGAGGAGCTAGAGGTAGACACAGACATTCTAGGTAGGAGCTAGAGGCAGAGACAGACATTCTAGGGAGGAGCTAGAGGCAGAGACACATTCTAGGGTGGGGCTACAGGCAGACATTCTAGAGAGGAGCTAGAGGAAGGCACAGACATTCTAGAGAGGAGCTAGAGGCAGACACAGGCATTCTACAGAGGAGCTAGAGGCAGACACAGACATTCTAGAGAGGAGCTAGAGGCACACACAGACATTCTAGAGAGGAGCTAGAGGCAGACACAGACATTCTAGAGAGGAGCTAGAGGCAGACACAGACATTCTAGAGAGGAGCTAGAAGCAGACACAGACATTTTAGGGAGGAGCTAGAGGCAGACACAGACATTCTAGAGAGGAGCTAGAGGCAGACACAGACATTTTAGGGAGGAGCTATAGGCAGACACAGACATTCTAGAGAGGAGCTAGAGGCAGACACAGACATTTTAGGGAGGAGCTAGAGGCAGACACAGACATTCTAGAGAGGAGCTAGAGGCTGACACAGACATTCTAGAGAGGAGCTAGAGGCAGACACAGACATTCTGGGGTGGAGCTAGAGGAACACACAGACATTCTAGGGAGGAGCAAGAGGCAGAGACAGATATTCTAGGGAGGAGCTGGAGGCCGACACAGACATTCTAGGGAGGGGCTAGAGGCAGACACAGACATTCTAGAGAGGAGCTAGGGGCAGAGACAGACATTCTAGAGACGAGCTAGAGGCAGACACAGACATTCTAGAGAGGAGCTAGAGGCAGACACAGACATTCTAGGAAGGAGCTAGAAGCAGACACAGACATTCTAGAGAGGAGCTAGAGGCAGACACAGATATTCTAGAGAGGAGCTAGAGGCAGAGACAGACATTCTAGAGGTGCTAGAGGCAGAGACAGACATTCTAGGGAGGGGCTAGAGGCAGACACAGACATTCTAGAGAGGAGCTAGAGGAAGGCACTACATTCTAGAGAGGAGCTAGAGGCAGACACAGACATTATAGAGAGGAGCTAGAGGCAGACACAGACATTCTAGGGAGGGGCTAGAGGCAGACACAGACATTCTAGAGAGGAGCTAGAGGCAGACACAGACATTCTAGGGAGGGGCTGGAGGCAGACACAGACATTCTAGAGAGGAGCTAGAGGCAGACACAGACATTCTAGAGAGGAGCTAGAGGAAGGCACAGACATTCTAGAGAGGAGCTAGAGGCAGACACAGATATTCTAGAGAGGAGCTAGAGGCAGACACAGACATTCTAGAGAGGAGCTAGAGGCAGACACAGACATTCTAGGTAGGAGCTAGAGGCAGAGACAAACATTCTGGGGAGGAGCTAGAGGCAGAGACACATTCTAGGGTGGGGCTAGAGGCAGATATTCTAGAGAGGAGCTAGAGGAAGGCACAGACATTCTAGAGAGGAGCTAGAGGCAGACACAGACATTCTACACAGGAGCTAGAGGCAGACACAGACATTCTAGAGAGGATCTAGAGGCAGACACAGACATTCTAGAGAGGAGCTAGAGGCAGACACAGACATTCTAGAGAGGAGCTAGAGGCAGACACAGACATTTTAGGGAGGAGCTAGAGGCAGACACAGACATTCTAGAGAGGTGCTAGAGGCAGACACAGACATTTTAGGGAGGAGCTAGAGGCAGACACAGACATTCTAGATAGGAGCTAGAGGCAGACACAGACATTTTAGGGAGGAGTTAGAGGCAGACACAGACATTCTAGAGAGGAGCTAGAGGCTGACACAGACATTCTAGAGAGGAGCTAGAGGCAGACACAGACATTTTAGGGAGGAGCTAGAGGCAGACACAGACATTCTAGAGAGGAGCTAGAGGCAGACACAGACATTCTAGAGAGGAGCTAGAGGCAGACACAGACATTCTAGAGAGGAGCTAGAGGCATACAGACATTTTAGGGAGGAGCTAGAGGCAGACACAGACATTCTAGGAAGGAGATAGAGACAGACACAGACATTCTAGGGAGGAGCTAGAGGAACACACTGACGTTCTAGGGAGGAGCTAGAGGCTGACACAGACATTCTAGAGAGGAGCTAGAGGCAGACACAGACATTCTAGGGAGGAGCTAGAGGCAGACACAGACATTCTAGAGAGGAGCTAGAGGCAGAGACAGACATTCTAGAGGTGCTAGAGGCAGAGACAGACATTCTAGGGAGGGGATAGAGGCAGACACAGACATTCTAGAGAGGAGCTAGAGGAAGGCACAGACATTCTAGAGAGGAGATAGAGGCAGACACAGACATTCTAGAGAGGAGCTAGAGGCAGACACAGACATTCTAGGGAGGGGCTAGAGGCAGACACAGACATTCTAGAGAGGAGCTAGAGGCAGACACAGACATTCTAGGGAGGGGCTAGAGGCAGACACAGACATTCTAGAGAGGAGCTAGAGGCAGACACAGACATTCTAGAGAGGAGCTAGAGGAAGGCACAGACATTCTAGAGAGGAGCTAGAGGCAGACACAGACATTCTAGAGAGGAACTAGAGGCAGATACAGACATTCTAGGGAGGAGCTAGAGGCAGACACAGACATTCTAGAGAGGAGCTAGAGGCAGACACAGGCATTCTAGAGAGGAGCTAGAGGCAGACACAGACATTCTAGGGAGGAGCTAGAGGCTGACACAGACATTCTAGGGAGGAGCTAGAGGCAGACACAGACATTCTAGGGAGGAGCTAGAGGCAGACACAGACATTCTGGGGAGGAGCTAGAGGAACACACAGACATTCTAGGGAGGAGCAAGAGGCAGAGACAGACATTCTAGAGAGGAGCTAGAGGCAGACACAGACATTCTAGGGAGGGGCTAGAGGCAGACACAGACATTCTAGAGAGGAGCTAGAGGCAGACACAGACATTCTGGAGAGAAGCTAGAGGAAGGCACATACATTCTAGAGAGGAGCTAGAGGCAGACACAGACATTCTAGAGAGGAGCTAGAGGCAGACATAGACATTCTACAGAGGAGCTAGAGGTAGACACAGACATTCTAGGTAGGAGCTAGAGGCAGAGACAGACATTCTAGGGAGGAGCTAGAGGCAGAGACACATTCTAGGGTGGGGCTAGAGGCAGACATTCTAGAGAGGAGCTAGAGGAAGGCACAGACATTCTAGAGAGGAGCTAGAGGCAGACACAGACATTCTACAGAGGAGCTAGAGGCAGACACAGACATTCTAGAGAGGAGCTAGAGGCACACACAGACATTCTAGAGAGGAGCTAGAGGCAGACACAGACATTCTAGAGAGGAGCTAGAGGCAGACACAGACATTCTAGAGAGGAGCTAGAAGCAGACACAGACATTTTAGGGAGGAGCTAGAGGCAGACACAGACATTCTAGAGAGGAGCTAGAGGCAGACACAGACATTTTAGGGAGGAGCTAGAGGCAGACACAGACATTCTAGAGAGGAGCTAGAGGCAGACACAGACATTTTAGGGAGGAGCTAGAGGCAGACACAGACATTCTAGAGAGGAGCTAGAGGCTGACACAGACATTCTAGAGAGGAGCTAGAGGCAGACACAGACATTCTAGGGAGGAGCTAGAGGCAGACACAGACATTCTAGAGAGGAGCTAGAGGCAGACACAGACATTCTAGAGAGGAGCTAGAGGCAGACACAGACATTCTAGGAAGGAGCTAGAAGCAGACACAGACATTCTAGAGAGGAGCTAGAGGCAGACACAGATATTCTAGAGAGGAGCTAGAGGCAGAGACAGACATTCTAGAGGTGCTAGAGGCAGAGACAGACATTCTAGAGAGGAGCTAGAGGAAGGCACAGACATTCTAGAGAGGAGCTAGAGGCAGACACAGACATTCTAGAGAGGAGCTAGAGGCAGACACAGACATTCTAGGGAGGGGCTAGAGGCAGACACAGACATTCTAGAGAGGAGCTAGAGGCAGACACAGACATTCTAGGGAGGGGCTGGAGGCAGACACAGACATTCTAGAGAGGAGCTAGAGGCAGACACAGACATTCTAGAGAGGAGCTATAGGAAGGCACAGACATTCTAGAGAGGAGCTAGAGGCAGACACAGACATTCTAGAGAGGAGCTAGAGGCAGACACAGACATTCTAGAGAGGAGCTAGAGGCAGACACAGACATTCTAGGTAGGAGCTAGAGGCAGAGACAGACATTCTAGGGAGGAGCTAGAGGCAGAGACACATTCTAGGGTTGGGCTAGAGGCAGACATTCTAGAGAGGAGCTAGAGGAAGGCACAGATATTCTAGAGAGGAGCTAGAGGCAGACACAGACATTCTACACAGGAGCTAGAGGCAGACACAGACATTCTAGAGAGGAGCTAGAGGCAGACACAGACATTCTAGAGAGGAGCTAGAGGCAGACACAGACATTCTAGAGAGGAGCTAGAGGCAGACACAGACATTTTAGGGAGGAGCTAGAGGCAGACACAGACATTCTAGAGAGGAGCTAGAGGCAGACACAGACATTTTAGGGAGGAGCTAGAGGCAGACACAGACATTCTAGAGAGGAGCTAGAGGCAGACACAGACATTTTAGGGAGGAGTTAGAGGCAGACACAGACATTCTAGAGAGGAGCTAGAGGCTGACACAGACATTCTAGAGAGGAGCTAGAGGCAGACACAGACATTCTAGAGAGGAGCTAGAGGCTGACACAGACATTCTAGAGAGGAGCTAGAGGCAGACACAGACATTCCAGAGAGGAGCTAGAGGTAGACAGACATTTTAGGGAGGAGCTAGAGGCAGACACAGACATTCTAGGAAGGAGATAGAGACAGACACAGACATTCTAGGGAGGAGCTAGAGGAACACACAGACGTTCTAGGGAGGAGCTAGAGGCTGACACAGACATTCTAGGGAGGAGCTAGAGGCAGACACAGACATTCTAGGGAGGAGCTAGAGGCAGACACAGACATTCTAGGGAGGAGCTAGAGACAGACACAGACATTCTAGGGAGGAGCAAGAGGCAGACACAGGCATTCTAGAGAGGAGCTAGAGGCAGACACAGGCATTCTAGAGAGGAGCTAGAGGCAGATAAAGACATTCTAGGGAGGAGCTAGAGGCAGACACAGACATTCTAGAGAGGAACTAGAGGCAGATACAGACATTTTAGGGAGGAGCTAGAGGCAGACACAGACATTCTAGAGAGGAGCTAGAGGCAGACACAGACATTTTAGGGAGGAGCTAGAGGCAGACACAGACATTCTAGAGAGGAGCTAGAGGCAGACACAGACATTTTAGGGAGGAGTTAGAGGCAGACACAGACATTCTAGAGAGGAGCTAGAGGCTGACACAGACATTCTAGAGAGGAGCTAGAGGCAGACACAGACATTCTAGGGAGGAGCTAGAGGCAGAGACAGACATTCTAGAGGTGCTAGAGGCAGAGACAGACATTCTAGGGAGGGGCTAGAGGCAGACACAGACATTCTAGAGAGGAGCTAGAGGAAGGCACAGACATTCTAGAGAGGAGCTAGAGGCAGACACAGACATTCTAGAGAGGAGCTAGAGGCAGACACAGACATTCTAGGGAGGGGCTAGAGGCAGACACAGACATTCTAGAGAGGAGCTAGAGGCAGACACAGACATTCTAGGGAGGGGCTAGAGGCAGACACAGACATTCTAGAGAGGAGCTAGAGGCAGACACAGACATTCTGGAGAGGAGCTAGAGGAAGGCACAGACATTCTAGAGAGGAGCTAGAGGCAGATACAGACATTCTAGAGAGGAGCTAGAGGCAGACACAGACATTCTAGAGAGGAGCTAGAGGTAGACACAGACATTCTAGGTAGGAGCTAGAGGCAGAGACAGACATTCTAGGGAGGAGCTAGAGGCAGAGACACATTCTAGGGTGGGGCTAGAGGCAGACATTCTAGAGAGGAGCTAGAGGAAGGCACAGACATTCTAGAGAGGAGCTAGAGGCAGACACAGACATTCTACAGAGGAGCTAGAGGCTGACACAGACATTCTAGAGAGGAGCTAGAGGCAGACACAGACATTCTAGAGAGGAGCTAGAGGCAGACACAGACATTCTAGAGAGGAGCTAGAAGCAGACACAGACATTTTAGGGAGGAGCTAGAGGCAGACACAGACATTCTATAGAGGAGCTAGAGGCAGACACAGACATTTTAGGGAGGAGCTAGAGGCAGACACAGACATTCTAGAGAGGAGCTAGAGGCAGACACAGACATTTTAGGGAGGAGCTAGAGGCAGACACAGACATTCTAGAGAGGAGCTAGAGGCTGACACAGACATTCTAGAGAGGAGCTAGAGGAAGGCACAGACATTCTAGAGAGGAGCTAGAGGCAGACACAGACATTCTACAGAGGAGCTAGAGGCAGACACAGACATTCTAGAGAGGAGCTAGAGGCACACACAGACATTCTAGAGAGGAGCTAGAGGCAGACACAGACATTCTAGAGAGGAGCTAGAGGCAGACACAGACATTCTAGAGAGGAGCTAGAAGCAGACACAGACATTTTAGGGAGGAGCTAGAGGCAGACACAGACATTCTAGAGAGGAGCTAGAGGCAGACACAGACATTTTAGGGAGGAGCTAGAGGCAGACACAGACATTCTAGAGAGGAGCTAGAGGCAGACACAGACATTTTAGGGAGGAGCTAGAGGCAGACACAGACATTCTAGAGAGGAGCTAGAGGCTGACACAGACATTCTAGAGAGGAGCTAGAGGCAGACACAGACATTCTAGGGAGGAGCTAGAGGCAGACACAGACATTCTAGAGAGGAGCTAGAGGCAGACACAGACATTCTAGAGAGGAGCTAGAGGCAGACACAGACATTCTAGGAAGGAGCTAGAAGCAGACACAGACATTCTAGAGAGGAGCTAGAGGCAGACACAGATATTCTAGAGAGGAGCTAGAGGCAGAGACAGACATTCTAGAGGTGCTAGAGGCAGAGACAGACATTCTAGAGAGGAGCTAGAGGAAGGCACAGACATTCTAGAGAGGAGCTAGAGGCAGACACAGACATTCTAGAGAGGAGCTAGAGGCAGACACAGACATTCTAGGGAGGGGCTAGAGGCAGACACAGACATTCTAGAGAGGAGCTAGAGGCAGACACAGACATTCTAGGGAGGGGCTGGAGGCAGACACAGACATTCTAGAGAGGAGCTAGAGGCAGACACAGACATTCTAGAGAGGAGCTATAGGAAGGCACAGACATTCTAGAGAGGAGCTAGAGGCAGACACAGACATTCTAGAGAGGAGCTAGAGGCAGACACAGACATTCTAGAGAGGAGCTAGAGGCAGACACAGACATTCTAGGTAGGAGCTAGAGGCAGAGACAGACATTCTAGGGAGGAGCTAGAGGCAGAGACACATTCTAGGGTTGGGCTAGAGGCAGACATTCTAGAGAGGAGCTAGAGGAAGGCACAGATATTCTAGAGAGGAGCTAGAGGCAGACACAGACATTCTACACAGGAGCTAGAGGCAGACACAGACATTCTAGAGAGGAGCTAGAGGCAGACACAGACATTCTAGAGAGGAGCTAGAGGCAGACACAGACATTCTAGAGAGGAGCTAGAGGCAGACACAGACATTTTAGGGAGGAGCTAGAGGCAGACACAGACATTCTAGAGAGGAGCTAGAGGCAGACACAGACATTTTAGGGAGGAGCTAGAGGCAGACACAGACATTCTAGAGAGGAGCTAGAGGCAGACACAGACATTTTAGGGAGGAGTTAGAGGCAGACACAGACATTCTAGAGAGGAGCTAGAGGCTGACACAGACATTCTAGAGAGGAGCTAGAGGCAGACACAGACATTCTAGAGAGGAGCTAGAGGCTGACACAGACATTCTAGAGAGGAGCTAGAGGCAGACACAGACATTCCAGAGAGGAGCTAGAGGTAGACAGACATTTTAGGGAGGAGCTAGAGGCAGACACAGACATTCTAGGAAGGAGATAGAGACAGACACAGACATTCTAGGGAGGAGCTAGAGGAACACACAGACGTTCTAGGGAGGAGCTAGAGGCTGACACAGACATTCTAGGGAGGAGCTAGAGGCAGACACAGACATTCTAGGGAGGAGCTAGAGGCAGACACAGACATTCTAGGGAGGAGCTAGAGACAGACACAGACATTCTAGGGAGGAGCAAGAGGCAGACACAGGCATTCTAGAGAGGAGCTAGAGGCAGACACAGGCATTCTAGAGAGGAGCTAGAGGCAGATAAAGACATTCTAGGGAGGAGCTAGAGGCAGACACAGACATTCTAGAGAGGAACTAGAGGCAGATACAGACATTTTAGGGAGGAGCTAGAGGCAGACACAGACATTCTAGAGAGGAGCTAGAGGCAGACACAGACATTTTAGGGAGGAGCTAGAGGCAGACACAGACATTCTAGAGAGGAGCTAGAGGCAGACACAGACATTTTAGGGAGGAGTTAGAGGCAGACACAGACATTCTAGAGAGGAGCTAGAGGAAGGCACAGACATTCTAGAGAGGAGCTAGAGGCAGATACAGACATTCTAGGGAGGGGCTAGAGGCAGACACAGACATTCTAGAGAGGAGCTAGAGGAAGGCACAGACATTCTAGAGAGGAGCTAGAGGCAGACACAGACATTCTAGAGAGGAGCTAGATGCAGACACAGACATTCTAGGGAGGGGCTAGAGGCAGACACAGACATTCTAGAGAGGAGCTAGAGGCAGACACAGACATTCTAGGGAGGGGCTAGAGGCAGACACAGACATTCTAGAGAGGAGCTAGAGGCAGACACAGACATTCTGGAGAGGAGCTAGAGGAAGGCACAGACATTCTAGAGAGGAGCTAGAGGCAGATACAGACATTCTAGAGAGGAGCTAGAGGCAGACACAGACATTCTAGAGAGGAGCTAGAGGTAGACACAGACATTCTAGGTAGGAGCTAGAGGCAGAGACAGACATTCTAGGGAGGAGCTAGAGGCAGAGACACATTCTAGGGTGGGGCTAGAGGCAGACATTCTAGAGAGGAGCTAGAGGAAGGCACAGACATTCTAGAGAGGAGCTAGAGGCAGACACAGACATTCTACAGAGGAGCTAGAGGCTGACACAGACATTCTAGAGAGGAGCTAGAGGCAGACACAGACATTCTAGAGAGGAGCTAGAGGCAGACACAGACATTCTAGAGAGGAGCTAGAAGCAGACACAGACATTTTAGGGAGGAGCTAGAGGCAGACACAGACATTCTATAGAGGAGCTAGAGGCAGACACAGACATTTTAGGGAGGAGCTAGAGGCAGACACAGACATTCTAGAGAGGAGCTAGAGGCAGACACAGACATTTTAGGGAGGAGCTAGAGGCAGACACAGACATTCTAGAGAGGAGCTAGAGGCTGACACAGACATTCTAGAGAGGAGCTAGAGGCAGACACAGACATTCTAGGGAGGAGCTAGAGGCAGACACAGACATTCTAGAGAGTAGCTAGAGGCTGACACAGACATTCTAGAGAGGAGCTAGAGGCAGACACAGACATTCTAGAGAGGAGCTAGAGGCAGACAGACATTTTAGGGAGGAGCTAGAGGCAGACACAGACATTCTAGGAAGGAGATAGAGACAGACGCAGACATTCTAGGGAGGAGCTAGAGGAACACACAGACGTTCTAGGGAGGAGCTAGAGGCTGACACAGACATTCTAGAGAGGAGCTAGAGGCAGAGACAGACATTCTAGGGAGGAGCTAGAGGCAGAGACACATTCTAGGGTGGGGCTAGAGGCAGACATTCTAGAGAGGAACTAGAGGAAGGCACAGACATTCTAGAGAGTAGCTAGAGGCAGACACAGACATTCTACAGAGGAGCTAGAGGCAGACACAGACATTCTAGAGAGGAGCTAGAGGCACACACAGACATTCTAGAGAGGAGCTAGAGGCAGACACAGACATTCTAGAGAGGAGCTAGAGGCAGACACAGACATTCTAGAGAGGAGCTAGAAGCAGACACAGACATTTTAGGGAGGAGCTAGAGGCAGACACAGACATTCTAGAGAGGAGCTAGAGGCAGACACAGACATTTTAGGGAGGAGCTAGAGGCAGACACAGATATTCTAGAGAGGAGCTAGAGGCAGACACAGACATTTTAGGGAGGAGCTAGAGGCAGACACAGACATTCTAGAGAGGAGCTAGAGGCTGACACAGACATTCTAGAGAGGAGCTACAGGCAGACACAGACATTCTAGGGAGGAGCTAGAGGCAGACACAGACATTCTAGAGAGGAGCTAGAGGCAGACACAGACATTCTAGAGAGGAGCTAGAGGCAGACACAGACATTCTAGAGAGGAGCTAGAGGCAGACAGACATTTTAGGGAGGAGCTAGAGGCAGACACAGACATTCTAGGAAGGAGATAGAGACAGACGCAGACATTCTAGGGAGGAGCTAGAGGAACACACAGACGTTCTAGGGAGGAGCTAGAGGCTGACACAGACATTCTAGAGAGGAGGTAGAGGCAGACACAGACATTCTAGGGAGGAGCTAGAGGCAGACACAGACATTCTAGAGAGGAGCTAGAGGCAGAGACAGACATTCTAGAGGTGCTAGAGGCAGAGACAGACATTCTAGGGAGGGGCTAGAGGCAGACACAGACATTCTAGAGAGGAGCTAGAGGAAGGCACAGACATTCTAGAGAGGAGCTAGAGGCAGACACAGACATTCTAGAGCGGAGCTAGAGGCAGACACAGACATTCTAGGGAGGGGCTAGAGGCAGACACAGACATTCTAGAGAGGGGCTAGAGGCAGACACAGACATTCTAGGGAGGGGCTAGAGGCAGACACAGACATTCTAGAGAGGAGCTAGAGGCAGACACAGACATTCTAGAGAGGAGCTAGAGGAAGGCACAGACATTCTAGAGAGGAGCTAGAGGCAGACACAGACATTCAAGAGAGGAACTAGAGGCAGATACAGACATTCTAGGGAGGAGCTAGAGGCAGACACATACATTCTAGAGAGGAGCTAGAGGCAGACACAGGCATTCTAGAGAGGAGCTAGAGGCAGACACAGACATTCTAGGGAGGAGCTAGAGGCTGACACAGACATTCTAGGGAGGAGCTAGAGGCAGACACAGACATTCTAGGGAGGAGCTAGAGGCAGACACAGACATTCTGGGGAGGAGCTAGAGGAACACACAGACATTCTAGGGAGGAGCAAGAGGCAGAGACAGATATTCTAGGGAGGAGCTAGAGGCCGACACAGACATTCTAGGGAGGGGCTAGAGGCAGACACAGACATTCTAGGGAGGAGCTAGAGGCAGACACAGACATTCTGGGGAGGAGCTAGAGGAACACACAGACATTCTAGGGAGGAGCAAGAGGCAGACACAGACATTCTAGAGAGGAACTAGAGGCAGATACAGACATTTTAGGGAGGAGCTAGAGGCAGACACAGACATTCTAGAGAGGAGCTAGAGGCAGACACAGACATTTTAGGGAGGAGCTAGAGGCAGACACAGACATTCTAGAGAGGAGCTAGAGGCAGACACAGACATTTTAGGGAGGAGTTAGAGGCAGACACAGACATTCTAGAGAGGAGCTAGAGGCTGACACAGACATTCTAGAGAGGAGCTAGAGGCAGACACAGACATTCTAGGGAGGAGCTAGAGGCAGAGACAGACATTCTAGAGGTGCTAGAGGCAGAGACAGACATTCTAGGGAGGGGCTAGAGGCAGACACAGACATTCTAGAGAGGAGCTAGAGGAAGGCACAGACATTCTAGAGAGGAGCTAGAGGCAGACACAGACATTCTAGAGAGGAGCTAGAGGCAGACACAGACATTCTAGGGAGGGGCTAGAGGCAGACACAGACATTCTAGAGAGGAGCTAGAGGCAGACACAGACATTCTAGGGAGGGGCTAGAGGCAGACACAGACATTCTAGAGAGGAGCTAGAGGCAGACACAGACATTCTAGAGAGGAGCTAGAGGAAGGCACAGACATTCTAGAGAGGAGCTAGAGGCAGATACAGACATTCTAGAGAGGAGCTAGAGGCAGACACAGACATTCTAGAGAGGAGCTAGAGGTAGACACAGACATTCTAGGTAGGAGCTAGAGGCAGAGACAGACATTCTAGGGAGGAGCTAGAGGCAGAGACACATTCTAGGGTGGGGCTAGAGGCAGACATTCTAGAGAGGAGCTAGAGGAAGGCACAGACATTCTAGAGAGGAGCTAGAGGCAGACACAGACATTCTACAGAGGAGCTAGAGGCTGACACAGACATTCTAGAGAGGAGCTAGAGGCACACACAGACATTCTAGAGAGGAGCTAGAGGCAGACACAGACATTCTAGAGAGGAGCTAGAGGCAGACACAGACATTCTAGAGAGGAGCTAGAAGCAGACACAGACATTTTAGGGAGGAGCTAGAGGCAGACACAGACATTCTAGAGAGGAGCTAGAGGCAGAAACAGACATTTTAGGGAGGAGCTAGAGGCAGACACAGACATTCTAGAGAGGAGCTAGAGGCAGACACAGACATTTTAGGGAGGAGCTAGAGGCAGACACAGACATTCTAGAGAGGAGCTAGAGGCTGACACAGACATTCTAGAGAGGAGCTAGAGGCAGACACAGACATTCTAGGGAGGAGCTAGAGGCAGACACAGACATTCTAGAGAGTAGCTAGAGGCTGACACAGACATTCTAGAGAGGAGCTAGAGGCAGACACAGACATTCTAGAGAGGAGCTAGAGGCAGACAGACATTTTAGGGAGGAGCTAGAGGCAGACACAGACATTCTAGGAAGGATATAGAGACAGACGCAGACATTCTAGGGAGGAGCTAGAGGAACACACAGACGTTCTAGGGAGGAGCTAGAGGCTGACACAGACATTCTAGAGAGGAGCTAGAGGCAGAGACAGACATTCTAGGGAGGAGCTAGAGGCAGAGACACATTCTAGGGTGGGGCTAGAGGCAGACATTCTAGAGAGGAGCTAGAGGAAGGCACAGACATTCTAGAGAGTAGCTAGAGGCAGACACAGACATTCTACAGAGGAGCTAGAGGCAGACACAGACATTCTAGAGAGGAGCTAGAGGCACACACAGACATTCTAGAGAGGAGCTAGAGGCAGACACAGACATTCTAGAGAGGAGCTAGAGGCAGACACAGACATTCTAGAGAGGAGCTAGAAGCAGACACAGACATTTTAGGGAGGAGCTAGAGGCAGACACAGACATTCTAGAGAGGAGCTAGAGGCAGACACAGACATTTTAGGGAGGAGCTAGAGGCAGACACAGATATTCTAGAGAGGAGCTAGAGGCAGACACAGACATTTTAGGGAGGAGCTAGAGGCAGACACAGACATTCTAGAGAGGAGCTAGAGGCTGACACAGACATTCTAGAGAGGAGCTACAGGCAGACACAGACATTCTAGGGAGGAGCTAGAGGCAGACACAGACATTCTAGAGAGGAGCTAGAGGCAGACACAGACATTCTAGAGAGGAGCTAGAGGCAGACACAGACATTCTAGAGAGGAGCTAGAGGCAGACAGACATTTTAGGGAGGAGCTAGAGGCAGACACAGACATTCTAGGAAGGAGATAGAGACAGACGCAGACATTCTAGGGAGGAGCTAGAGGAACACACAGACGTTCTAGGGAGGAGCTAGAGGCTGACACAGACATTCTAGAGAGGAGGTAGAGGCAGACACAGACATTCTAGGGAGGAGCTAGAGGCAGACACAGACATTCTAGAGAGGAGCTAGAGGCAGAGACAGACATTCTAGAGGTGCTAGAGGCAGAGACAGACATTCTAGGGAGGGGCTAGAGGCAGACACAGACATTCTAGAGAGGAGCTAGAGGAAGGCACAGACATTCTAGAGAGGAGCTAGAGGCAGACACAGACATTCTAGAGAGGAGCTAGAGGCAGACACAGACATTCTAGGGAGGGGCTAGAGGCAGACACAGACATTCTAGAGAGGGGCTAGAGGCAGACACAGACATTCTATGGAGGGGCTAGAGGCAGACACAGACATTCTAGAGAGGAGCTAGAGGCAGACACAGACATTCTAGAGAGGAGCTAGAGGAAGGCACAGACATTCTAGAGAGGAGCTAGAGGCAGACACAGACATTCTAGAGAGGAACTAGAGGCAGATACAGACATTCTAGGGAGGAGCTAAAGGCAGACACAGACATTCTAGAGAGGAGCTAGAGGCAGACACAGGCATTCTAGAGAGGAGCTAGAGGCAGACACAGACATTCTAGGGAGGAGCTAGAGGCTGACACAGACATTCTAGGGAGGAGCTAGAGGCAGACACAGACATTCTAGGGAGGAGCTAGAGGCAGACACAGACATTCTGGGGAGGAGCTAGAGGAACACACAGACATTCTAGGGAGGAGCAAGAGGCAGAGACAGATATTCTAGGGAGGAGCTAGAGGCCGACACAGACATTCTAGGGAGGGGCTAGAGGCAGACACAGACATTCTAGAGAGGAGCTAGGGGCAGAGACAGACATTCTAGAGACGAGCTAGAGGCAGACACAGACATTCTAGAGAGGAGCTAGAGGCAGACACAGACATTCTAGGAAGGAGCTAGAAGCAGACATAGACATTCTAGAGAGGAGCTAGAGGCAGACACAGATATTCTAGAGAGGAGCTAGAGGCAGAGACAGACATTCTAGAGGTGCTAGAGGCAGAGACAGACATTCTAGCGAGGGGCTAGAGGCAGACACAGACATTCTAGAGAGGAGCTAGAGGCAGACACAGACATTTTAGGGAGGAGCTAGAGGCAGACACAGACATTCTAGAGAGGAGCTAGAGGCAGACACAGACATTTTAGGGAGGAGTTAGAGGCAGACACAGACATTCTAGAGAGGAGCTAGAGGCTGACACAGACATTCTAGAGAGGAGCTAGAGGCAGACACAGACATTCTAGGGAGGAGCTAGAGGCAGAGACAGACATTCTAGAGGTGCTAGAGGCAGAGACAGACATTCTAGGGAGGGGCTAGAGGCAGACACAGACATTCTAGAGAGGAGCTAGAGGAAGGCACAGACATTCTAGAGAGGAGCTAGAGGCAGACACAGACATTCTAGAGAGGAGCTAGAGGCAGACACAGACATTCTAGGGAGGGGCTAGAGGCAGACACAGACATTCTAGAGAGGAGCTAGAGGCAGACACAGACATTCTAGGGAGGGGCTAGAGGCAGACACAGACATTCTAGAGAGGAGCTAGAGGCAGACACAGACATTCTGGAGAGGAGCTAGAGGAAGGCACAGACATTCTAGAGAGGAGCTAGAGGCAGATACAGACATTCTAGAGAGGAGCTAGAGGCAGACACAGACATTCTAGAGAGGAGCTAGATGTAGACACAGACATTCTAGGTAGGAGCTAGAGGCAGAGACAGACATTCTAGGGAGGAGCTAGAGGCATAGACACATTCTAGGGTGGGGCTAGAGGCAGACATTCTAGAGAGGAGCTAGAGGAAGGCACAGACATTCTAGAGAGGAGCTAGAGGCAGACACAGACATTCTACAGAGGAGCTAGAGGCAGACACAGACATTCTAGAGAGGAGCTAGAGGCACACACAGACATTCTAGAGAGGAGCTTGAGGCAGACACAGACATTCTAGAGAGGAGCTAGAGGCAGACACAGACATTCTAGAGAGGAGCTAGAAGCAGACACAGACATTTTAGGGAGGAGCTAGAGGCAGACACAGACATTCTAGAGAGGAGCTAGAGGCAGACACAGACATTTTAGGGAGGAGCTAGAGGCAGACACAGACATTCTAGAGAGGAGCTAGAGGCAGACACAGACATTTTAGGGAGGAGCTAGAGGCAGACACAGACATTCTAGAGAGGAGCTAGAGGCTGACACAGACATTCTAGAGAGGAGCTAGAGGCAGACACAGACATTCTAGGGAGGAGCTAGAGGCAGACACAGACATTCTAGAGAGGAGCTAGAGGCTGACACAGACATTCTAGAGAGGAGCTAGAGGCAGACACAGACATTCTAGAGAGGAGCTAGAGGCAGACAGACATTTTAGGGAGGAGCTAGAGGCAGACACAGACATTCTAGGAAGGAGATAGAGACAGACGCAGACATTCTAGGGAGGAGCTAGAGGAACACACAGACGTTCTAGGGAGGAGCTAGAGGCTGACACAGACATTCTAGAGAGGAGCTAGAGGCAGAGACAGACATTCTAGGGAGGAGCTAGAGGCAGAGACACATTCTAGGGTGGGGCTAGAGGCAGACATTCTAGAGAGGAGCTAGAGGAAGGCACAGACATTCTAGAGAGTAGCTAGAGGCAGACACAGACATTCTACAGAGGAGCTAGAGGCAGACACAGACATTCTAGAGAGGAGCTAGAGGCACACACAGACATTCTAGAGAGGAGCTAGAGGCAGACACAGACATTCTAGAGAGGAGCTAGAGGCAGACACAGACATTCTAGAGAGGAGCTAGAAGCAGACACAGACATTTTAGGGAGGAGCTAGAGGCAGACACAGACATTCTAGAGAGGAGCTAGAGGCAGACACAGACATTTTAGGGAGGAGCTAGAGGCAGACACAGATATTCTAGAGAGGAGCTAGAGGCAGACACAGACATTTTAGGGAGGAGCTAGAGGCAGACACAGACATTCTAGAGAGGAGCTAGAGGCTGACACAGACATTCTAGAGAGGAGCTACAGGCAGACACAGACATTCTAGGGAGGAGCTAGAGGCAGACACAGACATTCTAGAGAGGAGCTAGAGGCAGACACAGACATTCTAGAGAGGAGCTAGAGGCAGACACAGACATTCTAGAGAGGAGCTAGAGGCAGACAGACATTTTAGGGAGGAGCTAGAGGCAGACACAGACATTCTAGGAAGGAGATAGAGACAGACGCAGACATTCTAGGGAGGAGCTAGAGGAACACACAGACGTTCTAGGGAGGAGCTAGAGGCTGACACAGACATTCTAGAGAGGAGCTAGAGGCAGACACAGACATTCTAGGGAGGAGCTAGAGGCAGACACAGACATTCTAGAGAGGAGCTAGAGGCAGAGACAGACATTCTAGCGGTGCTAGAGGCAGACACAGACATTCTAGGGAGGGGCTAGAGGCAGACACAGACATTCTAGAGAGGAGCTAGAGGAAGGCACAGACATTCTAGAGAGGAGCTAGAGGCAGACACAGACATTCTAGAGAGGAGCTAGAGGCAGACACAGACATTCTAGGGAGGGGCTAGATGCAGACACAGACATTCTAGAGAGGAGCTAGAGGCAGACATAGACATTCTAGGGAGGGGCTAGAGGCAGACACAGACATTCTAGAGAGGAGCTAGAGGCAGACAGAGACATTCTAGAGAGGAGCTAGAGGAAGGCACAGACATTCTAGAGAGGAGCTAGAGGCAGACACAGACATTCTAGAGAGGAACTAGAGGCAGATACAGACATTCTAGGGAGGAGCTAGAGGCAGACACAGACATTCTAGAGAGGAGCTAGAGGCAGACACAGGCATTCTAGAGAGGAGCTAGAGGCAGACACAGACATTCTAGGGAGGAGCTAGAGGCTGACACAGACATTCTAGGGAGGAGCTAGAGGCAGACACAGACATTCTAGGGAGGAGTTAGAGGCAGACACAGACATTCTGGGGAGGAGCTAGAGGAACACACAGACATTCTAGGGAGGAGCAAGAGGCAGAGACAGATATTCTAGGGAGGAGCTAGAGGCCGACACAGACATTCTAGGGAGGGGCTAGAGGCAGACAGACATTCTAGAGAGGAGCTAGGGGCAGAGACAGACATTCTAGAGACGAGCTAGAGGCAGACACAGACATTCTAGAGAGGAGCTAGAGGCAGACACAGACATTCTAGGAAGGAGCTAGAAGCAGACACAGACATTCTAGAGAGGAGCTAGAGGCAGACACAGATATTCTAGAGAGGAGCTAGAGGCAGAGACAGACATTCTAGAGGTGCTAGAGGCAGAGACAGACATTCTAGCGAGGGGCTAGAGGCAGACACAGACATTCTAGAGAGGAGCTAGAGGAAGGCACAGACATTCTAGAGAGGAGCTAGAGGCAGACACAGACATTCTAGAGAGGAGCTAGAGGCAGACACAGACATTCTAGAGAGGAGCTAGAGGCAGACACAGACATTCTAGAGAGGAGCTAGAGGCAGACAGACATTTTAGGGAGGAGCTAGAGGCAGACACAGACATTCTAGGAAGGAGATAGAGACAGACGCAGACATTCTAGGGAGGAGCTAGAGGAACACACAGACGTTCTAGGGAGGAGCTAGAGGCTGACACAGACATTCTAGAGAGGAGCTAGAGGCAGACACAGACATTCTAGGGAGGAGCTAGAGGCAGACACAGACATTCTAGAGAGGAGCTAGAGGCAGAGACAGACATTCTAGAGGTGCTAGAGGCAGAGACAGACATTCTAGGGAGGGGCTAGAGGCAGACACAGACATTCTAGAGAGGAGCTAGAGGCAGACACAGACATTCTAGAGAGGAGCTAGAGGCAGACACAGACATTCTAGGGAGGGGCTAGAGGCAGACACAGACATTCTAGAGAGGAGCTAGAGGCAGACACAGACATTCTAGGGAGGGGCTAGAGGCAGACACAGACATTCTAGAGAGGAGCTAGAGGCAGACACAGACATTCTAGAGAGGAGCTAGAGGAAGGCACAGACATTCTAGAGAGGAGCTAGACGCAGACACAGACATTCTAGAGAGGAACTAGAGGCAGATACAGACATTCTAGGGAGGAGCTAGAGGCAGACACAGACATTCTAGAGAGGAGCTAGAGGCAGACACAGGCATTCTAGAGAGGAGCTAGAGGCAGACACAGACATTCTAGGGAGGAGCTAGAGGCTGACACAGACATTCTAGGGAGGAGCTAGAGGCAGACACAGACATTCTAGGGAGGAGCTAGAGGCAGACACAGACATTCTGGGGAGGAGCTAGAGGAACACACAGACATTCTAGGGAGGAGCAAGAGGCAGAGACAGATATTCTAGGGAGGAGCTAGAGGCCGACACAGACATTCTAGGGAGGGGCTAGAGGCAGACACAGACATTCTAGAGAGGAGCTAGGGGCAGAGACAGACATTCTAGAGACGAGCTAGAGGCAGACACAGACATTCTAGAGAGGAGCTAGAGGCAGACACAGACATTCTAGGAAGGAGCTAGAAGCAGACACAGACATTCTAGAGAGGAGCTAGAGGCAGACACAGATATTCTAGAGAGGAGCTAGAGGCAGAGACAGACATTCTAGAGGTGCTAGAGGCAGAGACAGACATTCTAGCGAGGGGCTAGAGGCAGACACAGACATTCTAGAGAGGAGCTAGAGGAAGGCACAGACATTCTAGAGAGGAGCTAGAGGCAGACACAGACATTCTAGAGAGGAGCTAGAGGCAGACACAGACATTCTAGGGAGGGGCTAGAGGCAGACACAGACATTCTAGAGAGGAGCTAGAGGCAGACACAGACATTCTAGGGAGGGGCTGGAGGCAGACACAGACATTCTAGAGAGGAGCTAGAGGCAGACACAGACATTCTAGAGAGGAGCTAGAGGAAGGCACAGACATTCTAGAGAGGAGCTAGAGGCAGACACAGACATTCTAGAGAGGAGCTAGAGGCAGACACAGACATTCTAGAGAGGAGCTAGAGGCAGACACAGACATTCTAGGTAGGAGCTAGAGGCAGAGACAGACATTCTAGGGAGGAGCTAGAGGCAGAGACACATTCTAGGGTGGGGCTAGAGGCAGACATTCTAGGGAGGAGCTGGAGGAAGGCACAGACATTCTAGAGAGGAGCTAGAGGCAGACACAGACATTCTACACAGGAGCTAGAGGCAGACACAGACATTCTAGAGAGGATCTAGAGGCAGACACAGACATTCTAGAGAGGAGCTAGAGGCAGACACAGACATTCTAGAGAGGAGCTAGAGGCAGACACAGACATTTTTGGGAGGAGCTAGAGGCAGACACAGACATTCTAGAGAGGAGCTAGAGGCAGACACAGACATTTTAGGGAGGAGCTAGAGGCAGACACAGACATTCTGGAGAGGAGCTAGAGGCAGACACAGACATTTTAGGGAGGAGTTAGAGGCAGACACAGACATTCTAGAGAGGAGCTAGAGGCTGACACAGACATTCTAGAGAGGAGCTAGAGGCAGACACAGACATTCTAGGGAGGAGCTAGAGGCAGACACAGACATTCTAGAGAGGAGCTAGAGGCTGACACAGACATTCTAGAGAGGAGCTAGAGGCAGACACAGACATTCTAGAGAGGAGCTAGAGGCAGACAGACATTTTAGGGAGGAGCTAGAGGCAGACACAGACATTCTAGGAAGGATATAGAGACAGACGCAGACATTCTAGGGAGGAGCTAGAGGAACACACAGACGTTCTAGGGAGGAGCTAGAGGCTGACACAGACATTCTAGGGAGGAGCTAGAGGCAGACACAGACATTCTAGGGAGGAGCTAGAGGCAGACACAGACATTCTAGGGAGGAGCTAGAGACAGACACAGACATTCTAGGGAGGAGCTAGAGGCAGACACAGGCATTCTAGAGAGGAGCTAGAGGCAGACACAGGCATTTTAGAGAGGAGCTAGAGGCAGACACAGGCATTCTAGAGAGGAGCTAGAGGCAGATAAAGACATTCTAGGGAGGAGCTAGAGGCAGACACAGACATTCTAGAGAGGAACTAGAGGCAGATACAGACATTCTAGGGAGGAGCTAGAGGCAGACACAGACATTCTAGAGAGGAGCTAGAGGCAGACACAGGCATTCTAGAGTGGAGCTAGAGGTAGACACAGACATTCTAGGGAGGAGCTAGAGGCTGACACAGACATTCTAGGGAGGAGCTAGAGGCAGACACAGACATTCTAGGGAGGAGCTAGAGGCAGACACAGACATTCTGGGGAGCAGCTAGAGGAACACACAGACATTCTAGGGAAGAGCAAGAGGCAGAGACAGATATTCTAGGGAGGAGCTAGAGGCCGACACAGACATTCTAGGGAGGGGCTAGAGGCAGACACAGACATTCTAGAGAGGAGCTAGGGGCAGAGACAGACATTCTACAGATGAGCTAGAGGCAGACACAGATATTCTAGAGAGGAGCTAGAGGCAGACACAGACATTCTAGGGAGGAGCTAGAGGCAGACACAGACATTCTAGAGAGGAGCTAGAGGCAGACACAGACATTCTAGGGAGGAGCTAGAGGCAGAAACAGACATTCTAGAGAGGAGCTAGAGGCAGAGACAGACATTCTAGAGGTGCTAGAGGCAGAGACAGACATTCTAGGGAGGGGCTAGAGGCAGACACAGACATTCTAGAGAGGAGCTAGAGGAAGGCACAGACATTCTAGAGAGGAGCTAGAGGCAGACAAAGACATTCTAGAGAGGAGCTAGAGGCAGACACAGACATTCTAGGGAGGGGCTAGAGGCAGACACAGACATTCTAGAGAGGAGCTAGAGGCAGACACAGACATTCTAGGGAGGAGCTAGAGGCAGAGACACATTCTAGGGTGGGGCTAGAGGCTGACATTCTAGAGAGGAGCTAGAGGAAGGCACAGACATTCTAGAGAGGAGCTAGAGGCAGACACAGACATTCTACACAGGAGCTAGAGGCAGACACAGACATTCTAGAGAGGAGCTAGAGGCAGACACAGACATTCTAGAGAGGAGCTAGAGGCAGACACAGACATTCTAGAGAGGAGCTAGAGGCAGACACAGACATTCTAGAGAGGAGCTAGAGGCAGACACAGACATTTTAGAGAGGAGCTAGAGGCAGACACAGACATTCTAGAGAGGAGCTAGAGGCAGACACAGACATTTTAGGGAGGAGCTAGAGGCAGACACAGACATTCTAGAGAGGAGCTAGAGGCAGACACAGACATTTTAGGGAGGAGGTAGAGGCAGACACAGACATTCTAGAGAGGAGCTAGAGGCTGACACAGACATTCTAGAGAGGAGCTAGAGGCAGACACAGACATTCTAGGGAGGAGCTAGAGGCAGACACAGACATTCTAGAGAGGAGCTAGAGGCTGACACAGACATTCTAGAGAGGAGCTAGAGGCAGACACAGACATTCTAGAGAGGAGCTAGAGGCAGACAGACATTTTAGGGAGGAGCTAGAGGCAGACACAGACATTCTAGGAAGGAGATAGAGACAGACACAGACATTCTAGGGAGGAGCTAGAGGAACACACAGACGTTCTAGGGAGGAGCTAGAGGCTGACACAGACATTCTAGGGAGGAGCTAGAGGCAGACACAGACATTCTAGGGAGGAGCTAGAGGCAGACACAGACATTCTAGGGAGGAGCTAGAGACAGACATAGACATTCTAGGGAGGAGCTAGAGGCAGACACAGGCATTCTAGAGAGGAGCTAGAGGCAGACACAGGCATTCTAGAGAGGAGCTAGAGGCAGACACAGGCATTCTAGAGAGGAGCTAGAGGCAGATACAGATATTCTAGGGAGGAGCTAGAGGCAGACACAGACATTCTAGAGAGGAACTAGAGGCAGATACAGACATTCTAGGGAGGAGCTAGAGGCAGACACAGACATTCTAGAGAGGAGCTAGAGGCTGACACAGACATTCTAGAGAGGAGCTAGAGGCAGACACAGACATTCTAGAGAGGAGCTAGAGGCAGACAGACATTTTAGGGAGGAGCTAGAGGCAGACACAGACATTCTAGGAAGGAGATAGAGACAGACACAGACATTCTAGGGAGGAGCTAGAGGAACACACAGACGTTCTAGGGAGGAGCTAGAGGCTGACACAGACATTCTAGGGAGGAGCTAGAGGCAGACACAGACATTCTAGGGAGGAGCTAGAGGCAGACACAGACATTCTAGGGAGGAGCTAGAGACAGACACAGACATTCTAGGGAGGAGCTAGAGGCAGACACAGGCATTTTAGAGAGGAGCTAGAGGCAGACACAGGCATTCTAGAGAGGAGCTAGAGGCAGATAAAGACATTCTAGGGAGGAGCTAGAGGCAGACACAGACATTCTAGAGAGGAACTAGAGGCAGATACAGACATTCTAGGGAGGAGCTAGAGGCAGACACAGACATTCTAGAGAGGAGCTAGAGGCAGACACAGGCATTCTAGAGTGGAGCTAGAGGCAGACACAGACATTCTAGGGAGGTGCTAGAGGCTGACACAGACATTCTATGGAGGAGCTAGAGGCAGACACAGACATTCTAGGGAGGAGCTAGAGGCAGACACAGACATTCTGGGGAGCAGCTAGAGGAACACACAGACATTCTAGGGAAGAGCAAGAGGCAGAGACAGATATTCTAGGGAGGAGCTAGAGGCCGACACAGACATTCTAGGGAGGGGCTAGAGGCAGACACAGACATTCTAGAGAGGAGCTAGGGGCAGAGACAGACATTCTACAGATGAGCTAGAGGCAGACACAGATATTCTAGAGAGGAGCTAGAGGCAGACACAGACATTCTAGGGAGGAGCTAGAGGCAGACACAGACATTGTAGAGAGGAGCTAGAGGCAGACACAGACATTCTAGGAAGGAGATAGAGACAGACACAGACATTCTAGGGAGGAGCTAGAGGAACACACAGACGTTCTAGGGAGGAGATAGAGGCTGACACAGACATTCTAGGGAGGAGCTAGAGGCAGACACAGACATTCTAGGGAGGAGCTAGAGGCAGACACAGACATTCTAGGGAGGAGCTAGAGACAGACACAGACATTCTAGGGAGGAGCTAGAGGCAGACACAGGCATTCTAGAGAGGAGCTAGAGGCAGACACAGGCATTCTAGAGAGGAGCTAGAGGCAGACACAGGCATTCTAGAGAGGAGCTAGAGGCAGATACAGATATTCTAGGGAGGAGCTAGAGGCAGACACAGACATTCTAGAGAGGAACTAGAGGCAGATACAGACATTCTAGGGAGGAGCTAGAGGCAGACACAGACATTCTAGAGAGGAGCTAGAGGCTGACACAGACATTCTAGAGAGGAGCTAGAGGCAGACACAGACATTCTAGAGAGGAGCTAGAGGCAGACAGACATTTTAGGGAGGAGCTAGAGGCAGACACAGACATTCTAGGAAGGAGATAGAGACAGACACAGACATTCTAGGGAGGAGCTAGAGGAACACACAGACGTTCTAGCGAGGAGCTAGAGGCTGACACAGACATTCTAGGGAGGAGCTAGAGGCAGACACAGACATTCTAGGGAGGAGCTAGAGGCAGACACAGACATTCTAGGGAGGAGCTAGAGACAGACACAGACATTCTAGGGAGGAGCTAGAGGCAGACACAGGCATTTTAGAGAGGAGCTAGAGGCAGACACAGGCATTCTAGAGAGGAGCTAGAGGCAGATAAAGACATTCTAGGGAGGAGCTAGAGGCAGACACAGACATTCTAGAGAGGAACTAGAGGCAGATACAGACATTCTAGGGAGGAGCTAGAGGCAGACACAGACATTCTAGAGAGGAGCTAGAGGCAGACACAGGCATTCTAGAGTGGAGCTAGAGGCAGACACAGACATTCTAGGGAGGAGCTAGAGGCTGACACAGACATTCTAGGGAGGAGCTAGAGGCAGACACAGACATTCTAGGGAGGAGCTAGAGGCAGACACAGACATTCTGGGGAGCAGCTAGAGGAACACACAGACATTCTAGGGAAGAGCAAGAGGCAGAGACAGATATTCTAGGGAGGAGCTAGAGGCCGACACAGACATTCTAGGGAGGGGCTAGAGGCAGACACAGACATTCTAGAGAGGAGCTAGGGGCAGAGACAGACATTCTACAGATGAGCTAGAGGCAGACACAGATATTCTAGAGAGGAGCTAAAGGCAGACACAGACATTCTAGGGAGGAGCTAGAGGCAGACACAGACATTCTAGAGAGGAGCTAGAGGCAGACACAGACATTCTAGGGAGGAGCTAGAGGCAGAAACAGACATTCTAGAGAGGAGCTAGAGGCAGAGACAGACATTCTAGAGGTGCTAGAGGCAGAGACAGACATTCTAGGGAGGGGCTAGAGGCAGACACAGACATTCTAGAGAGGAGCTAGAGGAAGGCACAGACATTCTAGAGAGGAGCTAGAGGCAGACAAAGACATTCTAGAGAGGAGCTAGAGGCAGACACAGACATTCTAGGGAGGGGCTAGAGGCAGACACAGACATTCTAGAGAGGAGCTAGAGGCAGACACAGACATTCTAGGGAGGAGCTAGAGGCAGAGACACATTCTAGGGTGGGGCTAGAGGCTGACATTCTAGAGAGGAGCTAGAGGAAGGCACAGACATTCTAGAGAGGAGCTAGAGGCAGACACAGACATTCTACACAGGAGCTAGAGGCAGACACAGACATTCTAGAGAGGAGCTAGAGGCAGACACAGACATTCTAGAGAGGAGCTAGAGGCAGACACAGACATTTTAGAGAGGAGCTAGAGGCAGACACAGACATTCTAGAGAGGAGCTAGAGGCAGACACAGACATTTTAGGGAGGAGCTAGAGGCAGACACAGACATTCTAGAGAGGAGCTAGAGGCAGACACAGACATTTTAGGGAGGAGTTAGAGGCAGACACAGACATTCTAGAGAGGAGCTAGAGGCTGACACAGACATTCTAGAGAGGAGCTAGAGGCAGACACAGACATTCTAGGGAGGAGCTAGAGGCAGACACAGACATTCTAGAGAGGAGCTAGAGGCTGACACAGACATTCTAGAGAGGAGCTAGAGGCAGACACAGACATTCTAGAGAGGAGCTAGAGGCAGACAGACATTTTAGGGAGGAGGTAGAGGCAGACACAGACATTCTAGGAAGGAGATAGAGACAGACACAGACATTCTAGGGAGGAGCTAGAGGAACACACAGACGTTCTAGGGAGGAGCTAGAGGCTGACACAGACATTCTAGGGAGGAGCTAGAGGCAGACACAGACATTCTAGGGAGGAGCTAGAGGCAGACACAGACATTCTAGGGAGGAGCTAGAGACAGACACAGACATTCTAGGGAGGAGCTAGAGGCAGACACAGGCATTCTAGAGAGGAGCTAGAGGCAGACACAGGCATTCTAGAGAGGAGCTAGAGGCAGACACAGGCATTCTAGAGAGGAGCTAGAGTCAGATACAGATATTCTAGGGAGGAGCTAGAGGCAGACACAGACATTCTAGAGAGGAACTAGAGGCAGATACAGACATTCTAGGGAGGAGCTAGAGGCAGACACAGACATTCTAGAGAGGAGCTAGAGGCAGACACAGGCATTCTAGATAGGAGCTAGAAGCAGACACAGACATTCTAGGGAGGACCTAGAGGCTGACACAGACATTCTAGGGAGGAGCTGGAGGCAGACACAGACATTCTAGGGAGGAGCTAGAGGCAGACACAGACATTCTGGGGAGGAGCTAGAGGCAGAGACAGATATTCTAGGGAGGAGCTAGAGGCCGACACAGACATTCTAGGGAGGGGCTAGAGGCAGACACAGACATTCTAGAGAGGAGCTAGGGGCAGATACAGACATTCTAGAGACGAGCTAGAGGCAGACACAGATATTCTAGAGAGGAGCTAGAGGCAGACACAGACATTCTAGCGAGGAGCTAGAGGCAGACACAGACATTCTAGAGAGGAGCTAGAGGCAGACACAGACATTCTAGCGAGGAGCTAGAGGCAGACACAGACATTCTAGAGAGGAGCTAGAGGCAGAGACAGACATTCTAGAGGTGCTAGAGGCAGAGACAGACATTCTAGGGAGGGGCTAGAGGCAGACACAGACATTCTAGAGAGGAGCTAGAGGAAGGCACAGACATTCTAGAGAGGAGCTAGAGGCAGACACAGACATTCTAGAGAGGAGCTAGAGGCAGACACAGACATTCTACGGAGGGGCTAGAGGCAGACACAGACATTCTAGAGAGGAGCTAGAGGCAGACACAGACATTGTAGGGAGGGGCTAGAGGCAGACACAGACATTCTAGAGAGGAGCTAGAGGCAGACACAGACATTCTAGAGAGAAGCTAGAGGAAGGCACAGACATTCTAGAGAGGAGCTAGAGGCAGACACAGACATTCTAGAGAGGAACTAGAGGCAGATACAGACATTCTAGGGAGGAGCTAGAGGCAGACACAGACATTCTAGAGAGGAGCTAGAGGCAGACACAGGCATTCTAGAGAGGAGCTAGAGGCAGACACAGACATTCTAGGGAGGAGCTAGAGGCTGACACAGACATTCTAGGGAGGAGCTAGAGGCAGACACAGACATTCTAGAGAGGAGCTAGAGGCAGACACAGGCATTCTAGAGAGGAGCTAGAGGCAGACACAGACATTCTAGGGAGGAGCTAGAGGCAGACACAGACATTCTAGAGAGGAGCTAGAGGCAGACACAGACATTCTAGGGAGGAGCTAGAGGCAGACACAGACATTCTAGAGAGGAGCTAGAGGCAGAGACAGACATTCTAGAGGTGCTAGAGGCAGAGACAGACATTCTAGGGAGGGGCTAGAGGCAGACACAGACATTCTAGAGAGGAGCTAGAGGAAGGCACAGACATTCTAGAGAGGAGCTAGAGGCAGACACAGACATTCTAGAGAGGAGCTAGAGGCAGACACAGGCATTCTAGAGTGGAGCTAGAGGCAGACACAGACATTCTAGGGAGGAGCTAGAGGCTGACACAGACATTCTAGGGAGGAGCTAGAAGCAGACACAGACATTCTAGGGAGGAGCTAGAGGCAGACACAGACATTCTGGGGAGCAGCTAGAGGAACACACAGACATTCTAGGGAGGAGCAAGAGGCAGAGACAGATATTCTAGGGAGGAGCTAGAGGCCGACACAGACATTCTAGGGAGGGGCTAGAGGCAGACACAGACATTCTAGAGAGGAGCTAGGGGCAGAGACAGACATTCTAGAGACGAGCTAGAGGCAGACACAGATATTCTAGAGAGGAGCTAGAGGCAGACACAGACATTCTAGGGAGGAGCTAGAGGCAGACACAGACATTCTAGAGAGGAGCTAGAGGCAGACACAGACATTCTAGGGAGGAGCTAGAGGAAGACACAGACATTCTAGAGAGGAGCTAGAGGCAGAGACAGACATTCTAGAGGTGCTAGAGGCAGAGACAGACATTCTAGGGAGGGGCTAGTGGCAGACACAGACATTCTAGAGAGGAGCTAGAGGAAGGCACAGACATTCTAGAGAGGAGCTAGAGGCAGACACAGACATTCTAGAGAGGAGCTAGAGGCAGACACAGACATTCTAGGGAGGGGCTAGAGGCAGACACAGACATTCTAGAGAGGAGCTAGAGGCAGACACAGACATTCTAGGGAGGAGCTAGAGGCAGAGACACATTCTAGGGTGGGGCTAGAGGCAGACATTCTAGAGAGGAGCTAGAGGAAGGCACAGACATTCTAGAGAGGAGCTAGAGGCAGACACAGACATTCTACACAGGAGCTAGAGGCAGACACAGACATTCTAGAGAGGAGCTAGAGGCAGACACAGACATTCTAGAGAGGAGCTAGAGGCAGACACAGACATTCTAGAGAGGAGCTAGAGGCAGACACAGACATTCTAGAGAGGAGCTAGAGGCAGACACAGACATTTTAGAGAGGAGCTAGAGGCAGACACAGACATTCTAGAGAGGAGCTAGAGGCAGACACAGACATTTTAGGGAGGAGCTAGAGGCAGACACAGACATTCTAGAGAGGAGCTAGAGGCAGACACAGACATTTTAGGGAGGAGTTAGAGGCAGACACAGACATTCTAGAGAGGAGCTAGAGGCTGACACAGACATTCTAGAGAGGAGCTAGAGGCAGACACAGACATTCTAGGGAGGAGCTAGAGGCAGACACAGACATTCTAGAGAGGAGCTAGAGGCTGACACAGACATTCTAGAGAGGAGCTAGAGGCAGACACAGACATTCTAGAGAGGAGCTAGAGGCAGACAGACATTTTAGGGAGGAGCTAGAGGCAGACACAGACATTCTAGGATGGAGATAGAGACAGACACAGACATTCTAGGGAGGAGCTAGAGGAACACACAGACGTTCTAGGGAGGAGCTAGAGGCTGACACAGACATTCTAGGGAGGAGCTAGAGGCAGACACAGACATTCTAGGGAGGAGCTAGAGGCAGACACAGACATTCTAGGGAGGAGCTAGAGACAGACACAGACATTCTAGGGAGGAGCTAGAGGCAGACACAGGCATTCTAGAGAGGAGCTAGAGGCAGACACAGGCATTCTAGAGAGGAGCTAGAGGCAGACACAGGCATTCTAGAGAGGAGCTAGAGGCAGATACAGATATTCTAGGGAGGAGCTAGAGGCAGACACAGACATTCTAGAGAGGAACTAGAGGCAGATACAGACATTCTAGGGAGGAGCTAGAGGCAGACACAGACATTCTAGAGAGGAGCTAGAGGCAGACACAGGCATTCTAGATAGGAGCTAGAAGCAGACACAGACATTCTAGGGAGGAGCTAGGGGCTGACACAGACATTCTAGGGAGGAGCTGGAGGCAGACACAGACATTCTAGGGAGGAGCTAGAGGCAGACACAGACATTCTGGGGAGGAGCTAGAGGAACACACAGACATTCTAGGGAGGAGCAAGAGGCAGAGACAGATATTCTAGGGAGGAGCTAGAGGCCGACACAGACATTCTAGGGAGGGGCTAGAGGCAGACACAGACATTCTAGAGAGGAGCTAGGGGCAGAGACAGACATTCTAGAGACGAGCTAGAGGCAGACACAGATATTCTAGAGAGGAGCTAGAGGCAGACACAGACATTCTAGCGAGGAGCTAGAGGCAGACACAGACATTCTAGAGAGGAGCTAGAGGCAGACACAGACATTCTAGGGAGGAGCTAGAGGCAGACACAGACATTCTAGAGAGGAGCTAGAGGCAGAGACAGACATTCTAGAGGTGCTAGAGGCAGAGACAGACATTCTAGGGAGGGGCTAGAGGCAGACACAGACATTCTAGAGAGGAGCTAGAGGAAGGCACAGACATTCTAGAGAGGAGCTAGAGGCAGACACAGACATTCTAGAGAGGAGCTAGAGGCAGACACAGACATTCTACGGAGGGGCTAGAGGCAGACACAGACATTCTAGAGAGGAGCTAGAGGCAGACACAGACATTGTAGGGAGGGGCTAGAGGCAGACACAGACATTCTAGAGAGGAGCTAGAGGCAGACACAGACATTCTAGAGAGAAGCTAGAGGAAGGCACAGACATTCTAGAGAGGAGCTAGAGGCAGACACAGACATTCTAGAGAGGAACTAGAGGCAGATACAGACATTCTAGGGAGGAGCTAGAGGCAGACACAGACATTCTAGAGAGGAGCTAGAGGCAGACACAGGCATTCTAGAGAGGAGCTAGAGGCAGACACAGACATTCTAGGGAGGAGCTAGAGGCTGACACAGACATTCTAGGGAGGAGCTAGAGGCAGACACAGACATTCTAGAGAGGAGCTTGAGGAAGGCACAGGCATTCTAGAGAGGAGCTAGAGGCAGACACAGACATTCTAGAGAGGAACTAGAGGCAGATACAGACACTCTAGGGAGGAGCTAGAGGCAGACACAGACATTCTAGAGAGGAGCTAGAGGCAGACACAGGCATTCTAGAGAGGAGCTAGAGGCAGACACAGACATTCTAGGGAGGAGCTAGAGGCTGACACAGACATTCTAGGGAGGAGCTAGAGGCAGACACAGACATTCTAGGGAGGAGCTAGAGGCAGACACAGACATTCTGGGGAGGAGCTAGAGGAACACACAGACATTCTAGGGAGGAGCAAGAGGCAGAGACAGATATTCTAGGGAGGAGCTAGAGGCCAACACAGACATTCTAGGGAGGGGCTAGAGGCAGACACAGACATTCTAGAGAGGAGCTAGGGGCAGAGACAGACATTCTAGAGACGAGCTAGAGGCAGACACAGATATTCTAGAGAGGAGCTAGAGGCAGACACAGACATTCTAGGGAGGAGCTAGAAGCAGACACAGACATTCTAGAGAGGAGCTAGAGGCAGACACAGACATTCTAGGGAGGAGCTAGAGGCAGACACAGACATTCTAGAGAGGAGCTAGAGGCAGAGACAGACATTCTAGAGGTGCTAGAGGCAGAGACAGACATTCTAGGGAGGGGCTAGAGGCAGACACAGACATTCTAGAGAGGAGCTAGAGGAAGGCACAGACATTCTAGAGAGGAGCTAGAGGCAGACACAGACATTCTAGAGAGGAGCTAGAGGCAGACACAGACATTCTAGGGAGGGGCTAGAGGCAGACACAGACATTCTAGAGAGGAGCTAGAGACAGACACAGACATTCTAGGGAGGGGCTAGAGGCAGACACAGACATTCTAGAGAGGAGCTAGAGGCAGACACAGACATTCTAGAGAGGAGCTAGAGGAAGGCACAGACACTCTAGAGAGGAGCTAGAGGCAGACACAGACATTCTAGAGAGGAGCTAGAGGCAGACACAGACATTCTAGAGAGGAGCTAGAGGCAGACACAGACATTCTAGGGAGGAGCTAGAGGCAGAGACAGACATTCTAGGGAGGAGCTAGAGGCAGAGACACATTCTAGGGTGGGGCTAGAGGCAGACATTCTAGAGAGGAGCTAGAGGAAGGCACAGACATTCTAGAGAGGAGCTAGAGGCAGACACAGACATTCTACAGAGGAGCTAGAGGCAGACACAGACATTCTAGAGAGGAGCTAGAGGCAGACACAGACATTCTAGAGAGGAGCTAGAGGCAGACACAGACATTCTAGAGAGGAGCTAGAGGCAGACACAGACATTCTAGAGAGGAGCTAGAGGCAGACACAGACATTTTAGGGAGGAGCTAGAGGCAAACACAGACATTCTAGAGAGGAGCTAGAGGCAGACACAGACATTTTAGGGAGGAGCTAGAGGCAGACACAGACATTCTAGAGAGGAGCTAGAGGCAGACACAGACATTTTAGGGAGGAGCTAGAGGCAGACACAGACATTCTAGAGAGGAGCTAGAGGCTGACACAGACATTCTAGAGAGGAGCTAGAGGCAGACACAGACATTCTAGGGAGGAGCTAGAGGCAGACACAGACATTCTAGAGAGGAGCTAGAGGCTGACACAGACATTCTAGAGAGGAGCTAGAGGCAGACACGGACATTCTAGAGAGGAGCTAGGGGCAGACAGACATTTTAGGGAGGAGCTAGAGGCAGACACAGACATTCTAGGAAGGAGATAGAGACAGACACAGACATTCTAGGGAGGAGCTAGAGGCAGACACAGCCATTCTAGGGAGGAGCTAGAGGCAGACACAGACATTCTAGGGAGGAGCTAGAGGCAGACACAGACATTCTAGAGAGGAGCTAGAGGCAGACACAGACATTCTAGAGAGGAGCTAGAGGCAGACACAGACATTCTAGAGAGGAGCTAGAGGCAGACACAGACATTTTAGGGAGGAGCTAGAGGCAAACACAGACATTCTAGAGAGGAGCTAGAGGCAGACACAGACATTTTAGGGAGGAGCTAGAGGCAGACACAGACATTCTAGAGAGGAGTTAGAGGCAGACACAGACATTTTAGGGAGGAGCTAGAGGCAGACACAGACATTCTAGAGAGGAGCTAGAGGCTGACACAGACATTCTAGAGAGGAGCTAGAGGCAGACACAGACATTCTAGGGAGGAGATAGAGGCAGACACAGACATTCTAGAGAGGAGCTAGAGGCTGACACAGACATTCTAGAGAGGAGCTAGAGGCAGACACGGACATTCTAGAGAGGAGCTAGAGGCAGACAGACATTTTAGGGAGGAGCTAGAGGCAGACACAGACATTCTAGGAAGGAGATAGAGACAGACACAGACATTCTAGGGAGGAGCTAGAGGCAGACACAGCCATTCTAGGGAGGAGCTAGAGGCAGACACAGACATTCTAGGGAGGAGCTAGAGGCAGACACAGACATTCTAGAGATGAGCTAGAGGCAGACACAGACATTCTAGAGAGGAGCTAGAGGCAGACACAGATATTCTAGGAAGGAGATAGAGACAGACACAGACATTCAAGGGAGGAGCTAGAGGCAGACACAGCCATTCTAGGGAGGAGCTAGAGGCAGACACAGACATTCTAGGGAGGAGCTAGAGGCAGACACAGACATTCTAGAGAGGAGCTAGAGGCAGACACAGACATTCTAGAGAGGAGCTAGAGGCAGACACAGACATTCTAGGGAGTAGCTAGAGGCAGAGCCAGACATTCTAGGGAGGAGCTAGAGGCAGAGACAGACATTCTAGGGAGGAGCTAGAGGCAGAGACAGACATTCTAGAGGTGCTAGAGGCAGAGACAGACATTCTAGGGAGGGGCTAGAGGAAGGCACAGACATTCTAGAGAGGAGCTAGAGGCAGACACAGACATTCTAGAGAGGAGCTAGAGGCAGACACAGACATTCTAGAGAGGAGCTGGAGGCAGACACAGACATTCTAGGTAGGAGCTAGAGGCAGAGACAGACATTCTAGGGAGGAGCTAGAGGCAGAGACACATTCTAGGGTGGGGCTTGAGGCAGACATTCTAGAGAGGAGCTAGAGGAAGGCACAGACATTCTAGAGAGGAGCTAGAGGCAGACACAGACATTCTACACAGGAGCTAGAGGCAGACACAGACATTCTAGAGAGGAGCTAGAGGCAGACACAGACATTCTAGAGAGGAGCTAGAGGCAGACACAGACATTCTAGAGAGGAGCTAGAGGCAGACACAGACATTTTAGGGAGGAGCTAGAGGCAGACACAGACATTCTAGAGAGGAGCTAGAGGCAGACACATACATTTTAGGGAGGAGCTAGAGGCAGACACAGACATTCTAGAGAGGAGCTAGAGGCTGACACAGACATTCTAGAGAGGAGCTAGAGGCAGACACAGACATTCTAGGGAGGAGCTAGAGGCAGACACAGACATTCTAGAGAGGAGCTAGAGGCTGACACAGACATTCTAGAGAGGAGCTAGAGGCAGACACAGACATTCTAGAGAGGAGCTAGAGGCAGACAGACATTTTAGGGAGGAGCTAGAGGCAGACACAGACATTCTAGGAAGGAGATAGAGACAGACACAGACATTCTAGGGAGGAGCTAGAGGAACACACAGACGTTCTAGGGAGGAGCTAGAGGCTGACACAGACATTCTAGGGAGGAGCTAGAGGCAGACACAGACATTCTAGGGAGGAGCTAGAGGCAGAGACAGACATTCTAGGGAGGGGCTAGAGACAGACACAGACATTCTAGGGAGGAGCTAGAGGCAGACACAGGCATTCTAGAGAGGAGCTAGAGGCAGACACAGACATTCTAGAGAGGAGCTAGAGGCAGACACAGGCATTCTAGAGAGGAGCTAGAGGCAGATACAGACATTCTAGGGAGGAGCTAGAGGCAGACACAGACATTCTAGAGAGGAACTAGAGGCAGATACAGACATTCTAGGGAGGAGCTAGAGGCAGACACAGACATTCTAGAGAGGAGCTAGAGGCAGACACAGGCATTCTAGAGAGGAGCTAGAGGCAGGCACAGACATTCTAGGGAGGAGCTAGAGGCTGACACAGACATTCTAGGGAGGAGCTAGAGGCAGACACAGACATTCTAGGGAGGAGCTAGAGGCAGACACAGACATTCTGGGGAGGAGCTAGAGGAACACACAGACATTCTAGGGAGGAGCAAGAGGCAGAGACAGATATTCTAGAGAGGAGCTAGAGGCCGACACAGACATTCTAGGGAGGGGCTAGAGGCAGACACAGACATTCTAGAGAGGAGCTAGGGGCAGAGACAGACATTCTAGAGACGAGCTAGAGGCAGACACAGATATTCTAGAGAGGAGCTAGAGGCAGACACAGACATTCTAGGGAGGAGCTAGAGGCAGACACAGACATTCTAGAGAGGAGCTAGAGGCAGACACAGACATTCTAGGGAGGAGCTAGAGGCAGACACATACATTCTAGAGAGGAGTTAGAGGCAGAGACAGACATTCTAGAGGTGCTAGAGGCAGAGACAGACATTCTAGGAAGGGGCTAGAGGCAGACACAGACATTCTAGAGAGGAGCTAGAGGAAGGCACAGACATTCTAGAGAGAAGCTAGAGGCAGACACAGACATTCTAGAGAGGAGCTAGAGGCAGACACAGACATTCTAGGGAGGGGCTAGAGGCAGACACAGACATTCTAGAGAGGAGCTAGAGGCAGACACAGACATTCTAGGGAGGGGCTAGAGGCAGACACAGACATTCTAGAGAGGAGCTAGAGGAAGGCACAGACATTCTAGAGAGGAGCTAGAGGCAGACACAGACATTCTAGAGAGGAACTAGAGGCAGATACAGACATTCTAGGGAGCAGCTAGAGGCAGACACAGACATTCTAGAGAGGAGCAAGAGGCAGACACAGGCATTCTAGAGAGGAGCTAGAGGCAGACACAGACATTCTAGGGAGGAGCTAGAGGCTTACACAGACATTCTAGGGAGGAGCTAGAGGCAGACACAGACATTCTAGGGAGGAGCTAGAGGCAGACACAGACATTCTGGGGAGGAGCTAGAGGAACACACAGACATTCTAGGAAGGAGCAAGAGGCAGAGACAGATATTCTAGGGAGGAGCTAGAGGCCGACACAGACATTCTAGGGAGGGGCTAGAGGCAGACACAGACATTCTAGAGAAGAGCTAGGGGCATAGACAGACATTCTAGAGACGAGCTAGAGGCAGACACAGATATTCTAGAGAGGAGCTAGAGGCAGACACAGACATTCTAGGGAGGAGCTAGAAGCAGACACAGACATTCTAGAGAGGAGCTAGAGGCAGACACAGACATTCTAGGGAGGAGCTAGAGGCAGAGACAGACATTCTAGAGAGGAGCTAGAGGCAGACACAGACATTCTAGGGAGGAGCTAGAAGCAGACACAGACATTCTAGAGAGGAGCTAGAGGCAGACACAGACATTCTAGGGAGGAGCTAGAGGCAGAGACAGACATTCTAGAGGTGCTAGAGGCAGAGACAGACATTCTAGGGAGGAGCAAGAGGCAGAGACAGATATTCTAGGGAGGAGCTAAAGGCCGTTACAGACATTCTAGGGAGGGGCTAGAGGCAGACACAGACATTCTAGAGAGGAGCTAGGGGCAGAGACAGACATTCTAGAGAGGAGCTAGAGGCAGACACAGATATTCTAGAGAGGAGCTAGAGGCAGACACAGACATTCTAGGGAGGAGCTAGAGGCAGACACAGACATTCTAGAGAGGAGCTAGAGGCAGAGACAGACATTCTAGAGGTGCTAGAGGCAGAGACAGACATTCTAGGGAGGGGCTAGAGGCAGACACAGACATTCTAGAGAGGAGCTAGAGGAAGGCACAGACATTCTAGAGAGGAGCTAGAGGCAGACACAGACATTTTAGAGAGGAGCTAGAGGCAGACACAGACATTCTAGGGAGGGGCTAGAGGCAGACACAGACATTCTAGAGAGGAGCTAGAGGCAGACACAGACATTCTAGGGAGGGGCTAGAGGCAGACACAGACATTCTAGAGAGGAGCTAGAGGCAGACACAGACATTCTGGAGAGGAGCTAAAGGAAGGCACAGACATTCTAGAGAGGAGCTAGAGGCAGACACAGACATTCTAGAGAGGAGCTAGAGGCAGACACAGACATTCTATAGAGGAGCTAGAGGCAGACACAGACATTCTAGGTAGGAGCTAGAGGCAGAGACAGACATTCTAGGGAGGAGCTAGAGGCAGAGACACATTCTAGGGTGGGGCTAGAGGCAGACATTCTAGAGAGGAGCTAGAGGAAGGCACAGACATTCTAGAGAGGAGCTAGAGGCAGACACAGACATTCTACAGAGGAGCTAGAGGCAGACACAGACATTCTAGAGAGGAGCTAGAGGCAGACACAGACATTCTAGAGAGGAGCTAGAGGCAGACACAGACATTCTAGAGAGGAGCTAGAGGCAGACACAGACATTCTAGAGAGGAGCTAGAGGCAGACACAGACATTTTAGGGAGGAGCTAGAGGCAGACACAGACATTCTAGAGAGGAGCTAGAGGCAGACACAGACATTTTAGGGAGGAGCTAGAGGCAGACACAGACATTCTAGAGAGGAGCTAGAGGCAGACACAGACATTTTAGGGAGGAGCTAGAGGCAGACACAGACATTCTAGAGAGGAGCTAGAGGCTGACAGACATTCTAGAGAGGAGCTAGAGGCAGACACAGACATTCTAGGGAGGAGCTAGAGGCAGACACAGACATTCTAGAGAGGAGCTAGAGGCTGACACAGACATTCTAGAGAGGAGCTAGAGGCAGACACAGACATTCTAGAGTGGATCTAGAGGCAGACACACATTTTAGGGAGGAGCTAGTGGCAGACACAGACATTCTAGGAAGGAGATAGAGACAGACACCGACATTCTAGGGAGGAGCTAGAGGCAGACACAGCCATTCTAGGGAGGAGCTAGAGGCAGACACAGACATTCTAGGGAGGAGCTAGAGGCAGACACAGACATTCTAGAGAGGAGCTAGAGGCAGACACAGACATTCTAGAGAGGAGCTAGAGGCAGACACAGATATTCTAGGAAGGAGATAGAGACAGACACAGACATTCAAGGGAGGAGCTAGAGGCAGACACAGCCATTCTAGGGAGGACCTAGAGGCAGACACAGACATTCTAGGGAGGAGCTAGAGGCAGACACAGACATTCTAGAGAGGAGCTAGAGGCAGACACAGACATTCTAGAGAGGAGCTAGAGGCAGACACAGACATTCTAGGGAGGAGCTAGAGGCAGAGCCAGACATTCTAGGGAGGAGCTAGAGGCAGAGACAGACATTCTAGGGAGGAGCTAGAGGCAGACACAGACATTCTAGAGAGGAGCTAGAGGCAGACACAGACATTCTAGGGAGGAGCTAGAGGCAGACAGACATTCTAGAGAGGAGCTAGAGGCAGAGACAGACATTCTAGGGAGGAGCTAGAGACAGACACAGACATTCTAGGGAGGAGCTAGATGCAGACACAGACATTCTAGGGAGGAGCTAGAGAAAGACACAGACATTCTAGGGAGGAGCTAGAGGCAGAGACAGACATTCTAGGGAGGAGCTAGAGGCAGACACATACATTCTAGGGTGGAGCTAGAGAAAGACACAGACATTCTAGGGAGGAGCTAGAGGCAGAGACAGACATTCTAGGGAGGAGCTAGAGGCAGACACAGACATTCTAGAGAGGAGCTAGAGGCTGACACAGACATTCTAGAGAGGAGCTAGAGGCAGACACAGACATTCTAGAGTGGAGCTAGAGGCAGACAGACATTTTAGGGAGGAGCTAGAGGCAGACACAGACATTCTAGGAAGGAGATAGAGACAGACACAGACATTCTAGAGAGGAGCTAGAGACAGACACAGACATTCTAGGGAGGAGCTAGAGGCAGACACAGACATTCTAGAGAGGAGCTAGAGGCAGACACAGACATTCTAGAGAGGAGCTAGAGGCAGACACAGATATTCTAGGAAGGAGATAGAGACAGACACAGACATTCAAGGGAGGAGCTAGAGGCAGACACAGCCATTCTAGGGAGGAGCTAGAGGCAGACACAGACATTCTAGGGAGGAGCTAGAGGCAGACACAGACATTCTAGAGAGGAGCTAGAGGCAGACACAGACATTCTAGAGAGGAGCTAGAGGCAGACACAGACATTCTAGGGAGGAGCTAGAGGCAGAGCCAGACATTCTAGGGAGGAGCTAGAGGCAGAGACAGACATTCTAGGGAGGAGCTAGAGGCAGACACAGACATTCTAGAGAGGAGCTAGAGGCAGACACAGACATTCTAGGGAGGAGCTAGAGGCAGACACAGACATTCTAGAGAGGAGCTAGAGGCAGAGACAGACATTCTAGGGAGGAGCTAGAGACAGACACAGACATTCTAGGAAGGAGCTAGATGCAGACACAGACATTCTAGGGAGGAGCTAGAGAAAGACACAGACATTCTAGGGAGGAGCTAGAGGCAGAGACAGACATTCTAGGGAGGAGCTAGAGGCAGACACATATATTCTTGGGAGGAGCTAGAGAAAGACACAGACATTCTAGGGAGGAGCTAGAGGCAGAGACAGACATTCTAGGGAGGAGCTAGAGGTAGACACAGACATTCTAGAGAGGAACTAGAGGCAGACACAGACATTCTAGGGAGGAGCTAGAGGCAGACACAGACATTCTAGAGAGGAGCTAGAGACAGACACAGACATTCTAGGGAGGAGCTAGAGGCAGACACAGACATTCTAGAGAGGAGCTAGAGGCAGACACAGACATTCTAGAGAGGAGCTAGAGGCAGACACAGATATTCTAGGAAGGAGATAGAGACAGACACAGACATTCAAGGGAGGAGCTAGAGGCAGACACAGCCATTCTAGGGAGGAGCTAGAGGCAGACACAGACATTCTAGGGAGGAGCTAGAGGCAGACACAGACATTCTAGAGAGGAGCTAGAGGCAGACACAGACATTCTAGAGAGGAGCTAGAGGCAGACACAGACATTCTAGGGAGGAGCTAGAGGCAGAGCCAGACATTCTAGGGAGGAGCTAGAGGCAGAGACAGACATTCTAGGGAGGAGCTAGAGGCAGACACAGACATTCTAGAGAGGAGCTAGAGGCAGACACAGACATTCTAGGGAGGAGCTAGAGGCAGACACAGACATTCTAGAGAGGAGCTAGAGGCAGAGACAGACATTCTAGGGAGGAGCTAGAGACAGACACAGACATTCTAGGAAGGAGCTAGATGCAGACACAGACATTCTAGGGAGGAGCTAGAGAAAGACACAGACATTCTAGGGAGGAGCTAGAGGCAGAGACAGACATTCTAGGGAGGAGCTAGAGGCAGACACATATATTCTTGGGAGGAGCTAGAGAAAGACACAGACATTCTAGGGAGGAGCTAGAGGCAGAGACAGACATTCTAGGGAGGAGCTAGAGGTAGACACAGACATTCTAGAGAGGAACTAGAGGCAGACACAGACATTCTAGGGAGGAGCTAGAGGCAGACACAGACATTCTAGAGAGGAGCTAGAGGCAGAGACAGACTTTCTAGGGAGGAGCTAGAGACAGACACAGACATTCTAGGGAGGAGCTAGAGGCAGACACAGACATTCTAGGGAGGAGCTAGAGAAAGACACAGACATTCTAGGGTGGAGCTAGAGGCAGAGACAGACATTCTAGGGAGGAGCTAGAGGCAGACGCAGACATTCTAGGGAGGAGCTAGAGGCAGAGACAGACATTCTAGGGAGGAGCTAGAGGCAGACACAGACATTCTAGAGAGGAGCTAGAGGCTGACACAGACATTCTAGAGAGGAGCTAGAGGCAGACACAGACATTCTAGAGTGGAGCTAGAGGCAGACAGACATTTTAGGGAGGAGCTAGAGGCAGACACAGACATTCTAGGAAGGAGATAGAGACAGACACAGACATTCTAGAGAGGAGCTAGAGGCAGACACAGCCATTCTAGGGAGGAGCTAGAGACAGACACAGACATTCTAGGGAGGAGCTAGAGGCAGACACAGACATTCTAGAGAGGAGCTAGAGGCAGACACAGACATTCTAGAGAGGAGCTAGAGGCAGACACAGATATTCTAGGAAGGAGATAGAGACAGACACAGACATTCAAGGGAGGAGCTAGAGGCAGACACAGCCATTCTAGGGAGGAGCTAGAGGCAGACACAGACATTCTAGGGAGGAGCTAGAGGCAGACACAGACATTCTAGAGAGGAGCTAGAGGCAGACACAGACATTCTAGAGAGGAGCTAGAGGCAGACACAGACATTCTAGGGAGGAGCTAGAGGCAGAGCCAGACGTTCTAGGGAGGAGCTAGAGGCAGAGACAGACATTCTAGGGAGGAGCTAGAGGCAGACACAGACATTCTAGAGAGGAGCTAGAGGCAGACACAGACATTCTAGGGAGGAGCTAGAGGCAGACACAGACATTCTAGAGAGGAGCTAGAGGCAGAGACAGACATTCTAGGGAGGAGCTAGAGACAGACACAGACATTCTAGGAAGGAGCTAGATGCAGACACAGACATTCTAGGGAGGAGCTAGAGAAAGACACAGACATTCTAGGGAGGAGCTAGAGGCAGAGACAGACATTCTAGGGAGGAGCTAGAGGCAGACACATATATTCTAGGGAGGAGCTAGAGAAAGACACAGACATTCTAGGGAGGAGCTAGAGGCAGAGACAGACATTCTAGGGAGGAGCTAGAGGTAGACACAGACATTCTAGAGAGGAACTAGAGGCAGACACAGACATTCTAGGGAGGAGCTAGAGGCAGACACAGACATTCTAGAGAGGAGCTAGAGGCAGAGACAGACTTTCTAGGGAGGAGCTAGAGACAGACACAGACATTCTAGGGAGGAGCTAGAGGCAGACACAGACATTCTAGGGAGGAGCTAGAGAAAGACACAGACATTCTAGGGTGGAGCTAGAGGCAGAGACAGACATTCTAGGGAGGAGCTAGAGGCAGACGCAGACATTCTAGGGAAAAGCTAGAGGCAGACACAGACATTCTAGGGAGGAGCTAGAGGCAGACACAGACATTCTAGGGAGGAGCTAGAGAAAGACACAGACATTCTAGGGTGGAGCTAGAGGCAGAGACAGACATTCTAGGGAGGAGCTAGAGGCAGGCACAGACATTCTAGGAAAAAGCTAGAGGCAGACAAAGACATTCTGCTGCAGGTTTTCATGAAATAAAACTTGCAGTTCTCCATATAATATTATAAGCACCAACTGTCATCTATCTCAGCAATGGGAAAGTCTGTCATCACTGAAGACACATTTTACCCAAGAGAATAAATAATCAGTCTCAGAAAAAGAGTTTGATTTCTCTAATAAGATATTTTACAAAGTTTTTTTTTAATTTCAGGTGTATTATTGCTTTATGGAAAATAAAAACAAGAGTTAATTGATGGTTATACTTTAAATTTTGGGTTTTAGATACACTGGAGCCTTAAGAAAAGGTTGCTGCAATGGACAATGAATGTAAAGAAAATATTCAACCTGAAATGTTAATTTCCAGAACATTTGAAGGCGAAAGAGATGTGGATGCAGAAGAAAGTTGTACATTTTTTTTTTTAAATATTGAAAAACTTGAAGCGTACATGTCAAAACATAAGTGCAAACTGCAAAATCCCGCGTATCTGAATGCTTCAATTATATTTGTCTCTAAGAAAACATCAGTCATTTTGCAGAATATAAACAGCAAATAATTGAGCGGAGTACGGAAGGTCGCTGCTCCACTTGAAAGAGAAGTATTGTTATTTTCCAATTTAGACTTCATCCTCTTCACCAACACGCAGATGCATTTTATTTTGTAAGGAAAGAATAGCCGGCCGTCGCGCTCTCCCTTTCTCCTTGTGCGGGAACTTTTTAATGATTGGCATTTTCTGCTTTCGTGATTGTAGCTTTGGATACAATATGATATTTGTTGTTAGGACTCTACAATCACTAGCAGCCACTGCTTTAATGAAAGTTCCGTGAGCGCTCATACATCCCCGTGCTCCACACAGATAGTGTCGACTCTGATTGGAGAGTTTTGTTACATCGGTGTCTTCGACAATTAATTAATTCTCCTCTGGTTGTCCTGCCAAACACTGATTGCTTTTTAATTTCCTTGTTGGTTCTCACAATACAATAATAAGCCATGAAGTTTGTGTTAAATCGGAGGATATTCATTTTCATTTACTTGCAACTTTGTGACTGGGACAGAAAAAGATTCTGACAAGTTCTCTGTGTAAGCGACAGCGATGTGGACGGAGACGAAAGGCGCTGACTCAGCTGCTTGTCTTGTGCTTATGTATTCAAAAGAGTTATGTGGATAATGATGGAAAATATTATCAGATAAAGTTACCATCTAATTATCCTTCCAACATTAACAAATAAAACTTTGCAAAATGTAAAGGGCCCTTATCATCTCTTTTTAAAATACTGATCTAAAATCGAAATGCAAAAAAAAATAACCTTGACAAGTTTCCCCCTTTACGTCAGTATTAAAATGACTAAAATGTCGATCTTCATGTAATCATGTAGTAAATTTTTGTTGCAACCTATAATAAATCTGTCAGGTTGATGATGGTTCTGCCCATGTTTGGCCCCGAGAACTTTTTTTGTCCAAAAGTGAAGGTAAAAGTTGCAAATTTTAGTGAATCTGTTAAAAATAAGTTTTCTAATGAACTGTAACTATAAAAGTAGTTATTTCACCCACATGATTGGTGATAAATGTCTGATTAGTTTGGATCCATGTGCTGAGACTTCTTCTAATCACAAGTGAGGCCCACATCTAAATAGAGCAGTAGTAGTGTGCATTGTGTCTGTAGCTCCATTCAATGTCAGTGACAAAGGTAGTCACACACATGCACCTCTGCTCCCAAACACCTGCACCCTTCCCAATTACAGAGAGTACACAGGACACTTGCCAATGGTAATGGTAGAGTGAGAAAACTTATAAAGCGGCCACTGATTGCACTATTATTTTATGTATGCAGAGAGCTCCCTCTAGTGGTGTCTGTATCAATCTGTATATGGTGATTTCTCTCTAGTAATGTCTATATGAAGTTATAAGTAGTGAGCTCTCCCTAGTGGGGTTTGCAATAAATCAGTATGTATTGAAATCCGCATAATGGTTTCCATATTATACTGTACACAGTGACTGTATGTGGTGATCGTGCCTTAGTGCTGGCTGTATAAATCCATATGTAGTAATATTTCTGTAGTGGTGTCTGTATTAAAATGAATGTAGTGAGCTCCCCCTAGTGGTGTCTGTATAAATCTGTATATAGTGAGCTCCCCATAGTGGTGTCTGTATTAATTTGTATATAGTGAGTTCCCCCTAGTGGTGTCTGTACTAATTATTATTATTATTATTATACATTTTTATAGCGCCATTTATTCCATGGCGCTTTACATGTGAATACGGGGCAAATATAGACAATTACATTAAACATGAGCAGATAACAAGGCACACGAGTACATAAGGAGGGAGGACCCTGCCTGCGAGGGCTCACAGTCTGCAGGGGGTGGGTGAGGATACACTAGGAGAGGGAAGAGCTGGCTGTGCGGCTGTTCAGTAGGTTGAGGATCACTGCAGGCTGTAAGCTTGTCGGAAGAGATGAGTCTTCAGGTTCTTTTTGAAGGTTTCTATGGTAGGCGCAAGTCTGATGTGTTGGGGTAGAGAGTTCCAGAGTATGGGGGAAGCACGGGAGAAGTCTTGGATGCGGTTATGGGAAGAAGAGATGAGAGGGGAGTAGAGAAGGAGGTCTTGGGAGGATCGGAGGTCGCGTGTAGGTAGGTACCGGGAGACCATGTCACAGATGTATGGAGGAGACAGGTTGTGGATGGCTTTGTATGTCAGTGTGAGGGTTTTGAACTGGAGTCTCTGGGCGATAGGAAGCCAGTGAAGGACCATGTAGTGAGCTCCCCCTAGTGGTGTCTGTACTAATCTGTATGTAGTGAGCTCCCCGTAGTGGTGTCTGTATTAATTTGTATGTAGTGAGCTCCCCATAGTGGGGTCTGTATTAATTTATATATAGTGAGTTCCCCCCCAGTGGGGTCTGTATAAATCTGTATGTAGGGAGCTCCCCCTAGTGGTGTCTGTATTAATTTGTATATAGTGAGTTCCCGCTAGTGGTGTCTGTATTAATCTGTATGCAGTGAGCTCCCGCTAGTGGTGTCTGTATTAATTTGTATATACTGAGTTCCCCCTAGTTGGGTCTGTATTAATCTGTATGTAGTGAGCTCCCCCTAGTGGGGTCTGTATTAATCTGTATGCAGTGAGCTCCCCCTAGTGGGGTCTGTATTAATCTGTATGCAGTGAGCTCCCCGTAGTTGTGTCTGTATTAATCTGTATGTAGTGAGCTCCCCGTAGTTGTGTCTGTATTAATCTGTATGTAGTGAGCTCCCCCTAGTGGGGTCTGTATTAATCTGTATGCAGTGAGCTCCCCGTAGTTGTGTCTGTATTAATCTGTATGTAGTGAGCTCCCCGTAGCTGTGTCTGTATTAATCTGTATGCAGTGAGCTCCCCGTAGTTGTGTCTGTATTAATCTGTATGCAGTGAGCTCCCGCAAGTGGTGTCTGTATTAATTTGTATATAGTGAGCTCCCCCTAGTGGTGTCTGTATTAATTTGTATATAGTGAGCTCCCCCTAGTGGTGTCTGTATAAATCCATATATCATTAGCTCCCTCTTTATATTAAGAAATGAATCAGCTCTGAATTGACCACACTTAGATCTCAGCGGGGAAAGAGACCCATTTTGGATATTCCGATGGGGCCTATGATTTCTGTGTGGTTTATAAATACGGGGCACAATTTTACCACAACTGTCAAACTTAAATTATTTGTGAATTTGATGTTATTCTGTACATTTCCCCTCCCATTCTACACCAAGTATTTTTTTTTATAAATGCCCCACTTTGTGTCATTCACATGCAAAGCTCCTCAGCCCAATAAATCTCCATGATGAATGTCTCTATTACAGAGAGTTACAGTCTCGGCAGCTATTTTTACCCTAATGCTTGTTTAAAAGTCAATGGGTTTAACATTTAATCTATCAGCGGAGGTGGCGGCAGCTTTATTTTCTGCGCTCAGGGCGGTTTACCGGATACACTGACGCTTTCTCGTCTCTCCTAAGAATATTAGTCGCCGATGAGGACTCGTGCACACAGTAGCATGGATATAGCTTCTGGTGTATCCAAAATTAAGATACGGGAGACACATTCATTAGCTGGGAGTAAGCAGGGACTGATAGTAAATGACTGCCTCCAGGACTGTCTGGGGTCATTAAACGCTCAGTCATTTACAACTTCTTTAAAAAGTCAATAACGGGAGATTGGAAACATCGTATGTGAACGGTTACCTGGAATATTGTCTCTTTTCGGGAACTTTAAAGAGTTACATCTGAGGGTAAGAATGTGGATCAGTATGGGCAACAAGCGCTCCATTCTGACATGGCGCGTGAGAGCCTCGTTCTTAGGACCAGTGTTGGTCCCAGTGGACCTATTGGTAAATTATTACTTATCCTTTGGACTTTTATTGTTAGGAACAACCCTCTAAAGAGGTTGTTTTACCCAAGTAACCCTTTTCAATAAGCCCTAATAAGGTATATGGACATTACAGCTGGGGACACAGAACGGACAGCCATTACAAAAGAGGAGCTCTCATTCTGGTGGACCAGACTCATCCATGTTATCTATGATGGGCCATTCATTAAACTGATTAACATGTGATATGCCTGTAAAATGTATGGCTTTCCCTATAGCTACCCATCGGGAGTTTTAAAAGCTTAACCTGCAGAGATCCGCTGATCATTAAACAGTATTGAATTAATAAAGAGGTTCTCAAAATGGCATGACCCCTTTAAATAACTTAGACAATTTTTTTAAAAAAAAAGAGTTGGATTTGTTTTCCTGTAACAGCGCCTCTCTTGACCATAGTTTGCATTTGGTATTGCAGTGTGAGAGCAGGATTTATATTGATCTATCCTGACTCCATCTTGTCTTCTTTATACATGCAAGATGGAGTCTATGACCAGATAAGGGGGTCTAAGTTTCCTAAGAGAGGGGCTCATGCTTTGCTTCAGTATGTCGCAGTACATGTTGACATTCATGGTTCCTTCAATGAACTGTAGCCTCCAAGAGCCATCTGCACTCATGCAGCCCCAAACCATGACAATCTCACCACCATGCTTGACTGTTGGGAGGACAAACTTGTCTTTGTATTGCTCACCTGGTTGCTGCCTCACACACTTGACACCATCTGAACCAAATAAGTTTATCCTGGTCTCATCAGACCACAGGATGGTTCCAGTAATCCATGTCCTTAGTCTGATTGTCTTCAGTAAACTCTTTGCGGGATTTCTAATGCATCATCTTTAGAAGAGGCATCCTTCTGGGATGACAGCCATGCAGACCAATTTGATGCAGTGTGTGGTGTATTTTCTGAGCACTGACCCCCCCACTCCTGTAACCTCTGCAGCAATGCTGGCAGCGCTGATACGTCTATTGTGAGAGGACATCCTCTGGATATAATGCTCAGCATGTGCACTCAGCTTCTTTGGTCGGCCATGGTGAGGCTGAGTTCTGAGTGGACCCTGTCTTATTACACCGCTGTAAGGTCGTAGCCCGCCATGCTGCAGCTCAGTGTCAGGGTGTTGGTAATCTTCTTATAGCCTAGGCCATCTTTACATAGAGCAACAATTCTTTTTTTCACATCCTCAGAGAGTTCTTTGCCATTAGGCGCCAACTTAAACTTCCAATGACCAATATGAGAGGGATAACACCAAATTTTTCACACCTGCTCCCCATTCACACTGGAGACCTTGTAACACTAATGAGTCACATGACACCGGGGAGTATGGGTAATTGGGCGCAACGTGACCATTTTTACTTAGGGGTGTACTCACTTTTGTTGCCAGCTATTTAGACATTAATGGCTGTGTGCTGAGTTAGTTAGAGGGCACCAAATTTACACTATTACAAGCTGTACTACTGCACATTGTATCAACGTGTCATATCTTCAGTGTTGTCTCATGAAAAAATCTAATAAAATATTTACAAATATGTGAGGGGTGTACTCACTTTTGTGACATACTGTATGTGCCCTCCTATTTTTGGCTTTGTGGGCGAAGTATAGCAAGTCCAAATGTTTTAGCCTTATTCACCTGTATAATTGTAATAAAAGTCACAAAATATGGCTCTTTCCCATCCCAGTTGTATTTTTGAGAATTGCAAACATTTGGTGCAAATTTTGAGACTTGATACCAAATGTCGCCAAAACAGTTGATGAGAATAAAACCTATTTTTGACTTTGCAACAAATTCATGAATCGCATGCACCATTTTGACGACTTTGGCTCCCAAACGGCAACTAATACCACAAGACAAAAAAAGGAAAGTGACTTAAAAAAAATGCAAATGATGAAACAAGGCTCATGTATCTCCAAGATAATACTGTCACGTGTAGGTATTTTCCACTTAGTACTAGAATGGAATTGCCTATACTATGGTTTTTATTTACATCCTCAACCACCCTAGTAGACAGAATGATATTTTCTATACCTTAATCCTGGCTTTCATCTGCGAAACCCTTTGGATATACTGGAGCCGTTCACTTACAAAGGATCTCCTAGTCGAAAGCAGTCAATCTGCAACCAGCGAGCTCATTTCTCCGCCTGACTTTCCTGCAGGGAAATCTGGATTCACACTAGCTTACAAAAAAGCATTTTGAATAAATGTCAGCAAGATCCCAGATTAATAAGCAGCCGATTTAAGAGCAGTTAGCGGGCAAAAAAATATTCATCATAACATAGATTTAAAGAAATGCAAATTTGATTTTCATTAAAGAGATGCATTTAATGGGCCATTGAGAACTGGAGGAAACTTGAAAGTGCTGTTTGAAAGAGCAGCTCGATAACCAATTTTCTTCAAAAAGTTGTAAAATATTTATAGTTCCTAAATTCCTGCAAAGTGATCACAGTGTGAATCAGTTGCCGGGCGCTGCAGCCCAAAACATACTTCTCTTTTATATTATTTCTTTAAATCTACAGTAGCACAACCAGCGCTAGCAGGGCCATTCTTCTCTGTACCTTTTACAACCCACCAGGGGGGCTGGAGTAATGTGTTTTTTTTTTGTGTGTTTATTTTTCAAAAGTTCAATAAAACTTACAAAACAACTAAAACCAGCCAATAAGAACTTTCATCTGCCCGACTTCAAGGAGCAATGTTCAACTCCAAAGATAAAAGAATATGGTCAATTACGTACAGTGTATGAAAATTCTCATATCCAGTCGCAAATTAGCCAAAAAAATAGTTGAATGGTCTCAATTTTATCAACAAGCTTTACACAAATCAGCAATGCAAATGAATATAAAAAAAAATATTTTAGTATATGTTATCAAAGATATTTGCTTTTTTTTTTCTCCATTCATGAGACACTACACCCCTACGCTCAAGCTCATTATTCACTCGGGAAAAATTGAAAAACCATAATGGATATCACTAAAAAAACTGCCAGATCACTGAAGGATCACATTATAACTGCTTATTGAAGTCTATGCAGAGAAGGATGGTGTAGTAGAGTAAAAAGAGAGGCCCCAACACACACAGACTTGTTTTGCTGCTTTCTACTAAGTATCTGTCTCACCCAATGCAGGATTCACAGCTATACTGCACAATACTGCTGTATAATGTCCTCTATGTTCCTGTTCCTTCTAAACATGTGTATTATGGACTGACCTGGTTTGGAGTAGAGATATTGCAACAAGAAGGGGCAGCATCGGCAGGTATTGTAGTCAGGGATAGCCAAGGAGTCGGTACACAGGAACAGCAATGTAGTTTGAAGGAATAAGCAGGAATCATAGTCAGGAAAGCCGAGGTCAATATTAGGAACAGCAGTGTTGTTTGAAGGAAGAAGCAGGAATCGTAGTCAGGAAAGCCAGAGGTCGTTACCAGGAACAAAAATGTAGTATCAAGGAAGAAGCAGGAATTGTAATCAGGAAAGCCAGAGGTCGATATTAGGAACAGCAGTGTTGTTTGAAGGAAGAAGCACGAATCGTAGTCAGGAAAGCCAGAGGTCGTTACCATGAACATAATGTAGGATAGGGATTTAGTAATAGTGTAAATGGTTAACATAGGAGGGGCACGGTGGGATAAGACAGGAAAGACTTCCTGGTAGAGTCAGTTGGTGCCGGGGCACCCATGCAGCTCACTTGGGCTGACTAGTCCTGGAAAACACCGTGCCACACAATGTTAAAGGAGAATAGAGCCCAGCTATATAGCATCCCAGGTCTGGACCTCATCAGGAGAAGCAACAACAGCAGTGCTAACGGTGCAGTATTAGTGGGACTTTAGTTGCTAGAAGAAGGCTAAGCAGTACGGGCAGGTCGCTCATCATGTGGCAGCTTATTACATGGGCTGGTGCCCTCAGTACCAGGGCGAAACAGCTGAAGGGTCCCCTACCGGAGCAGAGCTGAACAGAGAGGATGCTGAGGGATCAAAAGGTATGGTCCATCCCAGAAGCGAGCTTAACGATAGAGAGAGAAGGACAGGGACAGAAGAGAAATTGCATGTTGTGATGCTTGATGTGGATGCTGGAAATAACTTGGATGTCCAATTCAAAAGATAGGACGGCACTAGAGCAGTACTTATATCTAATATAGGACTCTGTATGGGCGGCTGTATGTCAGGCGTCACGAAAACTCCGGGTATTGGTGCTCAGCATTAAAGCTTAACTCTGAATCAGTCCAAGAAGAAATGAAAATGCGGCACTCACCCCAATACAGCTGTGCAGATCGTGAACTTTATTGGAGAGTAACTGAAAGATACATCCGTCAGGACATCAGGTAAACCATGAGGTTTACCTGATGTCCTGACGGATGTATCTTTCAGTTACTCTCCAATAAAGTTCGCGATCTGCACAGCTGTATTGGGGTGAGTGCCGCATTTTCATTTCTTCTTGGACTGAATAACTTGGATGTGCTGAGTAAAGAACCAAGTAAAGCTGTCGTTGTTAAAGTTTAGCTGGACTGTGTCTCTCTTTGTGTGAAATCATCAACAGGAAGGCTTCTACAGTACAGGGGGAACCCTGACGGCATAGAGACCCAGGACACAGGTACACAGAAGGAAAGACATTATTGTATTGTGAGGAGAGGCCAGGGTGCGATAAAAGGACTGCTCTTGGCCATGACTACCGCCCTGGCCGATCCCTACAATCATGCAAGGAAAAGAGAGCAAGGCCAGGTTTAAATAGGGTGTTCAATCAGGATGAGCCAATCAGGAACTCAGGGTGGTGACCAACAGGAAACTCAGGGTGGAGACATCAGCAACAGCATAGGTACAAGTATTTGGGTTAGTGAGGAACTGCCCAGCGACCTGAATAGCTCAGAGGGAAGAGCTGCCGTCTGGTGCACAGGAGCTGCTGGGTTTGAATCCTGACAATGTGCTATATAGAGACAGGAGAGCCAGAATCCTTCGTGCCTGTGTGTGCTGTGTGGATGGGAGACATCATAGTAGTTTGTCTCCACCTACTCGCTCAGAGATAACTGAAAATTAGAGATAGAACCTGGTGAAACATTCAGAATACAAGTCATAGAATGATCTTTTGCATTTTATTTGAATAATCATCTGAAACCACAAGTACACATTAAAAACCTAAAGGGAGCTGTGTTCTTCTGCTCTGGTTCTGATACATTCCAATTTTTATTTTAAAAATTGCCAAATTCATAAACTGGAGCAAAATGTGAACCATGCCAATGCCTATATGACAGAATATGGTGTGCCGCCATATGGTAACTCAGTGGCACTTCTTTTTTCAGTATTTTTTATTTTGCTGATTTATCAAAAAACCTTCATGTTCAGTTGGGGGAATTCAGATCTTAAAAATATGTCTACTTCCCCCAGAGCCAGTTTTAGACAGTGGGGCTCTGGGGAAAAGTTTAAAGTGGGGCCACAAATGCTCACATATTGCACTCTCACACAGAAACATTTCCGTTGCATTTACCTGCGCTAAGTTCAGGCCGTTAAACGAGTGCGATCGACAATATTGAAGTTTTTCGATGCTTGTTTCCCAGCCTCCTTAGGATATGTGTACATGTTCAGTAATTGTATACATATAGGAGGACAACGGGAGTTTTTAGAAAAATATACATATTTATTAGAAAACTAGTAAAAAAATTAACACACAATTAAAAAACACCAATGAAACATACCAGAGGGACATACATGTAGATATATATAAAGTGTGGACCAAATGTAACCATACTCAAAATATGACACAAATAAGATCCTAAATCTCCTAAGCGACCCCCAGGAGCGGAGAAAAATACCTCCTAATGGCAAAACAACCTACACACCCCACGACCTGCAAGTATAGCCACTGTGGCTGTGTGCATGTGGGAAGGTAATGAATGCAATAAAGGGAGACACATCCTACCGCAAACAAGGGTGGAGATAAAGTGTGTCCCAGGGAACCATATGTGTCTAACACCAAAAATCACTGTAGAAATCTCTCCTGGGACCCCACATAAACCAAGGATCTTACCACATGAAGATGCCCCCTGGATTGGGCAGCCCCCTCATAGTATATTGCAGCCCCACACACATAATATAATGTAGCCCCCTCAGAGTATAATGCAGCCCCCCAAACAGTATAATGCAGCACCCTCAAAGTATAATGTAGCCCCTTCAGAGTATAATTTAGAATTTAGCCCTCTCATAGTATAATGATGAAGCCTTCTCAAAGTATAATTCAGCCCCCGAGTATAATTCAGCCCCCCAGAGTATAATGCAACCTCCTCAGAGTATAATGCAGCCCCTTCAGAGTATAATGCAGGCCCCTCAGAGTATAATGCAGTGCCCTCAGAGTACAATGCAGCCCCCCACACAGTATAATGCAACCCCCAAAAGTATAAAACACCCCACTCAGTGCATAATGCAGCCCCACACACACAGTATAATGCAGCCCCCCACCACACACAGTATAGTGCGACCCCACACACACAGTATAATGCAGCACCCACAAGCACACAGCATAATGAAGCCCCCACACAATATAATGTGCCCCCCACACACAACACACACACACAGTATAGTGCAGTCCCCACACACAGTATGTGGGGGGCTGCATTATACTGTATGTGGGGCTGTACTATTATGTTCACTGTACAGTGTACACTATACACTTTACAGTGCAGTCCCTCGCACACACAGTATGGTGCAACAGACACACACACAACACAGTAAAGTGAAGCCCATCACACACAGTATAGTGCAACAGACACACACACAACACAGTAAAGTGAAGCCCCCACAAACAGTATAGTGCAGCCCCTGCACACAGTATAATGCAGCCCCCCACATACACAGTGTAGTGCAGCCCCCCACACACAGTCTAATGCAGTCCCCCACACACGGTATAGTGCAGTCCCCCCATAATCAGTATAGTGCAGCAGACACACAAACAACACAGTATAGAGCAGGCCCCACACACACAGTATCATGCAGCAGACACACACGCACACACAATACTTACCTCTCCTCCTCATTCCCCCACTGCACTGGCTTCTGCAGAGCATCTCAGCATCTCATCAGCTCTACTGCTGGCACACACTGAGTCAGAGGCAGAGGGGGAGTGATAGGAGAGGAACTGTCACATGACGCTCTCTCCTCCATCACTGCTTTCAACTGTATCGGCATCTGTGATGCCGATAAGTTAAATGTGGGGGGCGGCGCGGTGCTGGGCCCCTCTTACTCAGGGGCCCCATAGAGGCTGTGTGGTGTGCCGCTATTAGGGGCAAGCCACTGACTTGGGACCCCTGGACAAGCGGGGGCCTATGCTGCTGCCTGGTCTGCCTGCCCGTAATGTCTGCCCTGCTTCTCCAATATTAACAACAGACTCAAAACTTAACACTATACAACTACATTTATTTCTGACCCATATATAAATTTGAACCCCCCGATATTTCTAAATTAATACTCTACCTAATACCAAATCCCTGAATTAAAGTTTTGCCGATTGTTCAACTGGCAGCTATCTTGGCCACCATCGTCATTCAAGGGACTGTTGGCTTATCTCAAGAAGAACAAAAGGATTGGCCATCTAAAATTAGACATTTCAGGTGCTTAACTCCACCTACAATCATGAGTTAGAGGGCCTCATACTTATTAGACTGTTGAATAAACCTGTCCATATTGGCGGGTTGGGCCAACGTTCGTCTAATGTGTATGAGGTCTTCACCCTCCTTACACTTCCTACACCTGATTCTTGTTCTGCTCCTGGCCCCATCGGAGAGGATGAGTATACACGTCATAGAGTTAATCCAATAGAAAATGGCTAAAAATAGGATTCCCAGAAAAACAGGGTAAGTTGACTTGCAAAATTGTGCCATACAGAGTGGTTCTTTCCTTATTGCACCAGTGATGCCAGTGTGGACCCAACTGGGCTCCATAATATTTGTACTCTAGTGCCATTGTAAAGCTGGAGACCGACAAAACAACTTTATTAGTGATGATTGATAGGAATTTGTTTGGCATTTAGTTGAACTTGTTGCCGTTGTTCATGGTCATTTTATTTTCACCTTTCTCCTACAAAACAATGAAGTTTATAATACACTGTACATTGGCCACAGGCTACTGTACAGATAAGTGGGTTTAATGGAGCACAAACAAGCTAAAGTGAATCTGACAACCGAGCAGAAATTAAACAAGCATTGCCAGTGTTTAAACTAAATGCAAACATCGGATTTCTGTTGCCGCGCTTCTATTTTTAATGGACTCACTTTTTCTTCCTAAGGCTAAATTAATTGCTAAGTAAAAAATACAACACTAACAATAATTTACAAAAGTTAAGAAATGCAAGATTTTGCGGACTCAATATTACAATTTCTAGAAGAGTTTTAAGCAAAACAATAAATTGAACTCATCAATTATGTTTGCAGAATTTTTGCCAAAAATTCTCAAACATCCATTCACACTTAGTAATGTTGACGACTGCATGTAGGTGATTGTGATACATGATGTGTTATTTTTAATCAAAAGTTCTAGGTAATTCTTCATCTGGTGCATCCACTGGCAGACAGTGTGCATCTGGTGCATCCCCTGGGAGACAGCGTGTATCTGGTACATCCACTGCTCAGTGTGTATCTGGTGCATCCCCTGGCAGACAGTGTGTATCTGGTGCATCCACTTGCAGACAGTGTGTATCTGGTGCATCCACTGGCAGATAGTGTGTATCTGGTGCATCCACTGGCAGACAGTGTGTATCTGGTGCATCCACTGCTCAGAACAGTGTGTATCTGGTGCATCCCCTGGAAGACAATGTGTATCTGGTGCATCCACTGGCAGACAGTGTGTATCTGGTGCATCCACTGCTCAGAACAGTGTGTATCTGGTGCATCCCCTGGAAGACAATGTGTAACTGGTGCATCCACTGGCAGACAGTGTGTATCTGGTGCATCCACTGCTCAGAACAGTGTGTATCTGGTGCATCCCCTGGCAGACAGTGTGTATCTGGTGCATCCCCTGGCAGACAGTGTGTATCTGGTGCATCCCCTGGCAGACAGTGTGTATCTGGTGCATCCACTGGGAGACAGCGTGTATCTGGTACATCCACTGCTCAGACAGTGTGTATCTGGTGCATCCCCTGGAAAACAATGTGTATCTGGTACATCCACTGCTCAGACAGTGTGTATCTGGTGCATCCCCTGGCAGACAGTGTGTATCTGGTGCATCCACTGGGAGACAGCGTGTATCTGGTACATCCACTGCTTAGACAGTGTGTATCTGGTGCATCCACTGCTCAGACAGTGTGTATCTGGTGCATCCACTGCTCAGATAGTGTGTATCTGGTGCATCCACTGCTCAGACAGTGTGTATCTGGTGCATCCCCTGGCAGACAGTGTGTATCTGGTGCATCCACTGCTCAGACAGTGTGTATCTGGTGCATCCACTGCTCAGACAGTGTGTATCTGGTGCATCCACTGCTCAGATAGTGTGTATCTGGTGCATCCACTGCTCAGACAGTGTGTATCTGGTGCATCCCCTGGCAGACAGTGTGTATCTGGTGCATCCACTGCTCAGACAGTGTGTATCTGGTGCATCCCCTGGAAAACAATGTGTATCTGGTACATCCACTGCTCAGACAGTGTGTATCTGGTGCATCCCCTGGCAGACAGTGTGTATCTGGTGCATCCACTGGGAGACAGCGGGTATCTGGTACATCCACTGCTCAGACAGTGTGTATCTGGTGCATCCACTGCTCAGACAGTGTGTATCTGGTGCATCCACTGCTCAGACAGTGTGTATCTGGTGCATCCACTGCTCAGACAGTGTGTATCTGGTGCATCCACTGCTCAGACAGTGTGCATCTGGTGCATCCCCTGGGAGACAGCGTGTATCTGGTACATCCACTGCTCAGTGTGTATCTGGTGCATCCCCTGGCAGACAGTGTGTATCTGGTGCATCCACTTGCAGACAGTGTGTATCTGGTGCATGCACTGGCAGACAGTGTGTATCTGGTGCATCCACTGCTCAGAACAGTGTGTATCTGGTGCATCCCCTGGAAGACAATGTGTATCTGGTGCATCCCCTGGCAGACAGTGTGTATCTGGTGCATCCCCTGGCAGACAGTGTGTATCTGGTGCATCCCCTGGCAGACAGTGTGTATCTGGTGCATCCACTGGGAGACAGTGTGTATCTGGTGCATCCACTGCTCAGACAGTGTGTATCTGGTGCATCCCCTGGAAAACAATGGGTATCTGGTACATCTACTGCTCAGACAGTGTGTATCTGGTGCATCACCTGGCAGACAGTGTGTATCTGGTGCATCCACTGGGAGACAGCGTGTATCTGGTACATCCACTGCTTAGACAGTGTGTATCTGGTGCATCCACTGCTCAGATAGTGTGTATCTGGTGCATCCACTGCTCAGACAGTGTGTATCTGGTGCATCCCCTGGCAGACAGTGTGTATCTGGTGCATCCCCTGGCAGACAGTGTGTATCTGGTGCATCCACTGGGAGACAGCGGGTTTCTGGTACATCCACTGCTCAGACAGTGTGTATCTGGTGCATCCACTGCTCAGACAGTGTGTATCTGGTGCATCCACTGCTCAGACAGTGTGTATCTGGTGCATCCACTGCTCAGACAGTGTGTATCTGGTGCATCCACTGCTCAGACAGTGTGCATCTGGTGCATCCCCTGGGAGACAGCGTGTATCTGGTACATCCACTGCTCAGTGTGTATCTGGTGCATCCCCTGGCAGACAGTGTGTATCTGGTGCATCCACTTGCAGACAGTGTGTATCTGGTGCATCCACTGGCAGACAGTGTGTATCTGGTGCATCCACTGGCAGACAGTGTGTATCTGGTGCATCCACTGCTCAGAACAGTGTGTATCTGGTGCATCCCCTGGCAGACAGTGTGTATCTGGTGCATCCACTGGGAGACAGCGGGTATCTGGTACATCCACTGCTCAGACAGTGTGTATCTGGTGCATCCACTGCTCAGACAGTGTGCATCTGGTGCATCCACTGCTCAGACAGTGTGTATCTGGTGCATCCCCTGGCAGACAGTGTGTATCTGGTGCATCCACTGGCAGACAGTGTGTATCTGGTGCATTCACTGCTCAGACAATGTGTATCTGGTGCATCCCCTGGAAAACAATGTGTATCTGGTACATCCACTGCTCAGACAGTGTGTATCTGGTGCATCCCCTGGCAGACAGTGTGTATCTGGTGCATCCACTGGGAGACAGCGTGTATCTGGTACATCCACTGCTTAGACAGTGTGTATCTGGTGCATCCACTGCTCAGACAGTGTGTATCTGGTGCATCCACTGCTCAGATAGTGTGTATCTGGTGCATCCACTGCTCAGACAGTGTGTATCTGGTGCATCCACTGGCAGACAGTGTGTATCTGGTGCATCCACTGGCAGACAGTGTGTATCTGGTGCATTCACTGCTCAGACAATGTGTATCTGGTGCATCCCCTGGCAGACAGTGTGTATCTGGTGCATCCACTGCTCAGACAGTGTGTATCTGGTGCATCCCCTGGAAAACAATGTGTATCTGGTACATCCACTGCTCAGACAGTGTGTATCTGGTGCATCCCCTGGCAGACAGTGTGTATCTGGTGCATCCACTGGGAGACAGCGGGTATCTGGTACATCCACTGCAGTGCTCAGACAGTGTGTATCTGGTGCATCCACTGCTCAGACAGTGTGTATCTGGTGCATCCACTGCTCAGACAGTGTGTATCTGGTGCATCCACTGCTCAGACAGTGTGTATCTGGTGCATCCCCTGGCAGACAGTGTGTATCTGGTGCATCCACTGGCAGACAGTGTGTATCTGGTGCATCCACTGGCAGACAGTGTGTATCTGGTGCATCCACTGCTCAGACAGTGTGTATCTGGTGCATCCCCTGGCAGACAGTGTGTATCTGGTGCATCCACTGGCAGACAGTGTGTATCTGGTGCATCCCCTGGAAAACAATGTGTATCTGGTACATCCACTGCTCAGACAGTGTGTATCTGGTGCATCCCCTGGCAGACAGTGTGTATCTGGTGCATCCACTGGGAGACAGCGGGTATCTGGTACATCCACTGCAGTGCTCAGACAGTGTGTATCTGGTGCATCCACTGCTCAGACAGTGTGTATCTGGTGCATCCACTGCTCAGACAGTGTGTATCTGGTGCATCCACTGCTCAGACAGTGTGTATCTGGTGCATCCCCTGGCAGACAGTGTGTATCTGGTGCATCCACTGGCAGACAGTGTGTATCTGGTGCATCCACTGGCAGACAGTGTGTATCTGGTGCATCCACTGCTCAGACAGTGTGTATCTGGTGCATCCCCTGGCAGACAGTGTGTATCTGGTGCATCCACTGGCAGACAGTGTGTATCTGGTGCATCCACTGGCAGACAGTGTGTATCTGGTGCATCCACTGCTCAGATAGTGTATATCTGGTGCATCCACTGGCAGACAGTGTGTTTCTGGTGCATCCACTGCTCAGACAGTGTGTATCTGGTGTATCCCCTGGCAGACAGTGTGTATCTGGTGCATCCACTGCTCAGACAGTGTGTATCTGGTGTATCCCCTGGCAGACAGCGTGTATCTGGTGCATCCACTGGCAGACAGTGTGTATCTGGTGCATCCACTGCTCAGACAGTGTGTATCTGGTGCATCCACTGCTCAGACAGTGTGTATCTGGTGCATCCACTGGCAGACAGTGTGTATCTGGTGCATCCACTGGCAGACAGTGTGTATCTGTTGTATCCCCTGGCAGACAGTGTGTTTCTGGTGTATCCACTGGCAGACAGTGTGTATCTGGTGCATCCACTGCTCAGACAGTGTGTATCTGGTGTATCCCCTGGCAGACAGCGTGTATCTGGTGCATCCACTGGCAGACAGTGTGTATCTGGTGCATCCACTGCTCAGACAGTGTGTATCTGGTGCATCCACTGCTCAGACAGTGTGTATCTGGTGCATCCACTGGCAGACAGTGTGTATCTGGTGCATCCACTGCTCAGACAGTGTGTATCTGTTGTATCCCCTGGCAGACAGTGTGTTTCTGGTGTATCCACTGGCAGACAGTGTGTATCTGGTGCATCCACTGCTCAGACAGTGTGTATCTGGTGCATCCACTGCTCAGACAGTGTGTACCTGGTGCATCCACTAGCAGACAATGTGTATCTGGTGTATCTCTTCCCAGACAGTGTGTATACGGTACAGGGCTGGGATAAGGGGTATACAGGGTAGAAACCTGCCTAGAGCACTACCTCTTACCTACACGAGGTGGGTGCATGTCGGAGAATAAAAAATACCTGACATTGCTGAATGCCTGCAACCTCAGGCATTCAGCTCAGAGGGGCATTGTCAGTCACTAACACGACTCTCCCCTCTCTCTGCATGCACTCCGTCCGTCACTCCTTCCCCACACTCAATTGTATTTGCTTCTATAACATGCAAATACAATTGATGTCGGTGCAACCCGGGACATGAGCAGAAGGGCTGTAATCAGATCCATGCTCTGTCAGGGACTCCAGAGCACACAGAGGAAGTTGGATGTCGCATGGAGTGACATCACCACACCTTCCAGCACTCACTCCTGCACCAGATGGAAGAGGACACGGAGATGCCCTGGGCAGGAAGCTTGGATTAGGTGAGTATAAGCTCTTTTTATTTTTATATTTATTCTATTAATTTCCTAATGAATGGAGGTTATTATACCTAGGCCCTTTGGGGACATTCCAAGAGGGGCTGGCTATGGGGACATAAGTAATAGATATATGGGGCCCAGATGTTGGTGCTCGAGTAAGGTTTCCACTCCTTATTGATGCCCAGATTTCCAATTACAATTCATTTTTCCAGACCCCCCACTACTGTGTTTTAGTCAGCCCCCAAATTTAAGGAGCATGGTTGTCAGAAGCTCCCTGTCTTCTCAAACAGGTGCAGGAACCTTTCCTTTCAACCAGAAAAAATGTAAAACTTGTCCATTTATAATGACCACGGACAAGATAAAGATCCCCAATTCACATTAGGACTACAAGATCCCAGGTACTTTCAGCTGCATCACATCTAATGTGGAATATTTAATTATTTGTACTAAATGTCCAACTGGGGGTCTGTATGTGGGGGAGACAAGGTAGTAACTGAGAACAAGGATTAACTCTCATCGCCACACAATAAGAGAAAAAAGAATGGACCTATCGGTAGCAAAACATTTTTGTATCCCCGATCATAGCATCATGGACATTAACTTACTTGCTTTAAAAGGTCATTTCAAATCTCACAATGACAGCATTGACAGTATAAACTCATGAGGACCTTTGACACACTCAGTGCAGGAATGAATGTGTCGCATCGATTTATGTCTTTTTACAATTAAGGAATTTGCTCTTCAGACCTTCTGGGGTCATCACAACACAGAACCAGACCCATTCAGAGGACCATAAAACATTAAGACTTCCTTATCTATGAACTGTTCAAATATCTATGTCTATCCCTCTCACATAATGAAAATTCTGCTTCACGTCACTTGTCTTATTTATTGCCTTCTTTCTCTCTGCGCTGTGTTGTGTATGTGATTCTTCAGAATTTGCATTAGTCTTTGCCTGATGAAGAGACCTGCGTAGTCTTGAAATCTTGCAATTTGTTACCATATTTTCAATTAGCCATTAAAAGGTATCAACCACTGAGGTCTCTCACGTCTAAACATTTTTCTATGTACTGGCTAACACGGTTGTCATGGTTAGAACATGGTTAATGTCCTGTTCTCTCAGGCTTAATGTGGTTGCCATCTCTCTCAAGATGGGAGGGGTATTTATACTGGCTCCTAACCTGGTTTCTTTGTCAGCTATATGTTCTGCTTCAGTCTCTATGCTTGATCCCCTGGAGTGTGTGCCGGCTTGCATAGTGTTTATCTTGCTTTCCTCACTTTACTCTGTTCTTTCTCCTGGATTACTGAACTCTGGCTTTGCTTCTGACTATCCCCTGTCTCTCCCTTCTGGTACCTCGTGATCTCCTGGCTACAACCTCTGCTTGTTTGATTATTCTTTAGTGCTTGTCCCTACTCTGTTTACCGGCGTCTGGCTCCGCCCCCTGACCTCCTCCCACTTTGTTACATGTCTAAGGTCCTGTTAGTTACCTGGTCACTCTATCACATGTCTAAGGTCCTGTTGGTGATCAGGTTAGTTATTCGACGTCTTGGGGTATGATTCCACGTGCCGGTTTACATCCGGATTAGCTGCGAATTGAATGCTGCGTACAGCCGCAGCCTTCAGTCCGCAGCGTTCAATCTGCAGCATACAGATGTTACAGCATACTGGAGGGGATTTTATGAAATCCCATCTCCACTATGCGTGCGAACACGCATCCGGCAGCCTTGTGTTTACGGACATGCGGCGTGTCTTTTTAGAACGCAGCATGTCTGTTCAACTTGCGGCGACGCTGGGGTGATGTTATGGCAGCTAGATGGTATACCTTCCCACAGGTGAAGTATATCCCCAGGGCTTCCCAGTGTGTAGATGGTGGATGGTGAGAGGCGCAGTGAAGACCGAGGACACAAGGTTGCAGTCTCTTTACCTTTACTGAAGACTTCAGCATCCACAGTCGAGAGCAGCAGATCACAGGGCAGACAGAGTCCGGCCGGTTTGGAGGCAAGTCCAGAGTCCCTTTGTCCAGGTGGAAATCAGTAGCCTTCCTCTAGTGCCATGGTGTTGTAGTCCCTTGCTGCTAAGCTTCTCATAAGGTCCTCACAGATATTATAGATGTTATGTCTCTCTCTCTCTCTCTGTCCCCTGGTTAGGATAGGACAAACCCGTATGACCGGTGGATTGAGGCGTTTTACAGGGACTCTATCATGCCCCAGCCTCTAAGGGGTGTCACCTTGCCTCCTGAGTATAGGGCGGACAGGTAACGTTAAATTAGCTGTTCTGCCGGTCTCTGGAGCAAGACATAAAGGATCGTTGCTCCCTTGGTGTTCCCGGCTACCGGGATCCTGCACCTCAGAAGGAGGCAGCCTGTGTTGGGCTGATCCCCTCCTGGTATCCACTCCGTTGCTACGACTTCTTTCACCCTCTCTGCAATACAGTTCTCCTTCAGTGTCTCTTTCTAGGAGCTGCAGCTCTCAGGGCATGCACAGCTCCGTGTCCTTCTTCCTCGATCTCTGACAGGATCCCACCCCTGCCAGGGACCAACTACCTGAGCGAAGCTCAGCCAGCAACTAACTAACTTTCCCTACAGGTCACCAGTTTTACCAAAGTGTGGGAAGTGACCTAATAAATAGGAAGAGAGCTCCCCCTGGTGGCCTGGAGTGTGAAATGTGTTGCATGTTTGTGATACCTGGATTCAGTTGTCCTTCTTTGCCTCCAAACGTAATATCACTCTCCCCTAGAGGAAAATGACATTACTGCAATGACCAGGACCCTGGGGCGCTGCATATAAAGTTGATCAGATTCACTACGGTGAACTCACTTCTGCACGTGATACTTTTTCCTTTTTCTTACTGTGTTTGCAGTGATCTCATCGGAGGAAGGTTACCGCAGTTCATTGACTTGGCTGGGAACGCAGCCTCATTGACCCACGGTAACCTCAATGACATCACTGCTGGTCACTGACACTGCGCTCGCAGCAGCTCATTCACCAAAGGTTCTCAGCCTGGATGGTCGCATCTTGGCACCATCCAGGTTGAAAACTATTTTTTCTCCAGACATGGATTACGGCATGGGACAGAACGTTGGACAGGTGAGCAATATTGTTGTTTTTTATTTTTGTTTTATTACAGGTGAAGAGGGATTCAATGGAATTAGGTGTTAGGTGAGTATAACTGTGTTTGTTATTTTTAAATTAAAAGTAAAGTGTGTTTTGTTTTATTTCTAATAAAAGACTTTATTCTGGCTGTGTATTTATAATGTAACAGTAGGATTAGTGATGGATAGTGATGGATAGCCGTGGGCTTGATGTCACCTGACAATACAAAGGTGACATTAACCCCACAAATATGAACCTCACTTACCATTACTACAGGGCAAGTGGGAAGAGCAGGGCAAAGCACCAGAATTGATGCATCTACAGATGTTCCTTTTCTGGGCGGCTGTGGGCTGCTATTTTTTGGCTGAGGGGGACAATATCTGGATCGCCCCCAGACACAGGGCCACGGGGTACTCGGTCCGGGGTTTGTTGTGAATTCCGCTCTTGGGCTCCCTCCGGTGATTGTAAGTGGCACTTTTGTGAGTTCTGCTCTTGGCCTCCCTCTTGTGGTTTCTAGTGGTATGGCTGCTCCTTGGAGTTAGCTGTCATCAGCTGCCTCTACTTATCTTCTCTTCTGCTCGGGTATTTAGGTCTGGCTCTTTCTTCAGCCAGTGCCACTTGTAAATGGTTTCTGGTTGGATTCACATCTCTTTGGATTTCCCTGTTTTCCTGACCAGTTCAGCAAAGCTAAGTTCTTGCTTGCTCTGTTCTGTTCACAGATTGCGGACTTATCCGTTCAGTGCTTTCTATGTTTGTCCAGCTTATCAGTATGAATTAATTCTGTCTTGCTGGAAGCTCTGGGAAGCAGATTGCCCTCCACACCTTTAGTCAGGTGTGGAGATTTTTTGTAAACTCTGCGTGGATTTTTGTAGTGTTTTATACTGACCGCAGAGTATTCCATCCTGTCCTATCTATCAAGCTAGACTGGCCTCCTGTGCTCATCCTGGTTTCATTCTGTGTATGTCTTTTCCCTCTCCACTCACAGTCATTATTTGTGGGGGGCTAATCTTTCCTTTGGGGATTTTCTCTGAGGCAAGATAGTTTTCCTGCTTCTATCTTTAGGGGTAGTTAGCTCTTAGGCTGTGACGAGATGCCTAGAGAGAGTTAGGAGCATTCCACGGCTACTTCTAGTGTTGTGTTGAGCTTAGGGACTGCAGTCAGTACAGTTACCACTTCCTTCAGAGCTCGTTCCATGTTGCTCCTAAACCACCGCATCATAACAGTACAAGTGGCCAAAAATGAATTAAATGCAGCTCAAAAGAAGGAAAAGAAAGTTCTGAACCATTTTTTTTTTCTGTGCTCTAGTTTGTCTCTTTTTTCCTCTTGATATTTGGGTGCTTCAGGATATATGCTCTGGCATGGATGTTCAGGGTTTGTTTTCTCGTGTGGATCAACTTGCTGCAAGAGTACAGAATATCCAAGATTATGTTGTCCAGACTCTGGTTTTAGAGCCTAGAATTCCTACTCCTGATTTGTTTTTTGGGGACAGATCCAAGTTTTTGAACTTTAAAAATAACTGCAAATTGTTTTTTGCTTTGAAACCCCGTTCTTCTGGTGATCCCATTCAGCAAGTAAAAATCATCATATCCTTGCTGCGTGGTGACCCTCAAGACTGGGCTTTTTCTCTTGAAACAGGGGATCCGGCATTATTGAATGTAGATGCATTTTTTCAAGCGCTCGGATTATTGTATGACGAAACTAATTCTGTGGATCATGCAGAAAAAAACCCTGTTGGCCTTGTGTCAAGGTCAGGAAGCGGCAGAATTATACTGCCAGAAATTTAGAAAATGGTCTGTGCTCACTAAATGGAATGAGGAGGCTCTGGCTGCTATTTTCAGAAAAGGTCTTTCTGAAGCCCTTAAAGATGTTATGGTGGGCTTTCCTACGCCTGCCGGTTTGAGCGAATCTATGTCTCTAGCCATTCAGATTGATCGGCGTCTGCGCGAGCGCAAAGCTGTGCACCATATGGCAGTGTCCTCTGAGCAAAGTCCTGAACCTATGCAATGTGATAGGATTTTGACTAGAACAGAACGGCAGGAATTCAGACGTCAGAATAGGCTGTGTTTTTACTGTGGTGATTCTGCTCATGTTATCTCTGATTGCCCTAAGCGTACTAGGAGGGTCGCTAGGTCTGTTACCACTAGTACTATACACCCTAAATTTCTCTTATCTGTGACCATGATTTGCTCATTGTCATACTTTTCTGTCATGGCATTTGTGGATTCAGGCGCTGCCCTGAACTTAATGGACTTAGAATTCGCCAGGCGCTGTGGTTTTTCCTTGCAGCCTTTGCAGAGCCCTATTCCTTTGAGGGGTATTGATGCTACACCCTTGGCCAAGGATAAACCTCAGTACTGGAGGCAGATGACTATGTACATGGCTCCAGCACATCAGGAAGATTGCCGTTTTCTGGTGTTGCATAACCTGCATGATGTTGTTGTACTGGGTTTTCCATGGTTACAGGAACATAATCCGGTGCTGGATTGGAAAACTATGTCTGTGACTAGTTGGGGTTGTCAAGGGGTACATAGTGACGTTCCTTTGATGTCAATTTCCTCTTCCCCCTCTTCTGAGGTCCCTGAGTTTTTGTCGGATTTCCAGGATGTATTTGATGAGCCCAAGTCCAGTTCCCTTCCACCGCACCGGGACTGTGATTGTGCTATTAACTTGATTCCTGGTTGCAAGTTCCCTAAGGGCCGACTTTTCAATCTGTCTGTACCAGAGCATGCCGCCATGCGGAGTTATGTTAAGGAGTCTTTGGAGAAGGGGCATATTCGGCCCTCTTCGTCACCATTGGGAGCGGGTTTCTTTTTTGTTGCTAAGAAGGATGGCTCATTGAGACCCTGTATTGATTATCGTCTTCTTAATAAGATCACGGTCAAATTCCAATACCCCTTGCCTTTACTTACTGATTTGTTTGCTCAGATTAAGGGGACTAGTTGGTTTACTAAGATTGACCTCCGAGGGGCATATAATCTTGTTCGTATTAAACAGGGTGACGAATGGAAAACTGCATTTAATACGCCCGAAGGCCATTTTGAATACCTTGTGATGCCATTTGGACTCTCTAATGCTCCATCTGTGTTCCAGTCTTTCATGCATGATATTTTCCGCAATTATCTTGATAAATTCATGGTCGTATATTTGGATGATATTTTGATTTTTTCCAATGATTTGGAGTCTCATGTGAAGCAGGTCAGGATGGTGTTCCAGATCCTTCGTGATAATGCTTTGTTTGTGAAGGGGTCTAAGTGCCTATTCGGAGTTCAGAAGGTCTCTTTTTTGGGTTTTATTTTTTCTCCCTCGTCTATAGAAATGGATCCTGTTAAGGTCCAAGCTATTCATGACTAGATTCAACCCACATCTGTGAAGGGCCTTCAAAAATTTTTGGGCTTTGCTAATTTCTATCGCCATTTCATTGCCAACTTTTCCAGTGTGGTTAAGCCCCTTACTGATTTGACGAAGAAAGGCGCGGATGTGACGAATTGGTCCTCTGCGGCTGTTGAGGCCTTTCAGGAGCTTAAACGCCGATTTACTTCTTCCCCTGTGTTGCGTCAGCCGGATGTTTCTCTTCCTTTTCAGGTTGAGGTCGACGCTTCTGAGATTGGGGCAGGGGCCGTTTTGTCTCAGAGGGAGTCTGATGGTTCTTTGATGAAACCGTGTGCTTTTTTTTCCAGAAAGTTTTCGCCTGCGGAACGCAATTATGTCGGCAATCGGGAGTTGTTGGCTATGAAGTGGGCATTTGAGGAGTGGCGACATTGGCTTGAGGGAGCTAAGCACCGCGTTGTGGTCCTGACCGATCATAAGAATCTGATTTACCTCGAGTCGGCCAAGCGGCTTAATCCTAGACAGGCTCGATGGTCCCTGTTTTTCTCCCGTTTTGATTTTGTGGTCTTCCGGGATCTAAGACTGTTAAGGCTGATGCCCTCTCTAGGAGTTTTTCGCCTGATTCTCCTGGAGTCCTTGAGCCAGTTGGCATTCTTAAGGAAGGGGTGATTCTTTCTGCCATCTCTCCTGATTTGCGGCGGGTGCTTCAGGAATTTCAGGCTGATAGGCCTGACCGCTGTCCTGTGGGGAAGCTGTTTGTTCCTGATAGATGGACAAGTAAGGTGATTTCTGAGGTTCATTGTTCAGTGTTGGCTGGTCATCCTGGGATTTTTGGTACCAGAGATTTGGTTGCTAGGTCCTTTTGGTGGCCGTCCTTTTCGCGCGATGTCCGTGCTTTTGTGCAATCCTGTGGGACTTGCGCCCGAGCCAAGCCTTGCTGTTCTCGCGCTAGTGGGTTGCTTTTGCCTTTGCCGGTCCCTGAGAGGCCCTGGACGCATATTTCCATGGATTTTATTTCGGATCTTCCTGTTTCCCAGAAGATGTCTGTTATCTGGGTTGTTTGTGACCGGTTCTCTAAAATGGTCCATCTGGTACCTTTGCCTAAGTTGCCTTCCTCCTCAGATCTGGTTCCATTGTTTTTTCAGCATGTGGTTCGTTTGCATGGCATTCCGGAGAATATTGTGTCTGACATAGGTTCTCAGTTTGTCTCTAGATTTTGGCGGGCCTTTTGTGCTAGGATGGGCATTGATTTGTCTTTTTCTTCGGCGTTTCATCCTCAGACTAATGGCCAAACTGAGCGAACTAATCAGACCTTGGAGACCTATTTGAGATGCTTTGTGTCTGCTGATCAGGATGATTGGGTGTCTTTCTTGCCGTTGGCCGAGTTTGCCCTTAATAATCGGACTAGTTCGGCTACTTTGGTTTCACCTTTCTTTTGTAATTTTGGTTTTCATCCTCGTTTTTCTTCTGGGCAGGTTGAGCCTTCTGATTGTCCTGGTGTAAATTCTGTGGTGGACAGGCTGCAGCAGATTTGGACTCATGTGGTGGACAATTTGACGTTGTCTCAGGAAAGGGCTCAACGTTTTGCTAACCGCCGTCGGTGTGTTGGTCCCCGGCTTCGTGTGGGGGATTTGGTTTGGTTGTCTTCTCGTCATGTTCCTATGAAGGTTTCTTCTCCTAAGTTTAAGCCTCGGTTTTTTGGTCCTTATACAATTTCTGAAATTATTAATCCGGTGTCTTTTTGTTTGGCTCTTCCTGCCTCTTTTGCCATTCATAATGTTTTCCATAGATCTTTGTTGCGGAGATATGTGGTGCCCGTTGTTCCCTCGGTTGACCCTCCTGCCCCAGTGTTGGTTGAGGGAGAGTTGGAATATGAGGTTGAGAAGATTTTGGATTCTCGTTTTTCGAGGCGGAGGCTTCAGTATCTTGTCAAGTGGAAGGGTTATGGCCAGGAGGATAATTCTTGGGTTGTTGCCTCCGATGTCCATGCCACCGATTTGGTTCGTGCTTTTCACTTGGCTCGTCCTGATCGGCCTGGGGGCTCTGGTGAGGGTTCGGTGACCCCTCCTCAAGGGGGGGGGTACTGTTGTGAATTCCGCTCTTGGGCTCCCTCTGGTGGTTGTAAGTGGCACTTTTGTGAGTTCTGCTCTTGGGCTCCCTCTTGTGGTTTCTAGTGGTATCGCTGCTCCTTGGAGTTAGCTGTCATCAGCTGCCTCTACTTATCTTCTCTTCTGCTCGGCTATTTAGGTCTGGCTCTTTCTTCAGCCAGTGCCACTTGTAAATGGTTTCTGGTTGGATTCACATCTCTTTGGATTTCCCTGTTTTCCTGACCAGTTCAGCAACGCTAAGTTCTTGCTTGCTCTGTTCTGTTCACAGATTGTGGACTTATCCGTTCAGTGCTTTCTATGTTTGTCTAGCTTATCAGTATGAATTAATTCTGTCTTGCTGGAAGCTCTGAGAAGCAGATTACCCTCCACACCTTTAGTCAGGTGTGGAGATTTTTTGTAAACTCTGCGTGGATTTTTGTAGTGTTTTATACTAACCGCACAGTATTCCATCCTGTCCTATCTATCAAGCTAGACTGGCCTCCTGTGCTCATCCTGGTTTCATTCTGTGTATGTCTTTTCCCTCTCCACTCACAGTCATTATTTGTGGGGGGCTAATCTATCCTTTGGGGATTTTCTCTGAGGCAAGATAGTTTTCCTGCTACTATCTTTAGGGGTAGCTAGCTCTTAGGCTGTGACGAGATGCCTGGGGAGAGTTAGGAGCATTCCACGGCTACTTCTAGTGTTGTGTTGAGCTTAGGGACTGCAGTCAGTACAGTTACCACTTCCTTCAGAGCTCGTTTCATGTTGCTCCTAAACCACCGCATCATAACAGGGGTTGTCACGGTGGCTAGACCCGGCCAGTGACCCTGCTAAGGGGTGTCCAATAGAAGGGTGATGGTGCGTAGTGCGAGGAATAACGAGGACACAGGGTTGCAGTTTCTTTACCTTTTACTGAAGGTTTCAGGATCCTCAGTCCAGGACTCTGTCTACAGGGCTGTCTGAGACCGGCCGGTCCGAAGGCACATCCAGAGTTCCCTTTGCAGGTGGATATCAGTGTCTACCCACTAGCACCTGTGTGTTGTAGTGCTTCCCTGCTGAGCATTCAGGATAGTCCTCACAACTTCTGTCCTGTCGTTCTTTCTAGATCTTTCTCTTCTCCATCCCCCAGGTATGTTATGGCTAGGACGCACCTTATTGACAAGTAGGCCTGTAGTTATTCTGGAACCCTAGAGTCGCTCCTCTCCCACAATTGCCTCCTATGTCCTTCTTAGGTGTTGTATGGTAGACAGCCAACTTGTAATTAACTGTCCTGCCGCTGTTTGAAGTAATGCGTGGAGACTGTTACTTCCTCAGTGCTCCGGCCACCGGCTATGCGGTTCAGTAGGATGTTGCCGTTCTCGGGGCACGACTCCTACTGGCTCTCCTATGTACTTGATTTCGTTTTCTCACTGTCCACAATATCCTTCGCTTTGTGTCCTTTCTTTAGATACCGCCGCAAGGTAGTGCAGGCGCGCAGGGCTGCCACTAGAAATTTTGGGGCCCCATACTGGCAAAATTTTCGGGGCCCCCTTGAAACTCCGCCCAGGCTCCACCCCAGCCCCGCCTCCAGGCTCCACCCCACGAACTGTCCACAGTCCCACCGCTCTCTCTTGGAAAATCTCCACTTCTCACCTATCACACATTAACAGTTCCCATCACCAGATCACACATATAGCCGGCAGCTTTTGATTTGGCCAAAAGATTTTTTTAAGCCACCACCATAACGCGGTAGAGACTTTTGGCCGGGCCCTGCTCTACTGTAACCTACTAAATATTTGTTAAAATATGCAATACAATTTAGGTATATTTTTATTTATTTTTCAATTTTTAAAATGAGCTATAATACTACATACAAGGAACAAATACCACAGCACTATGACCAGATGACATATTACCACCACAGTGATCGAATAATATAAAATACAAGGAACAAATACCGCTACACTATGACCAGACCGCATATTACCACCAATGACTGAATACTACAATACTGATCAGTAATAAAAAAAAAAAAAACCACAATACTATCACCATCAGTGCCATTATGCACAGGAGATCTGTAATTAGTAAGCAGTGTCTGTGTACAGGTAATACAGTGATCACCGGTGACATTACACACAGGAGCTCTGTATATAATGTATAGGTAATACAGTGATCACTGGTGACATTGTACACAGGACCTCTGTATATAGTATACAGTGTATAGTGTTAGTGTATAGGTAACACTGACTCACCAGTGACGTCTCTAGGTGAAGTCCTTCATCTTTCATCCAGCACAGACCGCCATCACTTCATCCAGCCAGGACTCGTCTCTGCAGGAAATAAAACAGTTATCTCGAAGGTCCGCTTGTAGAACACATTACTTAATTTTCCCAACTTCTACATTACACCACATGAAGAAGGCAACATAGTATCACTCTACACAGTAACAGGACCGCCCCTCATTTAAAACAGTATACTCAAAAAATAAAATAAATACATCACTGCAATAATAATATCCCTTAATTAGTCCCTATGGTAATATTCGCCATCCTAGCCCCCGTGTGTCTCATTCCAGGCTCCAGCCATATGTTCTCCCATCCTGCCCTCATGAGTATCCATTCTGCCCCATATGATCTCCCCATCCTGCCCCATCTGTCTCCAATCTTGCCCCATCTTTCTCCATTCTGCCCCATCTGTTTCCAATCCTGCCCCATCTGTGTCCAGCACTCTGCCCCATCTGTGTCCAGCACTCTGCCCCATCTGTGTCCAGCACTCTGCCCCATCTGTGTCCAGCACTCTGCCCCATCTGTGTCCAGCACTCTGCCCCATCTGTGTCCAGCACTCTGCCCCATCTGTGTCCAGCACTCTGCCCCATCTGTGTCCAGCACTCTGCCCCATCTGTTTCCAGCACTCTGCCCCATCTGTGTTCAGCACTCTGCCCCATCTGTGTCCAGCACTCTGCCCCATCTGTGTCCAGCACTCTGCCCCATCTGTGTCCATTCCTGCCCCATCTGTGTCCAGCACTCTGCCCCATCTGTGTCCAATCGTGCCCCATCTGTGTCCAGCACTCTGCCCCATCTGTGTCCAGCACTCTGCCCCATCTGTGTCCAGCACTCTGCCCCATCTGTGTCCAGCACTCTGCCCCATCTGTGTCCAATCCTGCCCCATCTGTGTCCAGCACTCTGCCCCATCTGTGTCCAGCACTCTGCCCCATCTGTGTCCAGCACTCTGCCCCATCTGTGTCCAGCACTCTGCCCCATCTGTGTCCAATCCTGCCCCATCTGTGTCCAGCACTCTGCCCCATCTGTGTACAATCCTGCCCCATCTGTGTCCAGTACTCTGCCCCGTCTGTGTCCAATCCTGCCCCATCTGTGTCCAGCACTCTGCCCCATCTGTTTCCAATCCTGCCTCATCTCTGTCCAGCACTCTGCCCCATCTCTGTCCAGCACTCTGCCCCATCTCTGTCCAGCACTCTGCCCCATCTCTGTCCAGCACTCTGCTCCATCTCTGTCCAGCACTCTGCCCCATCTCTGTCCAGCACTCTGCCCCATCTGTGTCCAATCCTGCCCCATCTGTGTCCAGCACTCTGCCCCATCTGTGTCCAATCCTGCCCCATCTGTGTCCAGCACTCTGCCCCATCAGTGCCCAGCACTCTGCCCCATCAGTGCCCAGCACTCTGCCCCATCAGTGTCCAGCACTCTGCCCCATCAGTGTCCAGCACTCTGCCCCATCAGTGTCCAGCACTCTGCCCCATCAGTGTCCAGCACTCTGCCCCATCTATGTCCAATCCTGCCCCATCTGTGTCCAGCACTCTGCCCCATCTGTGTACAATCCTGCCCCATCTGTGTCCAGTACTCTGCCCCGTCTGTGTCCAATCCTGCCCCATCTGTGTCCAGCACTCTGCCCCATCTGTTTCCAATCCTGCCTCATCTCTGTCCAGCACTCTGCCCCATCTCTGTCCAGCACTCTGCCCCATCTCTGTCCAGCACTCTGCCCCATCTCTGTCCAGCACTCTGCTCCATCTCTGTCCAGCACTCTGCCCCATCTCTGTCCAGCACTCTGCCCCATCTGTGTCCAATCCTGCCCCATCTGTGTCCAGCACTCTGCCCCATCTGTGTCCAATCCTGCCCCATCTGTGTCCAGCACTCTGCCCCATCAGTGCCCAGCACTCTGCCCCATCAGTGCCCAGCACTCTGCCCCATCAGTGTCCAGCACTCTGCCCCATCAGTGTCCAGCACTCTGCCCCATCAGTGTCCAGCACTCTGCCCCATCAGTGTCCAGCACTCTGCCCCATCTATGTCCAATCCTGCCCCATCTGTGTCCAGCACTCTGCCCCATCTGTGTCCAGCACTCTGCCCCATCTGTGTCCAATCCTGCCCCATCTCTGTCCAGCACTCTGCCCCATCTCTGTCCAGCACTCTGCCCCATCTCTGTCCAGCACTCTGCCCCATCTCTGTCCAGCACCCTGCCCCATCTCTGTCCAGCACTCTGCCCCATCTCTGTCCAGCACTCTGCCCCATCTCTGTCCAGCACTCTGCCCCATCTCTGTCCAGCACTCTGCCCCATCTCTGTCCAGCACTCTGCCCCCTTTGTGTCCAGCACTCTGCCCCATCTCTGTCCAGCACTCTGCCCCATCTCTGTCCAGCACTCTGCCCCATCTCTGTCCAGCACTCTGCCCCATCTCTCTCCAGCACTCTGCCCCATCTCTGTCCAGCACTCTGCCCCATCTCTGTCCAGCACTCTGCCCCATCTCTGTCCAATCCTGCCCCATCTGTGTCCAGCACTCTGCCCCATCTGTTTCCAATCCTGCCTCATCTCTGTCCAGCACTCTGCCCCATCTCTGTCCAGCACTCTGCCCCATCTCTGTCCAGCACTCTGCCCCATCTCTGTCCAGCACTCTGCCCCATCTCTGTCCAGCACCCTGCCCCATCTCTGTCCAGCACTCTGCCCCATCTCTGTCCAGCACTCTGCCCCATCTCTGTCCAGCACTCTGCCCCATCTCTGTCCAGCACTCTGCCCCATCTCTGTCCAGCACTCTGCCCCATCTCTGTCCAGCACTCTGCCCCATCTCTGTCCAGCACTCTGCCCCATCTCTGTCCAGCACTCTGCCCCATCTCTGTCCAGCACTCTGCCCCATCTGTGTCCAATCCTGCCCCATCTGTGTCCAGCACTCTGCCCCATCTGTGTCCAATCCTGCCCCATCTGTGTCCAGCACTCTGCCCCATCAGTGCCCAGCACTCTGCCCCATCAGTGCCCAGCACTCTGCCCCATCAGTATCCAGCACTCTGCCCCATCAGTGTCCAGCACTCTGCCCCATCAGTGTCCAGCACTCTGCCCCATCAGTGTCCAGCACTCTGCCCCATCAGTGTCCAATCCTGCCCCATCTGTGTCCAGCACTCTGCCCCATCTGTGTCCAGCACTCTGCCCCATCTGTGTCCAATCCTGCCCCATCTCTGTCCAGCACTCTGCCCCATCTCTGTCCAGCACTCTGCCCCATCTCTGTCCAGCACTCTGCCCCATCTCTGTCCAGCACCCTGCCCCATCTCTGTCCAGCACTCTGCCCCATCTCTGTCCAGCACTCTGCCCCATCTCTGTCCAGCACTCTGCCCCATCTCTGTCCAGCACTCTGCCCCATCTCTGTCCAGCACTCTGCCCCCTTTGTGTCCAGCACTCTGCCCCATCTCTGTCCAGCACTCTGCCCCATCTCTGTCCAGCACTCTGCCCCATCTCTCTCCAGCACTCTGCCCCATCTCTCTCCAGCACTCTGCCCCATCTCTCTCCAGCACTCTGCCCCATCTCTGTCCAGCACTCTGCCCCATCTCTGTCCAATCCTGCCCCATCTGTGTCCAGCACTCTGCCCCATCTGTTTCCAATCCTGCCTCATCTCTGTCCAGCACTCTGCCCCATCTCTGTCCAGCACTCTGCCCCATCTCTGTCCAGCACTCTGCCCCATCTCTGTCCAGCACTCTGCCCCATCTCTGTCCAGCACCCTGCCCCATCTCTGTGCAGCACTCTGCCCCATCTCTGTCCAGCACTCTGCCCCATCTCTGTCCAGCACTCTGCCCCATCTCTGTCCAGCACTCTGCCCCATCTATGTCCAATCCTGCCCCATCTGTGTCCAGCACTCTGCCCCATCTGTGTCCAGCACTCTGCCCCATCTGTGTCCAATCCTGCCCCATCTCTGTCCAGCACTCTGCCCCATCTCTGTCCAGCACTCTGCCCCATCTCTGTCCAGCACTCTGCCCCATCTCTGTCCAGCACCCTGCCCCATCTCTGTCCAGCACTCTGCCCCATCTCTGTCCAGCACTCTGCCCCATCTCTGTCCAGCACTCTGCCCCATCTCTGTCCAGCACTCTGCCCCATCTTTGTCCAGCACTCTGCCCCCTTTGTGTCCAGCACTCTGCCCCATCTCTGTCCAGCACTCTGCCCCATCTCTGTCCAGCACTCTGCCCCATCTCTGTCCAGCACTCTGCCCCATCTCTCTCCAGCACTCTGCCCCATCTCTCTCCAGCACTCTGCCCCATCTCTGTCCAGCACTCTGCCCCATTTCTGTCCAATCCTGCCCCATCTGTGTCCAGCACTCTGCCCCATCTGTTTCCAATCCTGCCTCATCTCTGTCCAGCACTCTGCCCCATCTCTGTCCAGCACTCTGCCCCATCTCTGTCCAGCACTCTGCCCCATCTCTGTCCAGCACCCTGCCCCATCTCTGTCCAGCACTCTGCCCCATCTCTGTCCAGCACTCTGCCCCATCTCTGTCCAGCACTCTGCCCCATCTCTGTCCAGCACTCTGCCCCATCTTTGTCCAGCACTCTGCCCCATCTCTGTCCAGCACTCTGCCCCATCTCTGTCCAGCACTCTGCCCCATCTCTGTCCAGCACTCTGCCCCATCTCTGTCCAGCACTCTGCCCCATCTCTGTCCAGCACTCTGCCCCATCTGTGTCCAATCCTGCCCCATCTGTGTCCAGCACTCTGCCCCATCTGTGTCCAATCCTGCCCCATCTGTGTCCAGCACTCTGCCCCATCAGTGCCCAGCACTCTGCCCCATCAGTGCCCAGCACTCTGCCCCATCAGTGTCCAGCACTCTGCCCCATCAGTGTCCAGCACTCTGCCCCATCAGTGTCCAGCACTCTGCCCCATCAGTGTCCAGCACTCTGCCCCATCTATGTCCAATCCTGCCCCATCTGTGTCCAGCACTCTGCCCCATCTGTGTCCAGCACTCTGCCCCATCTGTGTCCAATCCTGCCCCATCTGTGTCCAATCCTGCCCCATCTCTGTCCAGCACTCTGCCCCATCTCTGTCCAGCACTCTGCCCCATCTCTGTCCAGCACTCTGCCCCATCTCTGTCCAGCACCCTGCCCCATCTCTGTCCAGCACTCTGCCCCATCTCTGTCCAGCACTCTGCCCCATCTCTGTCCAGCACTCTGCCCCATCTCTGTCCAGCACTCTGCCCCATCTCTGTCCAGCACTCTGCCCCATCTCTTCCCAGCACTCTGCCCCATCTCTGTCCAGCACTCTGCCCCATCTCTGTCCAGCACTCTGCCCCATCTCTGTCCAATCCTGCCCCATCTGTGTCCAGCACTCTGCCCCATCTGTTTCCAATCCTGCCTCATCTCTGTCCAGCACTCTGCCCCATCTCTGTCCAGCACTCTGCCCCATCTCTGTCCAGCACTCTGCCCCATCTCTGTCCAGCACTCTGCCCCATCTCTGTCCAGCACCCTGCCCCATCTCTGTGCAGCACTCTGCCCCATCTCTGTCCAGCACTCTGCCCCATCTCTGTCCAGCACTCTGCCCCATCTCTGTCCAGCACTCTGCCCCATCTCTGTCCAGCACTCTGCCCCATCTCTGTCCAGCACTCTGCCCCATCTCTGTCCAGCACTCTGCCCCATCTCTGTCCAGCACTCTGCCCCATCTCTGTCCAGCACTCTGCCCCATCTCTTCCCAGCACTCTGCCCCATCTCTGTCCAGCACTCTGCCCCATCTCTCTCCAGCACTCTGCCCCATCTCTGTCCAGCACTCTGCCCCATCTCTGTCCAGCACTCTGCCCCATCTCTGTCCAGCACTCTGCCCCATCTCTGTCCAATCCTGCCCCATCTGTGTCCAGCACTCTGCCCCATCTGTGTCCAATCCTGCCCCATCTGTGTCCAGCACTTTGCCCCATCTGTGTCCAGCACTCTGCCCCATCTGTGTCCAATCCTGCCCCATCTCTGTCCAGCACTCTGCCCCATCTCTGTCCAGCACTCTGCCCCATCTCTGTCCAGCACTCTGCCCCCTCTCTATCCAGCACTCTGCCCTATCTCTGTCCAGCACTTTGCCCCATCTCTGTCCAGCACTCTGCCCCATCTCTGTCCAGCACTCTGCCCCATCTCTGTCCAGCACTCTGCCCCCTCTCTATCCAGCACTCTGCCCCCTCTCTATCCAGCACTCTGCCCCATCTGTGTCCAGCACTCTGCCCCTTCTCTGTCCAGCACTCTGCCCCATCTCTGTCCAGCACTCTGCCCCCTCTCTATCCAGCACTCTGCCCCATCTGTGTCCAGCACTCTGCCCCATCTCTGTCCAGCACTCTGCCCCATCTCTGTCCAGCACTCTGCCCCATCTGTGTCCAGCACTCTGCCCCATCTCTGTCCAGCACTCTGCCCCATCTCTGTCCAGCACTCTGCCCCATCTGTGTCCAGCACTCTGCCCCTTCTCTGTCCAGCACTCTGCCCCATCTCTGTCCAGCACTCTGCCCCCTCTCTATCCAGCACTCTGCCCCATCTGTGTCCAGCACTCTGCCCCATCTTTGTCCAGCACTCTGCCCCCTTTGTGTCCAGCACTCTGCCCCATCTCTGTCCAGCACTCTGCCCCATCTCTGTCCAGCACTCTGCCCCATCTCTGTCCAGCACTCTGCCCCATCTCTCTCCAGCACTCTGCCCCATCTCTCTCCAGCACTCTGCCCCATCTCTGTCCAGCACTCTGCCCCATCTCTGTCCAATCCTGCCCCATCTGTGTCCAGCACTCTGCCCCATCTGTTTCCAATCCTGCCTCATCTCTGTCCAGCACTCTGCCCCATCTCTGTCCAGCACTCTGCCCCATCTCTGTCCAGCACTCTGCCCCATCTCTGTCCAGCACCCTGCCCCATCTCTGTCCAGCACTCTGCCCCATCTCTGTCCAGCACTCTGCCCCATCTCTGTCCAGCACTCTGCCCCATCTCTGTCCAGCACTCTGCCCCATCTTTGTCCAGCACTCTGCCCCATCTCTGTCCAGCACTCTGCCCCATCTCTGTCCAGCACTCTGCCCCATCTCTGTCCAGCACTCTGCCCCATCTCTGTCCAGCACTCTGCCCCATCTCTGTCCAGCACTCTGCCCCATCTGTGTCCAATCCTGCCCCATCTGTGTCCAGCACTCTGCCCCATCAGTGCCCAGCACTCTGCCCCATCAGTGCCCAGCACTCTGCCCCATCAGTGTCCAGCACTCTGCCCCATCAGTGTCCAGCACTCTGCCCCATCAGTGTCCAGCACTCTGCCCCATCAGTGTCCAGCACTCTGCCCCATCTATGTCCAATCCTGCCCCATCTGTGTCCAGCACTCTGCCCCATCTGTGTCCAGCACTCTGCCCCATCTGTGTCCAATCCTGCCCCATCTGTGTCCAATCCTGCCCCATCTCTGTCCAGCACTCTGCCCCATCTCTGTCCAGCACTCTGCCCCATCTCTGTCCAGCACTCTGCCCCATCTCTGTCCAGCACCCTGCCCCATCTCTGTCCAGCACTCTGCCCCATCTCTGTCCAGCACTCTGCCCCATCTCTGTCCAGCACTCTGCCCCATCTCTGTCCAGCACTCTGCCCCATCTCTGTCCAGCACTCTGCCCCATCTCTTCCCAGCACTCTGCCCCATCTCTGTCCAGCACTCTGCCCCATCTCTGTCCAGCACTCTGCCCCATCTCTGTCCAATCCTGCCCCATCTGTGTCCAGCACTCTGCCCCATCTGTTTCCAATCCTGCCTCATCTCTGTCCAGCACTCTGCCCCATCTCTGTCCAGCACTCTGCCCCATCTCTGTCCAGCACTCTGCCCCATCTCTGTCCAGCACTCTGCCCCATCTCTGTCCAGCACCCTGCCCCATCTCTGTGCAGCACTCTGCCCCATCTCTGTCCAGCACTCTGCCCCATCTCTGTCCAGCACTCTGCCCCATCTCTGTCCAGCACTCTGCCCCATCTCTGTCCAGCACTCTGCCCCATCTCTGTCCAGCACTCTGCCCCATCTCTGTCCAGCACTCTGCCCCATCTCTGTCCAGCACTCTGCCCCATCTCTGTCCAGCACTCTGCCCCATCTCTTCCCAGCACTCTGCCCCATCTCTGTCCAGCACTCTGCCCCATCTCTCTCCAGCACTCTGCCCCATCTCTGTCCAGCACTCTGCCCCATCTCTGTCCAGCACTCTGCCCCATCTCTGTCCAATCCTGCCCCATCTGTGTCCAGCACTCTGCCCCATCTGTGTCCAATCCTGCCCCATCTGTGTCCAGCACTTTGCCCCATCTGTGTCCAGCACTCTGCCCCATCTGTGTCCAATCCTGCCCCATCTCTGTCCAGCACTCTGCCCCATCTCTGTCCAGCACTCTGCCCCATCTCTGTCCAGCACTCTGCCCCCTCTCTATCCAGCACTCTGCCCTATCTCTGTCCAGCACTTTGCCCCATCTCTGTCCAGCACTCTGCCCCATCTCTGTCCAGCACTCTGCCCCATCTCTGTCCAGCACTCTGCCCCCTCTCTATCCAGCACTCTGCCCCCTCTCTATCCAGCACTCTGCCCCATCTGTGTCCAGCACTCTGCCCCTTCTCTGTCCAGCACTCTGCCCCATCTCTGTCCAGCACTCTGCCCCCTCTCTATCCAGCACTCTGCCCCATCTGTGTCCAGCACTCTGCCCCATCTCTGTCCAGCACTCTGCCCCATCTCTGTCCAGCACTCTGCCCCATCTGTGTCCAGCACTCTGCCCCATCTCTGTCCAGCACTCTGCCCCATCTCTGTCCAGCACTCTGCCCCATCTGTGTCCAGCACTCTGCCCCTTCTCTGTCCAGCACTCTGCCCCATCTCTGTCCAGCACTCTGCCCCCTCTCTATCCAGCACTCTGCCCCATCTGTGTCCAGCACTCTGCCCCATCTCTGTCCAGCACTCTGCCCCATCTCTGTCCAGCACTCTGCCCCATCTCTGTCCAGCACTCTGCCCCCCCCTGTTTCCAGCTCTCTGCCCCCCTCCCCCCCTGTGTCCAGCTTTCTGCCCACCTCCACTCCCCCCCCTGTGTCCAGCTTTCTGCCCCCCTCCCCCCCCTGTGTCCAGCTTTCTGCCCCCCTCCCCCCCCCTGTGTCCAGCTTTCTGCCCCCCCTGTGTCCAGCTTTACTGCCCTGGGATAAACCCCCCCCAACCACCCCCCCACCCCCACCCCCGGATCGCCGCTCTCAATAAAAAAAAAAAAAAAGAAGTTCTCCTTTAGTGCAGTCAGACATACCACCACTCCCCTTAGTGGCAGAGCGACGTTACTGCAACGACCAGATCTCTGGGGCGCTGCATATCCATGGCCCCTTACCAGCCTGAGAATACCAGCCCTCAGCTGTCTGCTGCTTTAGCAAGGCTGGTTATCAAACATGGGGAAAGGGTCATACACTTTTTTAAATTATTTAAATAAATAAATAAACAGCCTGGGGACCCCTCTATTGTTGATAACCAGCCTTGCTAATACTGACAGCTGAGGGTTGCAGCCCCCAGTTTTCAGTTTTGCCTGGCTGGATATTGCAAATGCAGCACTATTTATCAACTCTTCTGAGGATGTCTTCACTAGGGTTGAGCGACTTTTACTTTTTTAGGGTCGAGTCGGGTTTCGCGAAACCCGACTATCTCAAAAGTCGAGTCGAGTGAAATCGGCCGATTATGGCGAAAAGTCGGGGATCGACCGAAACACGAAACCCAATGCAAAGTCAATGGGAATTTTTTATTTTCTTTTTTCTTTTTCTTTTTTTTTTTTTCTTCTCTCTCTCTCTCTCTCTCTCTCTCCCCTCCGTCCCTGAACAGAAAAGCTGGTGTTACACATTGCAAATCGCTACAGCGCACAAGCGACAAGATGACGATAGGCGTCCACGCCCCTAAGACCTATGTCATCACTCTGCCCACGCTCCTTCATTGGCTGAAAAAATGGCGCCAAGCACGTCATACGACACGCCACTTTGGCGCGAAAGTCGCGTACCGCATGGCCGACCCCACACAGGGATCGGGTCGGGTTTCATGAAACCCGACTTTGCCAAAAGTCGGCGACTTTTGAAAATGAACGATTTGTTTCGCTCAACCCTAGTCTTCATCAGTTTCCTTCTTTTGGAGTTTCTTCATCCTATGTCTGTTCCCTCTACAGTAACAGAGACCCTTTACTTTCCATGCAGCTTCAGCCACATCATCACTGACTTCTTCCTCTCACTCCCGACTTTTTTTATTATTATTATTATTATTATTATTTATTTATTTATTTATATAGCACCATTAATTCCATGGTGCTGTACATGAGAAAGGGGTTACATAGAGTTATAGATATCGTTTTATGTCCGAATAGTAAAGATTCTGCTGACATTTTTTTTCACATGGATCTATTACACTGGATCACTAGAATCAAAGGTTGGAAAGGATTTAAAGCCTGGCAATAATATTCACCCACATTACAGTCATTTAAAGGAGCCCTAACATTGACATTAGCGAACATATCCAAGCCATTCCTTTTGAAGAAAAATATCCCCACACAAATTACAGAGGGTTTTATTCTAACATTTTTTTGTTATCGTGGTGCTGACAATTCCACAATCTCCTTTTTGTGACCCCGGCCTAATGCAACATTTATAAAGGAAAAATCTTATCTTGTGCAAATTACTTATAAGCCAGTAAAACCTATTTTGTGAAAGTGAAAGGTTTGCATCAGGATCCCATAGAGAGAAAACCATTAAGTTCTTTTTTATATATTTATTTCCGCTAGCAGAAAAATTGAAATTTTCTCTGAAATAATATAATTTAAACCACTTTTGAAAGAAGTGCTGCATTCTGATCCCCGGCCGAGTCATTTGTCACTTTAACTTTCACTGAAATGGTTGTTTTACGCCGCTATAAGTTTTTGCATTATATATGTAGTTTTGTCTTTGAAGCGTTTGCATTATAAAACGGTAAATGGGCCAAAAATTAAATCAGGCTGTAGAAAAGAAATATTTTCCAGATGAAGGTGCTGGAAAAAATTAAGAGTAATAATCTACAAGAATGAGAACAAGGTAGGAACAGTATAAGGCACAGTAAAGCTAAGACAACATATTAAAGGGAATGTGTGACCTGAAAAAGACCTACTATTTAAATCTGTTTTTTATACATTTTTAGTATTTTTTATTTTATTTTTCATATCCCAATCTATCTTAGGGTGGTTTCACACTTACGTTTTTGTCTGCAGCGTTTTTTTTCCTATATTTAACATTGAAAACGCATGCGTTTTTTGTTGTACGCGTTTGGTCGCGTTTTGAAATGCATGCGTTTTTTTACTGCATGCGTTCATTTTCAGAAATGCAACCTGTAGTATTTTTGAGAGGCGTTTTTTGGACCAAAAAAAACGCATGCGTTTTCATGCGGTTTTTTTGGGTCAAAAAATACATTGGAGTCAATGGGGACGCATGCGTTTTTTTTGTGCATGCGTTTTTTGGCGTTAAAAACGCATGCGTTTTTATATTAAAAAAAACAGAAAACACACTAATATGCCACCCTCCAACATAAAAGTGATAAAGGGATCCTAACCCTAACCCTACCCCTAACCCTAACCCTAAAGGGATCCTAACCCTACCCCTAACCCTAACCCTAACCCTACCCCTAACCCTAACCCTAACTATTTCTGTTTATAGTGGGGGTTTTTTCTTTGTTTTGATGATTGGCAGCTGTCACACATTTCTCAGCATGCGTTTAAAAAACGCAAACGCATGAAAAAACGCATCAAAACGCCGCGTTTTTTTCACCACATGCAAAAACGCATGCGTCAAAAAAACGCTGCGTTTGCACGCATTTACATGCGTTTTTTCACCATGCTTTTTTTTGCATTTTTTACCGCAAAAACGCACCCAAAAAAACGCAAATGTGAAACCAGCCTCACACATCTTGCAATTTTCACACTGCCCATTGGGGTTGTGTTAGACTCGTACTTCCTGTTCTTTCAGGAAATCCGCCACTATCTTTTGTATTAATGCTACTAATAAGCATGTGCAAAGTGTGAAGGGACGGGGAGCTGTGACATTTATTGGGTTATTGTGAATGGTGGATTCTCTGTTATCACCTGTGCATAGCGGTAATTAATCTTTGTTGCAATCCTGTCTGTGATGACAATGAGACTTCTGAAAAGTCTTCAAAAGAACAGGAATTATGAGTCTAAAATAGACCAAGTTTCTAGTGTGAACATTTCAATATTTTATCACTAATTTTTTATTTAATCAAGATTGTGATAAACTTCAATATAAAGTAAGTTATGCTGCACAGTGAACGATATAAAAACAAAGTCTGAAAAATAGTGGTAGAATTGTCAAATAGGTACCATTAATCATACAACTTGTCCAATGGATTCAAAAAGGTGATGATGAAAAATAAAAAAAAAATTATTGTGCCGTTAAAGTGGCAAAATAGCTACTACCTCCAATTATTAATATGAGGGGTATAAAAGAAAAATGTCTGTAGCGGGGTAGAGGGATTTGGGGGTAAAATGTCTCAGTCATGTCCTACTGCTGTGTGACAATTCTGTGAGAAGGTGCCACGTGTGTATATCGCTGTGTACATGCACAAATGTGTCAATGTGTATATAAAGTGAATATTCGTATGTGTGTGCCAATTACGGAGTAAAAATCCAGCAATCTCAAGAAACTATTTAAAAGTTTATCTTTAATCCATATTCTTTGAAAACATTTTGAAAAAATAGAAGGAAAAAAGTATAAAATCATGTGGCTGACGCGTTTCCAACCACACTGGTTTTTAATCATAGCCTATTCAAGCATAGTCGCAACCTTTGCTGTGTACAAAGAACCCATGTATTTTTCTCCTTTACAATCCGCCAATTTATTTTTTTCATCATTTTTTCCATATAAAATAGAACGTATTTTATTTATTCGTCAATGTATCCACATTATGGCTTCGTATTAGTGATGAGCGAGCATGCTCGTCACTGCTCGTTACTCGCTTCGGCATCAGGGTGCTCAAGATGCTCATTACTCGGCGAGTATTTTTAAATATGCGCACGCATGCTCGACTCCCCGCCCCGCATGTTTGGTGCTTGTTGCACAGTTAATAAATGTGAGGATTGCCTGCCAGTCACTGTTATGCTAAAGCCGTGTTGGTTGTGGCATTACTGTGATTGGTTGGCCACATAGAGTCATTGGGTCTATATAAGACCCAGGACGCTATGGTCGGCACAGTGTACCAATGGAAACCGGCAAAGCAGGGAGAGGTGCTGCACTGCTGATCTAGGGACAGGGTTTTATCTGTGTATAGGTAGGGATTAGACACCATTTATATTTTTTTCAACTGCAACTTAAATGTGCCAGAGCAGTAGCAGTGTCATTAGTCCGACACCCCGTCACGTTACAGAAAAACACGGTCCTTGGGTGTGTGTGTGTGATGCGGTTACTGTAGATACCTTAGGGTTCTTTCTTGCCATAGACTGTGTGGCACCGGCTGCCTCCATTCCTATCATGAGGAAAACAGACAGGTTGCTAAAAAAAAGAGTCCATTTTACTGGTCAAACTATCGGCATACAAAGGATAGCGGGAATTGCACTCATTGTTCACTTCTGCACCAAATAGAGGCATGTTCTTGGCGGCTACTGGCAACGTCACAATACTTGTGATAAATGTTGAGTTCACAGTTTAAGCAAACGACATCCACCCACCCAGGTCGAAATGTTTCACATGGAACTGTACTCAGACCAATCTTTCCTTGGGAACAGAAGTAAGGGAGATTCTCCCAATATCTTCTTCCTACATGTGCCCAGACCCACTGACACCGTCTCACTGACTGCAGCTCTCAGACCCGTCCAGCACTAGGGCCATTCCCACCAAGTCTCTTAGAGATGTGCCTCTCTTCTCTCATTGTAGGTCCCTCATCTTGCCTGTGCCAGGTAGAATACTGCCACCAATTAAATTTTGTTGAAGAGACTTGCATCCTTTGTCATTGATTCCCACACACCGGCACTTCTTTCCTGGGGGTATCCTGCACTTCTTGCCTTGCTAACACTCAATCCTTATCTGCCTGAACTTCCTATTCCTGTCACTAACCCACAATCTTACATTTAATGCGAACCCCACATAGCCTATGGCACAAAGATGACTATTAAATCATCACTGCCATCTGCAGACCTATGAACGTACTACCACACTACAGTACAATATAAACTGCATTCACACATTGAAAAACAACAGAGCAGTCCTCGGAGGGGGGGGGGGCAGGATCCTGCAACCACCACCTTTCACAACAACATTATTAGGGCTAATTATAATCCTTAATGCAGCAGCCAGGGATGTCCATCTATCTAATCGGTATTCAGACGTGTCCGCTCTTCACTAGAGATGAGCGGTGTTCGAGTTGAACTGTTCGTCAGTTTCAAATTCGAGCTGTTTTGGGCGGCGTTCGAGTCGTTCGACGAACTCGAACAATTTGCTTAAAATTCGGCTGTTCGAGTTTCTGTTCGATAACTGTCCGTTCACCAAAAGCCTAACTTGATTTGCACATTAAAACTGTTTATCATTGTTAATAGTCTGTTTCAGTGTATAGTGGGCGGGGGATAGATCTGTGCTGAAATAACGCCGATCTCCATTTTTTTTTCTTTCCTGCATTTACAGTGGGGCGGTGCAGTCTCTCAGCCTATCAGCAGTGCACACACACAGCAATGTGTATGTGATGCACACAAGCAAGGGCATGTGTCATTGGCTGTGTATGTCCTTGCCCTATAAGAACCAGCCATTTGCCTCGTCGCCACCATTTCCTCAATGCTGCAGCTTAGTGTTACACGGCACCGCTGCTGCTGTGGGCGCTATACAGTCTAAGAGTGATTTTTTGGAGCGAATTGTCAGAGAGATAGGTTTAGGGAGTCAGGAGGAGTCGGGACTAGTTGTAATATCAGCCCTTTTCAGGGTAGGTTACAGCAGTTCATAGCACTGTTTGCCAGGCAGGTCTGTGCCAGTGCTGTGCAAGTGTTTGTCACAGTATTTGGTGTAATCTAGCTCAGCCAATCCTTTTGGGCTAGTAGCATTGTCTGATAGTCATCTGAGTAGCCCGCCTGTGAAACTAACTATGCCGCCTGTATATCTCAATATTGACTGCATCTAATCCAGTTAATATTTTTGGGCCTAGGAGCAGTGTCTGCACGTCAGCAGAGTAGCCCGCCTGTGAAACTAACTACATCGCCTGTGTATCTAAAGTTTTACTGCATGTAATCCAGTTAATAGTTTTGGGCCTAGGAGCAGTGTCTACACGACAGCAGAGTAGCCCGCCTGTGAAACTAACTATACCGCCTGTGTATCTCATTTTTTACTGCATCTAATCCAGTTAATAGTTTTGGGCCTAGGAGCAGTGTCTGCACGTCAGCAGAGTAGCCCGCCTGTGAAACTAACTATACCGCCTGTGTATCTCAATTTTGACTGCATCTAATCCAGTTAATATTTTTGGGCCTAGGAGCAGTGTCTGCACGTCAGCAGAGTAGCCCACCTTTGAAACTAACTATACCGACTGTGTATCTAAATTTTGACTGCATCTAATCCAGTTAATAGTTTTGGGCCTAGGAGCAGTGTCTGCACGTCAGCAGAGTAGCCCGCCTGTGAAACTAACTATACCGCCTGTGTATCTCAATTTTTACTGCATCTAATCCAGTTAATAGTTTGGAGCCTAGGAGCAGTGTCTGCACGTCAGCAGAGTAGCCCGCCTGTGAAACTAACTACACCGCCTGTGTATCTAAATTTTTACTGCGTGTAATCCAGTTAATAGTTTTGGGCCTAGGAGCAGTGTCTGCACGTCAGCAGAGTAGCCCGCCTGTAAAACTAACTATACCGCCTGTGTATCTCAATTTTTACTGCATCTAATCCAGTTAATAGTTTTGGGCCTAGGAGCAGTGTCTGCACGTCAGCAGAGTAGCCCGCCTGTGAAACTAACTATACCGCCTGTGTATCTCAATTTTTACTGCATCTAATCCAGTTAATAGTTTTGGGCCTAGGAGCAGTGTCTGCACGTCAGCAGAGTAGCCCGCCTGTGAAACTAACTATACCGCCTGTGTATCTCAATTTTGACTGCATCTAATCCAGTTAATATTTTTGGGCCTAGGAGCAGTGTCTGCACGTCAACAGAGTAGCTCACCTTTGAAACTAACTATACCGACTGTGTATCTAAATTTTGACTGCATCTAATCCAGTTAATAGTATTGGGCCTAGGAGCAGTGTCTGCACGTCAGCAGAGTAGCCCGCCTGTGAAACTAACTATACCGCCTGTGTATCTCAATTTTTACTGCATCTAATCCAGTTAATAGTTTTGAGCCTAGGAGCAGTGTCTGCACGTCAGCAGAGTAGCCCGCCTGTGAAACTAACGACACCGCCTGTGTATCTAAATTTTTACTGCATGTAATCCAGTTAATAGTTTTGGGCCTTTGAGCAGTGTCTGCACGTCAGCAGAGTAGCCCGCCTGTAAAACTAACTATACAGCCTGTGTATCTCAATTTTTACTGCATCTAATCCAGTTAATAGTTTTGGGCCTAGGAGCAGTGTCTGCACGTCAGCAGAGTAGCCCGCCTGTGAAACTAACTATACCGCCTGTGTATCTCAATTTTTACTGCATCTAATCCAGTTAATAGTTTTGGGCCTAGGAGCAGTGTCTGCACGTCAGCAGAGTAGCCCGCCTGTGAAAATTACTATACCGCCTGTGTATCTCAATTTTTACTGCATGTAATCCAGTTAATAGTTTTGGGCCTAGGAGCAGTGTCTGCACGTCAGCAGAGTAGCCCGCCTGTGAAACTAACTACACCGCCTGTGTATCTAAATTTTTACTGCATGTAATCCAGTTAATAGTTTTGGGCCTAGGAGCAGTGTCTGCACGTCAGCAGAGTAGCCCGCCTGTGAAACTAACTACACCGCCTGTGTATCTCAATTTTTACTGCACCTAACCCAGTTAATAGTTTTGGGCCAAGGAGCAGTGTCGGCACGTCAGCAGAGTAGCCCGCCTGTGAAACTAACTATGCCGCCTGTGTATCTCAATTTTGACTGCATCTAATCCAGCTAATATTTTTGGGCCTAGGAGTAGTGTCTGCACGTCAGCAGAGTACCCCGCCTGTGAAACTAACTATACTGCCTGTGTATCTCAATTTTGACTGCATCTAATCCAGTTAATAGTTTTGGGCCTAGGAGCAGTGTCTGCACGTCAGCAGAGTAGCCCACTTGTGAAACTAACTATACCGCCTGTGTATCTCAAGTTTTACTGCATCTAATCCAGTTAATAGTTTTGGGCCTAGTACCGCAGTTTGGCCACTCAGTTCTGCTCGGTTTTCATCCATCGGTTGTTGTGCCAACAAATACAGATACAGAGTTGCCAATTAGTTAAGCACTAAAATGAGTGGCAAAAGGCCTGCTGCTGGTGGAAAGGGGAATAGGCGTGTTGGAAAGGGAAAAAAAAGTTGTGACCGTGGGATAGGTGGTAAAGCAACAGTAACATCTGCAGAAGAAAGACCATCTTCCAGCCAAAGTAAGATGTCTACTTCTTTTAGTGGACAATCTGATATGATCCCTTTCTTACGACCATCGCTACAAGCATTGCCAAAAAATCCAGATGAGGCACAAAAACAGCAGGTGCTTGAACAGATATCAAGTGCTCGTTCAAGTGGGCTCTCCTCCATGTCAACTTCAACATCACAACTACTCCAGTCCTCAGAGTGGTCACCCCAATCGCACTTGCTTCCTCACAGCTCCCAAGTCTCCAGCCTCCCGTCTGAGCATGGGGTAACACACATGGTTGAGTCTGTAGAGCTGTTTACGCATACTATAGCCTGGAAATCAGAGGTCTGCTCCAGAGCTTCTGTGAATCCAGACGAGGAAATGATCTGCACTGATGCCCAAAATCTTTGTGAGTCAGATCCAGGCCCAGATGAAGAAGGTTCTGAGCATAATGTAGACCCTCATTTCCAAACTGTAACTCCTGTTGGTGGAGACAATGAGGAAGATGATGATGAGACAGATACCTGATTGGAACCAAAACTTGAGTTTTCGGTCAGGGCAGGAAGAGGTTGGCTCTGAGGACGACGGTTGTGAGAACACACAGGATGATGATGACGAGGTTGTAGACCCCACTTACTGTCAACCCCCAGTCTGCCAGTACATGAGGTCAGCAGAGGAGGTGGAGCAGGATGCTAGTGACGAGTCTGACGACGAGGTAACGGTGCGCCTTCCTGGAGAGACGGAGTACTGGAAGCACATCAACAACTGCATCCTCAACCCCAACTGTGCCTCACACCAGAAGTCGTGGTGGCTCTTCAGGTCGCACGGGCTCTAAGCCTTGCATAGCCTGGGCATTTTTTGACATTGCAAAGGACGACCCAACTCATGTTGTCTGTAAGATCTGTTAGCAAAATCTCAGTAGAGGACAAAAAATGACTAGCTTGAGTACTTCATGCATGAACCGTCACATGGATATGAGGCATAAGTTGCAGTGGGAAGCTCACTGTGCTACAATGCGGCCTAGTGGGCCGGGTCATCCACCGTCTGCCCCATCAAGTGCATCCGCATCCTCTTCTTCCTCTGTGACTGTGGGGACAGCAGTCGCACATGGTTTTGGACGCAGACCTTACACCTTTTTACCCACAACAGCCAGTATGATTGGCAGGTCGTCAGGACATTTGCAAGTGGAAACACCTGCTGTTGTTGAGCGCTCTCCGACATCGACACCACATTTTGATCAAGGTCACATAACATCTCCGCCTGCACCTTCCTCACAGACCAGCAGTTTGCCGGGGACACCCTACTTAACTCCGTCTAAGCACGGCAGCCAGCCTTCAGTCCCTCAGATGTGGACAAGTAAAAGACCATTTCCTCCTAGCCATGACAAAGCTAAGAGGTTGAATTTCTCGATCTGCAAGCTGTTGGCTACAGAAATGCTGCCTTTCCACCTGGTGAACACAGAAGATTTTTGATACCTTATGTCTGTCGCAGTGCCCCAGTACCAGATGCCCAGTCGCCGCTACTTCTCAAAGAAAGCTGTGCCTGCGCTACACCAGCATGTCGCACACATCATCACTGCTTCCTTGAAAAACTCTGTGTGTGACAGGGTGCATTTCACCACAGACACTTGGACGAGTAGACATGGACAGGGGCGTTACATGTCGGTGACAGGGCGCTGGGTAACTATGGCGACGTCAGGAGAAGGGGCTGCTGTCCAAGTCTTGCTGTCCCCACGAGTTGCTCGTCGATCCTCTGTATCTAGAAGTTCCTCCACTGCTTCTGCCTCCTCAACCTCCTCTCAGTCCTCCACCTGCACCCAAAGCGTGTCTGGTAATGCCACCCGCATTGTAACTGCGCAGAAGGAATCCTGCACACCTCCTCACTATGCTGTCACCAGGGCTCAACAGCATCAGGCAGTGTTTACATTGAAATGTCTGGGAAATGTGAGTCACACAGCTGAGGAGTTGTGGTCAGCTCTGGAGACCGAGTTCCATCAATGGTTGTCTCCACTCAACCTGCAGCCAGGGAAGGCTATGTGCGACAATGCTGCAAACCTGGGTGCGGCCATTCGCCGGGGCAATGTCACACACGTGCCTTGTATGGCTCACGTTTTGAACCTGGTTGTCCAGCAATTTTTATCCCACTATCTTGGACTGGATGGGCTTCTGCAGAGGGCACGGTCGCTGTGTGCTCACTTCTGCCGTTCGCATCCCGCAGCTCAACGACTTACATCTCTACAGAAGTCGTTGGGCCTGCCAGTTCATCGGCTGAAATGCGATGTGCCCACACGGTGGAATTCAACTTTGCACATGTTGCAGCGACTGTGGCAGCACCGACGAGCCCTGGTGCAGTAAGTTATGATGTATAGCCTGGGCAAACAAGATCAAGAGGTGCGACAAATCATGCTGCAGGAGTGGTCTCAGATCAGGGACCTATGCACCCTTCTGCACAGTTTTGAAATAGCAACGAAGATATTTAGTGCTGACGATGCCATTATCAGCATGACCATTCCGGTAATTTATATGCTGGAGCACACCTTACACAGTGTTCGGAGTCAGGTCGTGGAACAAGAGGAGGAGGAACAGGAGGAGTCGTATGCGGAAGGGATAATATCTCCAAGGTCAAGAAGGTTGGCAGCACCAAGGCGGCTGGCATTGGAGGCTGGGGAGAGGGATTACCGAGGACGCATGGTAGCAGCCAAACTGTTGAGGAAGGTGCAGGAGGCGAGGAAGAAATGGAGGATGAACTGGCGCTGGGCATGGAAGACTCATCAGATGAGGGAGACCTTGATCAAATTTCTGTTGTGCGAGGTTGGGGGGAGAGGGCAGACGAAGGAAGCATGATTCTCACCTCGCCACCACCAAGACAACAAGGACTTGGTCCTCCTGGATGCACAAGACACATGAATGCCTTCTTGCTGCACTACCTGCAACATGACCCTCGGATTGTCAGAATCCGACGTAATGCCGACTACTGGGTTGCCACACTCTTAGATCCCCGGTACAAAAGCAAATTTGGCGAAATAATTCTTGCGATAGAAAGGGATTCTCGCATGCAGGAGTATCAGCAGAGACTGTTACAGAATCTAACATCTGTTTTTCCACAAAACACCAGTGGTGCACGTAGCCAATCTCTGAGTTCAAACTTGCCAACCGTGGGACTATCGAATCATCACTCAAACCATAACAGTAACATCGTATCTGGTGGTAACAGCAATTTTTTCCCAATCATTTCAAGATTTTTTTAGACCATCCTTTGCAAGGCCACAGGAGACAAGAAGTCTGACGCACAGCCAACTCCTAGAGAGGATGGTACAAGAGTATCTCCAAGTTATCATCGATGCCATGACTGTGAAACTGGACCATTGCTCATTTTGGGCTTCCAATCTTGAAAAATGGCCTGAGCTCGCCAGTCACGCCTTGGAGATCTTGTTGTGCCCCGCAGCCAGCGTTCTCTCTGATAGTGTGTTCAGCGCTGCTGGTGGTGTGCTGACAGATAAGTGCACGCGGCTGTCCAGTGACAATGTAGACAGACTAAAGGTACCTTCACACTGATCAACTTTCCAACGATCACGACCAGCGATACGACCTGGCCGTGATCGTTGGAAAGTCCTTATGTGGTCGCTGGAGAGCTGTCACACAGACAGCTCTCCAGCGACCAACGATGCCGAAGTCCCCGGGTAACCAGGGTAAACATCAGGCTACTAAGCGCAGGGCCATGCTTAGTAACCCGATGTTTACCCTGGTTACCATTGTAAATGTTAAAAAAAAACTACATACTCACATTCCGATGTCTGTCACGTCCCACGCCGTCAGCTTCCCGCACTGACTGTGGGACTGTGCACTGACTGTCTGCTAGTCAGCAGAGTAGCCCAGCCACCCACCGCCTGTTTACCTAACTACTATTTTGTAACGGCATCTAGCCCAGGAAATCCTTTTGGGCCTAGTAGAATTTAGTGCTACTCAGCAGCGTACCCCACCCATGAAGCAAGCTACACCGCCTGTTGATCTAATTACTAATTTTTAACTGCATCTAGCCCAGGAAATTGTTTTGTACCTAATAGCATTTTGTGCTACTCAGCAGAGTACCCCACCCATGAAGCAATTCCAGGTGGGTGGGGTCGTCTGCAGAGTTGTTTACTCATACTATGGCCTGGGATTCAGAGGTCTGCTCCAAAGCTTCAGTGTCTGCTAGTCAGCAGAGTAGCCCAGCCACCCACCGCCTGTTTACCTAAGTACTATTTTGTAATGGCATCTAGCCCAGGAAATCCTTTTGGGCCTAGTAGAATTTGGTGCTACTCAGCAGCGTACCCCACCCATGAAGCAAGCTACACCGCCTGTTTACCTAAGTACTATTTTTTAACGGCATCTGGCCCAGGAAATCCTTTTGGGCCTAGTAGCAATTTCTGCTACTCAGCAGAGTACCTCACCCATGAAGCAAGCTACACCGCCTCCTTTCTTTCTCAATCTATCCCTCAGCTCTGGGGTGTCCACTCTCCCTCCATCTCTCTCCTTCTCACAGGTGGACCACCGCGTGTTTTCACACTGTGGCGAATCTTTTGGGCCCAGGCATAAGAAGTCGTCGAGGTAATGGATAATATGTGCCACCTTACAAACGTCCATGACGACACATTCGAGGAAGCAACTAAACGCCTCAAATAGTGAGCAGGATATGGAGCACCCCATGGGCAAACAGCGATCTATGTAGTATGCTCCTTCACAGAAGCAGCCCAATGGGAGGACACTATTCGGAGGCACAGGTAGTAACCGGAACGCCCCCTCAATGTCTGTTTTGGCCATTAGGGTGCCCCTTACCAACCTCTTGACCCGCCTGATTGCCTCGTCAAAGGCAATGTTGTCGTTTACTGACCTGTTCCTTGGATATGACAAATGGTGGATTAGTCTGAATGTATTGGGTTCATTTTTTGGCACAACTCCCAACGGGGGTACCACTACGTCTTCTAAAGAAAGTGTTCCGAATGGACCCACCGCCATTCTACCTAAAGATATTTCTTTTTTCTTTTTTTTGTCAAGACGTCTGGGTGTTGGTAGAGTGATTTTAGATATTTACTCCAGCCTTTCTTGATTTTAGAAGGGCATGACATGCCTATATCTGTGTCTCCTCCTCCTTTTACTCCTCCACCTCTTTTCTTTTCGCATGACTATATGTAGTTGTGACTTTTCCATGTGTTTGTTGTGTCTTCTGAGCAGTTTGTCAGCTTTTGGACACCTTTTAAGGTGTTTTCTATGTGTTTTCCATGTGTTTGTATGTGTTTGTGTTTGCCTGCCATTGGTTTCAATGGGGTTTGACGGTGTAAAAAAATTATATAAATGAGGTATCGCTGTAATCGTACTGACCCAAAGAATAAAACTGCTTTATCAATTTTACCAAACGCGTAACGGTATAAACGTCCCCCCCCCCCAAAAGAAATTCATGAATAGCTGTTTTTTGGCCATGCTGCCTCACAAAAATTGGAATAAAAAGCGATCAAAAAACGTCACGTGCCCAAAAATGATACCAATAAAAACATCAGCTCGTCCCGCAAAAAACAAGATCTCACATGACTCTGTGGACCACAATATGGAAAAATTATAGCTCTCAAAATGTGGTAATGCAAAAAATATTTTTTGCAATAAAAAGCGTCTTTTAGTGTGTGACGGCTGCCAGTTTCAAAAATCCGCTAAAAAACCTGCTATAAAAGTAAATCAAACCCCCCTCCATCACGCCCTTAGTTAGGGAAAAATATAAAAATTAAAAAAATGTATTTATTTCCATTTTCCCATTAGGGATAGGGCTAGGGTTAGGGCTAGGGTTAGGGCCAGGGTTAGTTCTAGGGCTAGGGTTAGGGTTAAGGCTAGGGTTAGGGCTAGGGTTAGGGTTGGGGCTAGGGTTAGGGTTTGGATTACATTTACGGTTGGGATTAGGGTTAAGGGTGTGTCAGGGTTAGGGGTGTGGTTAGGGTTATGGTTGGGATTAGGGTTAGGGGTGTGTTGGAGTTGGGGTTAGGGGTGTGTTTGGGTTAGGGTTTCAGTTAAAGTTCACCTACTGTATCCTCACCCATCCCTTGTAGATTATGAGCCTTCGCGGGCAGGGTCCTCATTCCTCCTGTACCAGTTATGACTTGTATTGTTTAAGATTATTGTACTTGTTTTTATTATGTATACCCCTCCTCACATGTAAAGCGCCATGGAATAAATGGCGCTATAACAATAAATAATAATAATAATAATTAGAATTTAGGGTTTCCACTGTTTAGGCACATCAGGGCTCTCCAAACACGATAATGGCGTCCGATCTCAATTCCAGCCAATTCTGCGTTGAAAAAGTAAAGCAGTGCTCCTTCCCTTCCGAGCTCTCCCGTGCGCCCAAACAGGGGTTTACCCCAACATATGGGGTATCAGCGTACTCAGGACAAATTGGACAACAACTTCTGGGGTCTAATTTCTCTTGTTACCCTTGGGAAAATAAAAATTTTGGGGGCTAAAAAAAATTATTGCAGGAAAAAAATGATTTTTTATTTTCATGGCCAAATTTCTGTTTTTTTTACAAATAAACGCAGGTAATATCAAAGAAATTTTAACACTGTCATGAAGTGCAATATGTCTCGAGAAAAAAGTGTCAGAATTACCGGGATCCGTTGAAGCGTTCCAGAGTTATAACCCCATAAAGGGACAGTGGTCAGAATTGTAAAAATTGTCCATTAACGTGCAAACCACCCTCGGGGCTTAAGGGGTTAAAGTACTTGTTCTCAGTCACAAAGCTCTCCACAGTGCGGCACCCCCTTACATCTCCTCCCTCATTTCTGTATATTGGCCTAACTTACTAATGCGCTCTGCAAACGACTTTCGACTAACCTCTGCACTAATCCCTACCTCCCACTCCCGACTCCAAGATTTCCCCGTGCTGCGCCAATCCTCTGGAATGCTCTACCCCAAGATATTAGGACCATCCACAATTTGCATAGTTTTAGGCGCTCCCTCAAAACACATTTGTTCTGAGCGGCCTATCATGTTCCCTAATCAAAGTCATTTTATCTGTAAGGGCACGTGTGTAGCCCATTCACTATCTCCATCTATCCATCACTCCATCAAGATGGCTGGACCATCATTGTAAATACATCATTGTAAATACACACCTGTACTTTGTATCTCCCCCACCTCATTGTAGATTGTAAGCTCTCACAAGCTTATTTTACTTTAATTATTGTATTGTTAGCGTTGTTACTTATGACTGTTGTGTTTGAAACTGTTAAACTGTAAAGCACTGCAAAATATGTTGGCGCTATATAAATAAAGATTATTATTATTATAAGTGGATAATGTCTTTGCTTTAAGGACAGCAGCCTCTACTTTAGCTTCTCTACTGAATCTATTTGGACTTTTTGATTTAAAATATTAGTAATAAAAGTTGTAAAAATGTCTAACAGACCAGACTGATCTGTGGCTCTCACCCCTGACCCTACAACCAGGTATTGTTGTGTGTTACAATTGCCACAAACTTGTGGTGGCTCTAAAGCTTGCCCAACTTAGTGCTTCAGTGGTTTCTCAAAACATATCCTGATCTGCTTGAGCTACTTGTGAAAGTACGCTGGGTGCGTGCCCATTTACGCAAGTCAACTATAGCTGCCCCCGCCCTGGCAGCACTGCAGCAGCGTTTGGAACTTCCAGCTCACCGACTGGTGTGCGATTTCACCAATGTGATGGAACTAAACATTACATATGTTGGCAAGGCTTTGTGAGCAGCCGAAGGCAGTAAGTAAGTAAGTGCCTGTAGATATTCCATTCAGCCTCCGTACATAAGAGCTGATGAATGGGCATGGATGTCTGACATCTATTCAGTTCTCCAAAAGTTTGAGGACTCGACCAAGATGGTCCTATAATCAGCATAATCATCCCACTTCTCTGTTTACTGAAACGCTTGCTGCTCACAATTAAAGAGGAGGATTTGCTGGTGGAGCAAGTTGAGATGGAGCAAGAAACTATACAGAGTGATTCTACAGAGCCCTGTCTCATCTCATCTTCTCAACGCGGATTAGGTGATAATAAGGAGGAGGATCAAGAACTGGCTGCCCGCGCTACAGACAGTACTATTCACACGACCTTCATCCCATCTGTTCAGGATGGATGGCCTCAAGAGGAAAAATAGAGGGAGGAGGATGAGGGGGAGAAGATGGACAGTCCTACTCTTGGTGACAGGGAAGTCTAGGCTGTTGGCAGTCTGGCACATATGGCAGAGTTTATGTTCCGCTACCTTTCCTGTGACCCTCGCCTTGTACACATTTTGGGCAATACTAATTTCTGGTTGGTCACCCTTCCAGACCCATGCTACAAGCAGAACTTTCCATCTCTCCTTCCCATGGCGGAGAGATCTAATAAAATGTTGCAGTGCCAGAAGGCTCTAGTTGAAGAATTATTTTAAAAATTCCCATATGAGAACGCTGGCGTCAGAGGTCACAGTTCCTTGGACAACCAAGGAGTAGAGACTAGGGAGACACACAACAGCCAATGAACTTAGTGCATGCGCATTACCAGTCTAAGATACCCACTCCTTAATAATGGGAAAAAAATGTTTTCTGGGGCCCTCCACTATGTCTCTTCAAAAAGATATAGGAGTGCCTCCTTCTAATTTTTGGCATCCGTTGCACTTAGTGCATATGCTTTACAATTTTAGGATCCAGTGCCTTGTTGTGGGCTGTCAGGTGGTCGTCAGATAGTGAGTTCTCACACTGTATACAGGATTTCACATCCAGGACAGGAGACTTTGTACAGTAAGTACAGAAGATCCTGGTCTCCTCTTTATCAGGCTGAATAGATGTGAAGCCATCCACAATATTCCCAAGCAGGGTTGATAAAATAACAGTCCTTGATGCTGCTATATTAAACTAATTGGTTTTTTTTAAAGCTAATTCAAATAGATTCCATTCTCTAATAATACTGCTCTCATCTGCAATTTGTGTAGGGTGAGCTGTCAGAGTAGGGATGGCGTATTACAGGCATCTAGCCAGGAATTATTGCCTTATAGTCCTTGCTGCGCATGCAAGAACAAAAAATCAAGGTAACATCTATTCTACAGTATTCCCTATTAATATAGCTATTAGCTATGTTTAGTGTTGGGACAGGTGCTAGTTATCATCTGCTGGAAATGAGTGTTCATTCTGTTCACATACATCTCTTCCACAGTCCATAACTTCATTGCTTTTTTCCATGCACTCATTGGTTCATGTTTTTACAGTGATCTGTACTGTGAAATTCATCAAAGCAGGCAGGGTTGCTTGCATTCAGAGTTTGTTGCTGCCACGTACAAGAAAACATCTTTTCAGGGCCTATTCAAATCCATTCTATATTCTGCAATAACATAGCTCTTATCTGCAATTCGTGTAGGGTGAGCTGTCACAGAAGGTATAGTGTATTACAGGCATTTAGTCAGGGATTATTGCCTTACAAATGATAATCCTTGCTGTTGCAATTTAGAAAAAGCAGTATCAAGGTAGCATCTATTCTATTCCCTACTCATACTGCTGTTAGCTGTGCTTAGCGTAGGGAAAGGTGCTAGGTATCATCTGCTGGAAATGAGTTTTCATTCTGGTCACACACATCTCTTCCACAATCTATACCTTGATTGCTTTTTTCCATACACTCATTGACAGATTTGTGTTTTTTTATGGTGATCTGTACTCAGAAATTCATCAAATCAGGCAAAATTAACTGATTTGATGTGTCTCTGGCATCTGTATGCAAGAGGTAGGGGTGGGCAACTTTACACTACTGGAGCTGGAATAACCACTTCTGAACTCTCCAGCGCTTTTTTTATCCATTTCTGGGTGCTTCATGAAGTACGGTTAGGGTCATTCTCCTGCAGGAAGACCCATAACCTAGGATGCAAACCCGGATTTCTGACACTGGGCACTACATTGTGACCCAAAATCCTTACATTTCATGATGCCTTGCACACACCCTGTGCCAGAGACAGCAAAATAACCCCAAAATATCTTTGAACCTCCACCATATTTGACTAGCTATTGTGTTCTTTTATTTGTAGACCTCTTTCCATTTACAGAAAACAATAGAACCATATGTTTTACCAGAAAGCTCCATCTTGGTCTCATCTGTCCACAAGATGCCTGCTGGACCTCTACAACTAATGAGGGCCGCCAGGAGGCCCTGAATAAAAACCTGTGACTTTCAGAGTCCCTCCTTCATAAATTAAACATGATGTGTCTGATCATGTCTCACACACCACATGCCCTGATCAGGTAATGAAATGTTAAAATTACATTTTCTGGTGACTGTTTTTTTCACCATTGAAAGCAGTGCGAAAGTGCAAAAATGCAACAAAAACACTACATGTGAACACAGCCCAACGTGTGGAGGAGCATTTTTCTTTTCTCTTTTTTTTGCCTTATATACAAGTCATTATCCTGGAAAGAATGCTTCTTTACATTTTTTCCAGTAAAATCCAAGTTTTTTTTTTTAATGTTTTATTGTCAGTCCATAAAAGTGGCGTAATACTCTGGCAACATTGTTCCCAGCAGTGACCTAGGAGTCAGAGATGCTTCCAGGGATCTTCCCCATGCTGTTCCCATGCCATTTCATGCTGTTTCCATAGATTTGAGCAATTTGTAGACGCCCTCCAGACCTCCGTTGGGGTGGAACGCCAAAAAAATGCTCAAGTTTCCCATTGACTTCCATTTTACTTGTTACTTGGGTCGAGCACTCGAGCATTATGATTTGATCGACTCAAGTAACGAGCACCCGAGCATTTTACTGCTCGCTCATCACTACTTCTTATTGTGTGTCAGACATCGCATTTTTTAATGGTGCTACTTTAGGGTATATATAATTTACTGACTAGAATTTATGACTTTTTTTTTGTTGGAGAAATGCAAAAAAAACACAGCAATTCTGTTATTTGGGTATTGTTTAATCGTGTTCATTACACGGTGTAAATGACATGTAGAATTTAATCTGTGGGTAACCATAATCAAGGAGATACCAAATTTATATTTATCTTCCTGGGTTTTTTGTCTTTTTTTTTACTTTTACACAATCAAAATGTTTTTCAAATAAACAGAAATCTTGTTTGACTCTCAAACGAAACCATGTGGATTTTTGTGACACACCTGATGAAGGAACCTCATATGGACGGACACATGTTCTTTTTCTTGTTCTTTTGCTTATTTGAAGTAATGAGTATTATTTATTTAATATGTGGACCTTAATATTTATTTGGCATATTATGTATATGTTTAGGAGTTTATATATCATATGATGAATTTACGTATTTGGGTGCCAGGGTGTCTGGAACAGCAGCCCCTCACTATAACTACCACCCTGGCCACCTGACATAAGCATCTTTATTGACACTTGTGGATTATCCCTAATTTGCTGACCTTCTCCTGGAAGTCCGTTTTAGTGTTCCGTGAAGGAGAGAAACTGACCCCGAACCCTTACTATGACCATTTTACAGCACCAAAGTTGGGGTCAAGATTGACTTCTATGGGTTTCGGGTTCGGGATCAAGATTGGGTAAAGTTCTGTCAAAACCGGACATCCACAGTTCCTCTCCTCCCTAGTTTTGGGAGTCATCACATTGCATTGCTTACAGGAACCTTAGGATGTAATGGGGCCAGCCATCATTGAGTGGGGCACTAATTTGTGTTTTTTTTCTGGGGTGCCAACCTCCACGGTCTAGGCAGGGTTTAAGCCCAGGGACTGCATTATTTATTACCTTAGTCACCACTGTTTGATATTTACAGGGACGAGTTTGACGAATGTTCGTCGAACATTCGACTAACACCGTCGTACCCCATTGAAACCAATGGCAGGCAAACACAAACGCATCGCATAGAAAACACATAGAAAACACCTTAAAAGGTGTCCAAAAGCTGACAAACTGCTCAGAAGACACAACAAACACATGAAAAAGTCACAACTACATATAGTCATGCGAAAAGAAAAGAGGTGGAGGAGTAAAAGGAGGAGGAGACACAGATATAGGCATGTCATGCCCTTCTAAAATCAAGAAAAGCTGGAGTAAAAATCTAAAATCACTCTACCAACACCCAGACGTCTTGACAAAAAAAATAAAAAAAGAAATATCTTTAGGTAGAATGGCGGTGGGTCCATTCAGAACACTTTCCTTAGAAGACGTAGTGGTACCCCCGTTGGGAGTTGTGCCAAAAAATGAACCCAATACATTCAGACTAATCCACCATTCGTCATATCCAAGGGGCAGGTTAGTAAAGGGCAACATCGACGCGGAACCTCCTTTGACGAGGCAATCGGGCGGGTCAAGAAGTTGGTAAGGGCACCCTAATGGCCAAAACAGACATTAAGGGGGCGTTCCAGTTACTACCTGTGACTCCGAATAGTGTCCTCCCATTGGGCTGCTTCTGTGAAGGAGCATACTACATAGATCGCTGTTTGCCCATAGGGTGCTCCATATCCTGTTCACTATTTGAGGCGTTTAGTTGCTTCCTCGAATGTGTCGTCATGGACGTTTGTAAGGCGGCACATATTATCCATTACCTCGACGACTTCTTATGCCTGGGCCCAAAAGATTTGCCACCATGTGAAAACAGAAGGAGAGAGCTGGAGGGAGAGTGGACACCCCAGAGCCGAGGGGTTAGATTGAGAAAGGAAGAAGGCGGTGTAGCTTGATTCATGGGTGGGGTACTCTGCAGAGTAGCAGAAATTGCTACTAGGCCCAAAAGGATTTCCTGGGCCAGATGCCGTTAAAAAATAGTACTTAGGTAAACAAGCGGTGTAGCTTGCTTCACGGGTGAAGTACGCTGCTGAGTAGCACCATATTCTACTAGGCCCAAAAGGATTTCCTGGGCTAGATGCCATTACAATATAGTAGTTAGGTAAACAGGCGGTGTAGCTTGCTTCATGGGTGAAGTACGCTACTGAGTAGCACCAAATTCTACTAGGCCCAAAAGGATTTCCTGGGCTAGATGCTGTTCCAAAATAGTATTTAGGTAAACAGGCGGTGTAGCTTGCTTCATGAAAGGGGTACGCTGCTGAGTATCACCAAATTCTACTAGGCCCAAAAGGATTTCCTGGGCTAGATGCCGTTACAAAATAGTATTTAGGTAAACAGGCGGTGTAGCTTGCTTCATGCGTGGGGTACGCTGCTGAGTAGCACCAAATTCTACTTGGCCCAAAAGGATTTCCTGGGCCAGATGCCGTTAAAAATAGTACTTAGGTAAACAGGCGTTGTCGCTTGCTTCATGGGTGGGGTACGCTGCTGAGTAGCACCAAATTCTACTAGGCCCAAAAGGATTTCCTGGGCTAGATTCCGTTACAAAATAGTAGTTAGGTAAACAGGCGGTGTAGCTTGCTTCATGGGTGAAGTACGCTGCTGAGTAGCACTAAATTCTACTAGGCCCAAAAGGATTTCCTGGGCCAGATGCCGTTAAAAATAGTACTTAGGTAAACAGGCGGTGGGTGGCTGGGCTACTCTGCTGACTAGCAGACACTGAAGCTTTGGAGCAGACCTCTGAATCCCAGGCCATAGTAAACTCTGCAGACAACCCCACCCACCTGGAATTGACGATGGCAACGTCATGTAAAACTCAGCAAGGGGACTAAATAAAGAGTCTCCATTTTTTCCAAAAATTCGGCCACAGACACCACTTAAGTGGCATCAATTCGCCGGAGTTTTTTAAAAGGGTTGCTGTGATTTTCAAAAATCATCAAGCTTTTAGTCTCCCCAAGATGACACAGGGGTAGAAAAGTCCTTGCGGATCCAGGATTTGTTCATCTTGATGAACGTTAGTCTGTCTACATTGTCACTGGACAGCCACGTGTGCTTATCTGTCAGCACACCACCAGCAGCGCTGAACCCACGTTCAGAGAGAACGCTGGCTGCGGGGAACGACAAGATCTCCAAGGCGTGAGTGGCGAGCTCAGGCCATTTTTCAAGATTGGAAGCCCAAAATGAGCAAGGGTCCAGTTCCACAGTCATGGCATCGATGTTAACTTGGAGATACTCTTGTACCATCCTCTCTAGGTGTTGGCTGTGCATCAGACTTCTTGTCTCCTGTGGCCTTGCAAAGGATTGTCTAAAAAAATCTTGAAATGATTGGAAAAAATTGCTGTTACCACCAGATACGATGTTACTGTTACGGTTTGAGTGATGACTCGATGATAGTCCCACGGTTGGCAAGTTAGAACTCAGAGATTGAATACGTGCACCATTGGTGTTTTGTGGAAAAGCAGATGTTAGATTCTGTAACAGTCTCTGCTGATACTCCTGCATGCCTGAATCCCTTACTATGGCAGGAATTATTTCGCCAAATTTGCTTTTGTACCAGGGATCTAAGAGTGTGGCAACCCAGTAGTCGGCATTACTTCAGATTCTGACAATGCGAGGGTCATGTTGCAGGTAGTGCAGCAAGAAGGCACTCATGTCTCTTGCGCATCCAGGAGAACCAAGTCCTTGTTGTCTTGGTGGTGGTGAAGTTAGAATCATGCTTCCTTCGTCTGCCCTCTCCCCCCAACCTGGCACAACAGAAATTTAATCAAGGTCTCCCTCATCTGATGAGTCTTCCATGCCCAGCGCCAGTTCGTCCTCCACTTCTTCCTCGCCTCCTGCACCTTCCTCAACAGTTTGGCTGCTACCATGCGCCCTCGGTAATCCCTCTCCCCCAGCCTCCAATGCCAGGCGCCTTGGTGCTGCCAACCTTCTTGACCTTGGAGATATTATCCCTTCCGCATATGACTCCTCCTGTTCCTCCTCCTCCTCCTCTTGTTCCACCACCTGACTCCGAACACTGTGTAAGGTGTGCTCCAGCATGAAAATTACCGGAATGGTCATGCTGATAATGGCATCGTCAGCACTAAACATCTTCGTTGCTATTTCAAAACTGTGCAGAAGGGTGCATAGGTCCCTGATCTGAGACCACTCCTGCAGCGTGATTTGCCCCACCTCTTGATCTTGTTGGCCCAGGCTATACGTCATAACTAACTGCACCAGGGCTCGTTGGTGCTGCCACAGTCGCTGCAACATGTGCAGAGTTGAATTCCACCGTGTGGGCACATCGCATTTCAGCCGGTGAACTGGTAGGTCCAGCGACTTCTGTAGAGATGTAAGTCGTTGAGCTGTGGGATGCGAACGGCTGAATGTTGTGAATTCTGTGGCAGAGCTCCCTCCTGTGGTCACAAGTGGTACTTCGGCTGATTCTCTCTGTAAGCTTCCGTTGGTGGAGGGAAGTGGTACTGCGGCTTCTGAGTTTCCTCCCTCAGGTGATGTGGTGAGGTCGTTAGGTGCTGCTCTACTTAACTCCACCTAGTGCTTTGATCCTGGCTTCCTGTCAATGTTCCAGTATTGGACTTGTTTTCCTCCTGGATCGTTCCTGTGGCCTGCTGCTCTGCATAGCTAAGTTTTCCTTTGCTATTTTGTTTGCTTTTCTTCTGTCCAGCTTATCTATTTGTTTTCTGGAAGCTCTGGGACGCAGAGGCTGTACCTCCGTGCCGATAGTTCGGTACGGAGGGTCTTTTTGCCCCCTTTGCTTTGTTTTATGGTTTTGTGTTGACCGCAAAGTTACCTTTCCTATCCTCGCTCTGTTCAGAAAGTCGGGCCTCACTTTGCTAAATCTATTTCATCTCTACGTTTGTCTTTTCATCTTACTCACAGTCATTATATGTGGGGGGCTGCCTTTTCCTTTGGGGTATTTCTCTGAGGCAAGGTAGGCTTATTTTCTATCTTCAGGCTAGCTAGTTTCTCAGGCTGTGCCGAGTTGCATAGGTAGCGTTAGGCGCAATCCACGGCTGCCTCTAGTGTTGTTGGATAGGATTAGGGATTGCGGTCAACAGAGTTCCCACCTCTCAGAGCTCGTTCTATGTTTTTGGATTATTGTCAGATCATTGTATGTGCTCTGACCTCTATGTTCACTGTGGTACTGAGTTGCCTAATCATAACAGTACAGGAAGCCAAAGTACTAATGATTCTCAATAGAGGGAAAAAAGAAGTTCTGAGACCATTTTTTTTTCTCTGCACTGTGTTTTGCCTTTTTTTTCCCCTAGACATTTGGGTGGTTCAGGACACAGGTGTAGCAATGGACATTAGAAGTCTGTCTTCATGTGTGGATCAGCTCTCGGCAAGAGTACAAAAGATTCAAGACACTATTGATCAGAAATCTATGTTAGAACCAAGAATTCCTATTCCTGATTTGTTTTTTGGTGATAGAACTAAGTTTCTGAGTTTCAAAAATAATTGTAAACTATTTCTGGCCTTGAAACCTCGCTCCTCTGGTGATCCAGTTCAACAGGTTTTGATCATTATTTCTTTTTTGCGTGGCGACCCTCAGGACTGGGCATTTTCTCTTGCGCCAGGAGATCCTGCATTAAGTAATATCGATGCGTTTTTCCTGGCGCTCGGATTGCTGTACGATGAGCCTAATTCTGTGGATCAGGCAGAAAAAAATTTGCTGGCTCTTTGTCAGGGTCAGGATGAGATAGAGTTATATTGTCAGAAATTTAGAAAGTGGTCCGTGCTCACTCAATGGAATGAATCTGCGCTGGCAGCTATGTTCAGAAAGGGTCTCTCTGAAGCCCTTAAGGATGTCATGGTGGGATTCCCTATGCCTGCTGGTCTGAATGAGTCTATGTCTTTGGCCATTCAGATCGGTCGACGCTTGCGCGAGCGTAAATCTGTGCACCATTTGGCGGTATTACCTGAGCTTAAACCTTAGCCTATGCAGTGCGATAGGACTTTGACCAGAGTTGAACGGCAAGAACACAGACGTCTGAATGGGCTGTGTTTCTACTGTTGTGATTCCACTCATGCTATCTCTGATTGTCCTAAGCGCACTAAGCGGTTCGCTAGGTCTGCCACCATTTGTACAGTACAGTCAAAATTTCTTCTGTCCGTTACCTTGATCTGCTCTTTGTCATCGTATTCTGTCATGGCATTTGTGGATTCAGGCGCTGCCCTGAATTTGATGGACTTGGAGTATGCTAAGCATTGTGGGTTTTTCTTGGAGCCCTTGCAGTGTCCTATTCCATTGAGAGGAATTGATGCTACGCCTTTGGCCAAGAATAAGCCTCAGTACTGGACCCAGCTGACCATGTGCATGGCTTCTGCACATCAGGAGGTTATTCGCTTTCTGGTGTTGCATAATCTGCATGATGTGGTTGTGTTGGGGTTGCCATGGCTACAAGTCCATAATCCAGTATTAGATTGGAAATCCATGTCGGTGTCCAGCTGGGGTTGTCAGGGGGTACATGTTGATGTTCCATTTCTGTCAATTTCGTCATCCACCCCTTCTGAGGTTCCAGAGTTCTTGTCTGATTACCGGGATGTATTTGATGAGCCCAAGTCCGATGCCCTACCTCCGCATAGGGATTGTGATTGTGCTATCAATTTGATTCCTGGTAGTAAGTTCCCAAAAGGCCGATTGTTTAATTTATCTGTGCCTGAGCACGCCGCTATACGCAGTTATGTGAAGGAGTCCCTGGAGAAGGGGCATATTCGCCCTTCATCGTCGCCATTAGGAGCAGGGTTCTTTTTTGTAGCCAAGAAGGATGGTTCACTGAGACCTTGTATAGATTACCGCCTTCTAAATAAGATCACGGTTAAATTTCAGTACCCTTGCCGTTGTTATCTGATTTGTTTGCTCGGATTAAGGGGGCTAGTTGGTTCACCAAGATAGATCTTCGTGGTGCGTATAATCTTGTGCGAATTAAGCGAGGCGATGAATGGAAAACTGCATTTAATACGCCCGAGGGTCATTTTGAGTATCTAGTAATGCTCCATCAGTGTTTCAGTCCTTTATGCATGACATCTTCCGAGAGTACCTGGATAAATTCCTGATTGTGTACTTGGATGACATTTTGATCTTCTCAGATGATTGGGAGTCTCATGTGAAGCAGGTCAGAACTGTTTTTCAGGTCCTGCGTGCTAATTCTTTGTTTGTGAAGGGATCAAAGTGTCTCTTTGGTGTGCAGAAGGTTTCATTTTTGGGGTTCATCTTTTCCCCTTCTACTATCGAGATGGATCCTGTTAAGGTCCAAGCCATCCATGATTGGACTCAGCCGACATCTCTGAAAAGTCTGCAAAAGTTCCTGGGCTTTGCTAATTTTTATCGTCGCTTCATCTGTAATTTTTCTAGTATTGCTAAACCATTGACCGATTTGACCAAGAAGGGTGCTGATGTGGTCAATTGGTCTTCTGCTGCTGTGGAAGCTTTTCAAGAGTTGAAGCGTCGTTTTTCTTCTGCCCCTGTGTTGTGTCAACCAGATGTTTCGCTTCCGTTCCAGGTCGAGGTTGATGCTTCTGAGATTGGAGCAGGGGCTGTTTTGTCACAGAGAGGTTCTGATTGCTCAGTGATGAAACTGTGCGCCTTCTTTTCCAGGAAGTTTTCGCCTGCTGAGCGAAATTATGATGTGGGCAACCGAGAGTTGCTGGCCATGAAGTGGGCATTCGAGGAGTGGCGTCATTGGCTTGAAGGAGCTAAGCATCGCGTGGTGGTCTTGACTGATCATAAGAACTTGACTTATCTCGAGTCCGCCAAGCGGTTGAATCCTAGACAAGCTCGTTGGTCGTTGTTTTTTGCCCGTTTTGACTTTGTGATTTCATACCTTCCGGGCTCTAAAAATGTGAAGGCGGATGCTCTGTCTAGGAGTTTTGTGCCCAACTCTCCGGGTGTATCTGAGCCGGCGGGGATCCTCAAAGAGGGAGTAATTGTGTCTGCCATCTCCCCTGATTTGCGGCGAGTGCTGCAAAAATTTCAGGCTAATAAACCTGATCGTTGTCCAGCGGAGAAACTGTTTGTCCCTGATAGGTGGACGAATAAAGTTATCTCTGAGGTTCATTGTTCGGTCTTGGATGGTCATCCTGGAATCTTTGGTACCAGAGAGTTAGTGGCTAGATCCTTTTGGTGGCCATCTCTGTCGCGGGATGTGCGTACTTTTGTGCAGTCCTGTGGGATTTGTGCTCGGGCTAAGCCCTGCTGTTCTCGTGCCAGTGGGTTGCTTTTGCCCTTGCCAGTCCCGAAGAGGCCTTGGACACATATCTCTATGGATTTTATTTCAGATCTTCCCGTTTCTCAAAAGATGTCAGTCATTTGGGTGGTCTGTGATCGCTTTTCTAAGATGGTCCATTTGGTACCCTTGTCTAAATTGCCTTCCTCCTCTGATTTGGTGCCATTGTTCTTCCAGCATGTGGTTCGTTTACATGGCATTCCAGAGAATATCGTTTCTGACAGAGGTTCCCAGTTTGTTTCGAGGTTTTGGCGAGCCTTTTGTGGTAGGATGGGCATTGACTTGTCTTTTTCCTCGGCTTTCCATCCTCAGACTAATGGCCAGACCGAACGAACCAATCAGACCTTGGAAACATATCTGAGATGTTTTGTTTCTGCTGATCAGGATGACAGGGTGTCCTTTTTGCCTTTGGCTGAGTTCGCCCTTAATAATCGGGCTAGCTCGGCTACCTTGGTTTCGCCATTTTTCTGCAACTCTGGGTTCCATCCTCGTTTCTCGTCAGGACAGGTTGAGTCTTCGGACTGTCCTGGTGTGGATACTGTGGTGGACAGGTTGCAGCAGATTTGGACTCAGGTAGTGGACAATTTGACCTTGTCCCAGGAGAAGGCTCAACGTTTTGCTAATCGCAGACGCTGTGTGGGTCCCTGACTTCGTGTTGGGGATCTGGTTTGGTTATCTTCTCGTCATATTCCTATGAAGGTTTCCTCTCCTAAGTTTAAACCTCGTTTCATTGGTCCGTATAGGATTTCTGAGGTTCTTAATCCTGTGTCTTTTCGTCTGACCCTTCCAAATTCTTTTTCCATACATAACGTATTCCATAGGTCATTGTTGCGGAGATACGTGGCACCTATGGTTCCTTCTGTTGACCCTCCTGCCCTGGTTTTGGTGGAGGGGGAGTTGGAGTATATTGTGGAGAAGATTTTGGATTCTCGTGTTTCAAGACGGAAACTCCAGTATCTGGTTAAGTGGAAGGGTTATGCTCAGGAAGATAATTCCTGGGTCTTTGCCTCTGATGTCCATGCTCCCGATCTTGTTCGTGCCTTTCATGTGGCTCATCCTGGTCGGCCTGGAGGCTCTGGTGAGGGTTCGGTGACCCCTCCTCAAGGGGGGGTACTGTTGTGAATTCTGTGGCAGAGCTCCCTCCTGTGGTCACAAGTGGTACTTCGGCTGATTCTCTCTGTAAGCTTCCGTTGGTGGAGGGAAGTGGTACTGCGGCTTCTGAGTTTCCTCCCTCAGGTGATGTGGTGAGGTCGTTAGGTGCTGCTCTACTTAACTCCACCTAGTGCTTTGATCCTGGCTTCCTGTCAATGTTCCAGTATTGGACTTGTTTTCCTCCTGGATTGTTCCTGTGGCCTGCTGCTCTGCATAGCTAAGTTTTCCTTTGCTATTATGTTTGCTTTTCTTCTGTCCAGCTTATCTATTTGCTTGCCGGAAGCTCTGGGACGCAGAGGGTGTACCTCCGTGCCGTTAGTTCGGTACGGAGGGTCTTTTTGCCCCCTTTGCGTGGTTTTTAGGGTTTTGTGTTGACCGCAAAGTTACCTTTCCTATCCTCGCTCTGTTCAGAAAGTCGGGCCTCACTTTGCTAAATCTATTTCATCTCTACGTTTGTCTTTTCATCTTACTCACAGTCATTATATGTGGGGGGCTGCCTTTTCCTTTGGGGTATTTCTCTGAGGCAAGGTAGGCTTATTTTCTATCTTCAGGCTAGCTAGTTTCTCAGGCTGTGCCGAGTTGCATAGGTAGCGTTAGGCGCAATCCACGGCTGCCTCTAGTGTTGTTGGATAGGATTAGGGATTGCGGTCAACAGAGTTCCCACGTCTCAGAGCTCGTTCTATGTTTTTGGATTATTGTCAGATCACTGTATGTGCTCTGACCTCTATGTTCACTGTGGTACTGAGTTGCCTAATCATAACAGCTGAAGTGAGCACACAGCGACCATGCCCTCTGCAGACGCCCATCTAGTCCAGGATAAGGGGATAAAAATTGCTGGACAACCAGGTTCAAAACGTGAGCCATACAAGGCACGTGTGTGACATTGCCCCGGTGAAGGGCCGCACCCAGGTTTGCAGCATTGTCGCACACAGCCTTCCCTGGCTGCAGGTTGAGTGGAGACAACCATTGATGGAACTCGGTCTCCAGAGCTGAGCACAACTCCTCAGCTGTGTGACTCACATTTCCCAGACATTTCAATGTAAACACTGCCTGATGCCGTTGAGCCCTGGTGACAGCATAGTGAGGAGGTGTGCAGGATTCCTTCTGCGCAGTTACAAAGCGGGCGGCATTACCAGACAGGCTTTGGATGAAGAAGGAGGCCTGAGAGGAGGTTGAGGAGGCAGAAGCAGTGGAGGAACGTCTAGATACAGAGGATCAACGAGCAACTCGTGGGGACGGCAAGACTTGGACAGCAGCCCATTCTCCTGATGTCACCGTAGTTACCCAGTGCCCAGTCACCAACATATAATGCCCCTGTGCATGTCTACTCGTCCAAGTGTCTGTGGTGAAATGCACCCTGTCACACACAGTTTCTCAAGGAAGCAGTGATGTTGTGTGCGACATGCTGGTGTAGCGCAGGCACAGCTTTCTTTGAGAAGTAGTGCTGACTGGGCATCTGGCACTGGGGCACTGCGACGGACATAAGGTCTCGAAAATCCTCTGTGTCCACTAGGTGGAAAGGCAGCATTTCTGTAGCCAACAGCTTGCAGATGGAGAAATTCAACCTCTTAGCTTTGTCATGGCTAGGAAGAAATGGTCTTTTACTTGTCCACATCTGAGGGACTGAGGGCTGGCTGCCATGCTTAGACGGAGTTGAGTAGGGTGGCCCCGGCAAACTGCTGGTCTGTGAGGAAGGTGCAGGCGGAGATGTTATGTTGCCTTGATCAAAATGTGGTGTCCATGTTGGAGAGCGCTCAACAATAGCAGGTGCTTCCACTTGCAAATATCCTGACGACCTGCCAATCACACTGGCTGTTGCGGGAAAAAAGGTGTAAGGTCTGCATCCAAAATCATGTGCAACTGCTGTCCCCACAGTCACAGAGGATGAAGAGGACGCAGATGCACTTGATGGGGCAGACGGTGGTTGACCCGGCCCACTAGGCCGCATTATAGCACAGTGAGCTTCCTGTTATGAAGGCAATCCAGTGACACAGTGTGCCCGCAATCAGAGCACATACAGTGATCTGACAGTAACCCAAAAACAATAGAACGAGCTCTGAGACGTGGAATCTCTGTAGACAGCAATACCTGAACCTATCCTACACACAACTAAAGGCAGCTGTGGATTGCGCCTGACACTACCTATGCAACTCGGCACAGCCTGAGGAGCTGACTAGCCTGAAGATAGAAAAACAAGCCTGACTTGCCTCAGAGAAATACCCCAAAGGAAAAGGCAGCCCCCCACATATAATGACTGTTAGCAAGATGAAAAGACAAACGTAGGGATGAAATAGATTCAGCAAAGTGAGGCCCGATATTCTAGATAGAGCGAGGATAGCAAAGAGAACTTTGCAGTCTACAAAAAACCCTAAAGCAAAAAACCACGCAAAGGGGGCAAAAAGACCCACCGTGCCGAACTAACGGCACGGCGGTACACCCTTTGCGTCTCAGAGCTTCCAGCAAAACGAATTGACAAGCTGGACAGAAAAAGTAGCAACAAAAGCAAAGAAGCACTTATCTAAGCAGAGCAGCAGGCCACAGGAAAGATCCAGAAGCTCAGATCCAACACTGGAACATTGACAAGGAGCAAGGAAGACAGAATCAGGCGGAGTTAAATAACAAAGCAGCCAACGAGCTCACCAGAACACCTGAGGGAGGAAGCTCAGAAGCTGCAGTACCACTTGTGACCACAGGAGTGAATTCAGCCACAGAATTCACAACAGCTTCCCACTGCAACTTATGCCTCATATCCATGTGACGGTTGAGGAGGGGTCACCGAACCCTCACCAGAGCCCCCAGGCCGACCAGGATGAGCCACATGAAAGGCACGAACAAGATCTGGAGCATGGACATCAGAGGCAAAAACCCAGGAATTATCTTCCTGAGCATAACCCTTCCATTTAACCAGATACTGGAGTTTCCGTCTAGAAACACGAGAATCCAAAATTTTCTCCACAATACACTCCAATTCCCCCTCCACCAAAACCGGGGCAGGAGGCTCAACAGATGGAACCATAGGTGCCACGTATCTCCGCAACAACGACCTATGGAATACATTATGTATGGAAAAGGAGTCTGGGAGGGTCAGACGAAAAGACACAGGATTGAGAATCTCAGAAATCCTATACGGACCAATAAAACGAGGTTTAAATTTAGGAGAGGAAACCTTCATAGGAATATGACGAGAAGATAACCAAACCAGATCCCCAACACGAAGTCGGGGACCCACACGGCGTCTGCGATTAGCGAAAAGTTGAGCCTTCTCCTGGGACAAGGTCAAATTGTCCACTACCTGAGTCCAAATCTGCTGCAACCTGTCCACCACAGAATCCACACCAGGACAGTCCGAAGACTCAACCTGTCCTGAAGAGAAACGAGGATGGAACCCAGAATTGCAGAAAAATGGAGAGACCAAGGTAGCGGAGCTGGCCCGATTATTAAGGGCGAACTCAGCCAACGGCAAAAAGGACACCCAATCATCCTGGTCTGCAGAAACAAAACATCTCAGATATGTTTCCAAGGACTGATTGGTCCGTTCGGTCTGGCCATTAGTCTGAGGATGGAAAGCCGAGGAAAAAGATAGGTCAATGCCCATCCTACCACAAAAGGCTCGCCAAAATCTTGAAACAAACTGGGAACCTCTGTCAGAAGCAATATTCTCAGGAATGCCATGCAAACGAACCACATGCTGGAAGAACAAAGGCACCAAATCAGAGGAGGAAGGCAATTTAACCAAGGGCACCAGATGGACCATTTTAGAAAAGCGATCACAGACCACCCAAATGACTGACATCTTTTGAGAAACGGGAAGGTCAGAAATGAAATCCATCGAAATATGTGTCCAAGGCCTCTTTGGGACCGGCAAGGGTAAAAGCAACCCACTGGCACGTGAACAGCAGGGCTTAGCCCTAGCACAAATCCCACAAGACTGCACAAAAGTACGTACATCCCGTGACAGAGATGGCCACCAGAAGGATCTAGCCACTAACTCTCTGGTACCAAAGATTCCAGGATGACCAGCCAACACCGAACAATGAAGTTCAGAGATAACTTTACTAGTCCACCTATCAGGGACGAACAGTTTCTCCGCCGGACAACGATCAGGTTTATTCGCCTGAAATTCTTGCAACACTCGCCGCAAATCAGGGGAGATGGCAGACACAATGACTCCTTCCTTGAGGATACTCGCCGGCTCAGATGAACCCGGAGAGTCGGGCACAAAACTCCTAGACAGAGCATCCGCCTTCACATTTTTAGAGCCCAGAAGGTACGAAATCACAAAATTGAAGCGGGCAAAAAATAACGACCAACGGGCCTGTCTAGGATTCAAGCGCTTGGCAGACTCGAGATAAGTAAGGTTCTTATGATCAGTCAATACCACCACGAGATGCTTAGCTCCTTCAAGCCAATGACGCCATTCCTCGAATGCCCACTTTATGGCCAGCAACTCTCGGTTGCCCACATCATAATTACGCTCAGCAGCCGAAAACTTCCTGGAAAAGAAAGCACATGGTTTCAACACTGAGCAACCAGAACCTCTCTGTGACAAAACCGCCCCTGCTCCAATCTCAGAAGCATCAGCCTCGACCTGGAACGGAAGAGAAACATCTGGTTGACACAACACAGGGGCAGAACAAAAAGGATGCTTCAACTCCTGAAAAGCTTCCACAGCAGCAGAAGACCAATTAACCAAATCAGCACCCTTCTTGGTCAAATCGGTCAATGGTTTGGCAATGCTAGAAAAATTACAGATGAAGCGACGATAAAAATTAGCAAAGCCCAGGAATTTTTGCAGACTTTTCAGAGATGTCGGCTGAGTCCAATCCTGGATGGCTTGGACCTTAACCGGATCCATCTCGATAGTAGAAGGGGAAAAGATGAACCCCAAAAATGAAACTTTCTGCACACCGAAGAGACACTTTGATCCCTTCACAAACAAAGAATTAGCACGCAGGACCTGAAAAACCATTCTAACCTGCTTCACATGAGAGTCCCAATCATCTGAGAAGATCAAAATGTCATCCAAGTAAACAATCAGGAATTTATCCAGATACTCACGGAAGATGTCATGCATAAAAGACTGAAACACAGATGGAGCATTGGCAAGTCCGAACGGCATCACTAGATACTCAAAATGACCCTCGGGCGTATTAAATGCCGTTTTCCATTCATCTCCTTGCCTGATTCTCACCAGATTATACGCACCACGAAGATCTATCTTAGTGAACCAACTAGCCCCCTTAATCCGAGCAAACAAGTCAGATAACAATGGCAAGGGATACTGAAATTTAACAGTGATCTTATTAAGAAGGCGGTAATCAATACACGGTCTCAGCGAACCATCCTTCTTGGCTACAAAAAAGAACCCTGCTCCCAGTGGTGATGACGATGGGCGAATATGTCCCTTCTCCAGGGATTCCTTCACATAACTGCGCATAGCGGCGTGTTCAGGCACGGATAAATTAAATAATCGACCTTTAGGGAATTTACTACCAGGAATCAAATTGATAGCACAATCACAATCCCTATGCGGAGGTAGGGCATCGGACTTGGGCTCTTCAAATACATCCTGATAATCAGACAAGAACTCTGGGACCTCAGAAGGAGTGGATGACGAAATAGACAAAAATGGAACATCACCATGTACCCCCTGACAACCCCAGCTGGATACCGACATAGAGTTCCAATCCAATACTGGATTATGGGTTTGCAGCCATGGCAACCCCAACACGACCACATCATGCAGATTATGTAGCACCAGAAAGCGAATAACTTCCTGATGTGCAGGAGCCATGCACATGGTCAGCTGGGTCCAGTACTGAGGTTTATTCTTGGCCAAAGGTGTAGCATCAATTCCTCTCAACGGAATAGGACACCGCAAAGGCTCCAAGAAAAACCCACAACGTTTAGCATAATCCAAATCCATCAGATTCAGGGCAGCGCCTGAATCCACAAACGCCATGACAGAATACGATGACAAAGAGCATATCAAGGTAATGGACAGAAGGAATTTGGATTGTACAGTACCAATGACGGCAGACCTATCGAACCGCTTAGTGCGCTTAGGACAATCAGATGGCATGAGTGGAATCACCACAGTAGAAACACAGACCATTCAGACGTCTGTGTTCTTGCCGTTCAACTCTGGTCATAGTCCTATCGCACTGCATAGGCTCAGGTTTAATCTTAGAGAATACCGCCAAATGGTGCACAGATTTACGCTCGCGCAAGCGTCGACCGATCTGAATGGCCAAAGACATAGACTCATTCAAACCAGCAGGCATAGGAAAACCCACCATGACATCCTTAAGAGCCTCAGAGAGACCCTTTCTGAACAAAGCTGCCAGCGCAGATTCATTCCACAGAGTGAGTATTGACCACTTCCGAAATTTCTGACAATATACTTCTATATCATCCTGACCCTGGCACAAAGCCAGCAAATTTTTCTCAGCCTGATCCACTGAATTAGGCTCATCGTAAAGTAATCCGAGCGCCAGGAAAAACGCATTGACATTACTCAATGCAGGGTCTCCTGGCGCAAGAAAAAATGCCCAGTCCTGAGGGTCGCCGCGCAAAAAAGAAATAATAATCAAAACCTGTTGAATAGGATTACCAGAAGAATGAGGTTTCAAGGCCAGAAATAGCTTACAATTATTTTTGAAATTAAGAAACTTAGTTCTATCACCAAAAAACAAATCAGGAATAGGAATTCTTGGTTCTAACATAGATTTCTGATCAATAGTATCTTGAATCCTTTGTACATTTGTAACGAGATTATCCATTGAAGAGCACAGACCCTGAATATCCATGTCCACACCTGTGTCCTGAAACACCCAAATGTCTAGGGGAAAAAAAAGACTGAACACAGAGCTGAGAAAAAAAAATGATGTCAGAACTTCTTTTTTCCCTCTATTGAGAATCATTAGGTAGGCTCCTTGTACTGTTATGAAGGCAATCCAGTGACACAGTGTGCCCGCAATCAGAGCACATACAGTGATCTGACAGTAACCCAAAAACAATAGAACGAGCTCTGAGACGTGGAATCTCTGTAGACAGCAATTCCTGAACCTATCCTACACACAACTAAAGGCAGCTGTGGATTGCGCCTGACACTACCTATGCAACTCGGCACAGCCTGAGGAGCTGACTAGCCTGAAGATAGAAAAACAAGCCTGACTTGCCTCAGAGAAATACCCCAAAGGAAAAGGCAGCCCCCCACATATAATGACTGTTAGCAAGATGAAAAGACAAACGTAGGAATGAAATAGATTCAGCAAAGTGAGGCCCGATATTCTAGATAGAGCGAGGATAGCAAAGAGAACTTTGCAGTCTACAAAAAACCCTAAAGCAAAAAACCACGCAAAGGGGGCAAAAAGACCCACCGTGCCGAACTAACGGCACGGCGGTACACCCTTTGCGTCTCAGAGCTTCCAGCAAAACGAATTGACAAGCTGGACAGAAAAAGTAGCAACAAAAGCAAAGAAGCACTTATCTAAGCAGAGCAGCAGGCCACAGGAAAGATCCAGAAGCTCAGATCCAACACTGGAACATTGACAAGGAGCAAGGAAGACAGAATCAGGCGGAGTTAAATAACAAAGCAGCCAACGAGCTCACCAGAACACCTGAGGGAGGAAGCTCAGAAGCTGCAGTACCACTTGTGACCACAGGAGTGAATTCAGCCACAGAATTCACAACAGCTTCCCACTGCAACTTATGCCTCATATCCATGTGACGGTTCATGCATGAAGTACTCAAGCTAGTCATTTTTTGTCCTCTACTGAGATTTTGTTGACAAATCTTACAGACAACATGAGTTGGGTCATCCTTTGCAATGTCAAAAAATGCCCAGGCCATGCAAGGCTTAGAGCCCGTGCGACCTGAAGAGACACCACGACTTCTGGTCTGAGGCACAGTTGGGGTTGAGGATGCAGTTATTGACGTGCTTCCAGTGCTCCGTCTTTGTCCAGGAAGGCGCACCATTACCTCATCGTCAGACTCGTCACTAGCATCCTCCTCCACCTCCTCTGCTGACCTCATGGACTGGCGGACTGGGGGTTGACAGTAAGTGGGGTCTACAACCTCGTCATCATCATCCTGTGTGTTCTCACACCCGTCAACCTCAGAGCCAACCTCTTCCTGCCCTGACCGAAAAGTCAAGTTTTCGTTCCAATCAGGTATCTCAGTCTCATCATCATCTTCCTCATTGTCTCCACCAACAGGAGTTACAGTTTGGGAACGAGGGTCTACATTATGCTCAGAACCTTCTTCATCTGGGCCTGGATCCGACTCAGAAAGATTCTGGGCATCAGTGCAAATCATTTCCTCGTCTGGATTCACAGAAGCTCTGGAGCAGACCTCTGATTCCAAGGCTATAGTATCCATAAACAGCTCTACAGACTCAACCATGTGGGTTACCCCATGCTCAGACGGGCGGCTGGAGACTTGGGAGCTGTGAGAAAGCAAGTGCGATTGGGGTGACAACTCTGAAGACTGGAGTAGTTGTGATGTTGAAGTTGACATGGAGGAGAGCCCACTTGAACGAGCACTTGATATCTGTTCAAGCACCTGCTGTTTTTGTGCCTCATCTGGATTTTTTGGCAATGCTTGTAGCGATGGTCGTAAGAAAGGGATCATATCAGATTGTCCACTAAAAGAAGTAGACATCTTACTTTGGCTGGAAGATGGTCTTTCTTCTGCAGATGTTACTGTTGCTTTACCACCTAACCCACGGACACAACCTTTTTTTCACTTTCCAACACGCCTATTGCCCTTGCCACCAGTAGCAGGCCTTTTGCCACTCATTTTAGTGCTTAACTAATTGGCAACTCTGTATCTGTAGTTGTTGGCACAACAACCAATGGATGAAAACCGAGCAGAGCTGAGTGGCCAAACTGTGGTACTAAGCCCAAAACTAATAACTGGATTAGATGCAGTGAAAATTGAGATACACAGGCGGTGTAGTTAGTTTCACAGGCGGACTACTCTGCTGACATGCAGACACAGCTCCTAGGTCCAAAACTATTAACTGGATTAGATGCAGTAAAAATTTAGATACACAGGCGGTATAGTTAGTTCCACAAGCAGGCTACTCTGCTGACGTGCAGACACTGCTCCTAGGCCCTAAACTATTAACTGGATTAGATGCAGTGAAAATAGAGATACACAGGCGGTATAGTTAGTTTCACAGGCGGGCTACTCAGATGACTATCTACTAGCCCAAAAGGATTGGCTGAGCTAGATTACACCAAATGCTGTGATAAACACTTGCACAGCACTGGCACAGACCTGCCTGGCAAACAGTGCTATGAACTGCTGTAACCTACCCTGAAAAGGGCTGATATTACAACTAGTCCCGACTCCTCCCAACTCCCTAAACCTATCTCTCAGAAAATTCATTCCAAAAAAACACTCTTAGATTGTATAGCGCCCACAGCAGCAGCGGTGCCATCTAACACTAAGCTGTAGCAGTGAGGAAATGGTGGTGACAGGGCAAATGGCTGGTTCTTATAGAGCAAGGACATGTGACATACACAGCCAATGACACATGCCCTTGCTTGTGTGCATCACATGCACATTGCTGTGTGTGTGCGCACTGCTGATAGGCTGAGAGACTGCACCGCCCCACTGTAAATGCGGGAAAGAAAAAAAAATGGAGATCGGCGTTATTTCAGCACGATCTATCCCCCGCCCCCCCCCACCCACTATTCACTGAAACAGTCTATTAACAATGATAAACAGTTTGAATGTGCAAATCAATTTAGGCGTTTGGTGAATGAAAAGTTATCGAACAGAAACTCGAACAGCCGAATTTTAAGCAAATTGTTCGGGTTCGTCGAACGACTCGAACACCGCCCAAAACAGCTCGAATTTTAAATTGGCGAACAGTTCGACTTAAACACCGCTCATCTCTACTCATCTATTCCCTTCCTTTTTACCTCTGTGGATAAGCAAGTGTTTCTATTTGTTTGTCTTTGCCCTATATACACCCAACAACAACAATGGCCATTTTTTGCTATGTAATATTGTTTCCATTCCATTATCTACATGGATTTCTTACTGTTATCTATGTTTGTAGGCCTTTTTTCTTAATATTGAGAGACTGTTTGAGGCATATTGTGAACAGATAGTTTAGGGTGAATATGGTTAGTGGAGGCGCCATTTATGCTGTATCCTGGGGTGCCAACCTCCGCAGTACAGGAAGGGTTGAGACTAGGCTTTGTGCGTACTTTTGTGATTTCTCTAGAGACGATTACCCTTTTTGCAAACATTCTGTCTCTCTGTTTGGATTTTCCATTATTGTTGTCAACTATCCTTTATATGGATTCTATGATTAATATAGATTTTTGTATTTGTTTTGCTTTGTTTTCCTACGTGGTTGTCTTTTAATATATGTAATTAATAAATATTGATTTCAGGCGATCTTTGTGTAAAACTTGTATTGTCAATACTCTAACTTAACCTATTCCCATAAACCTTAATGGAGCCTGTACAGATCAATAAACAACTTTTCAACCTATCGACAGAACACATGTATCTTCACAAAAGTCAGGATTTCTTGACAAATATCGTCCTTTTGGAAGTAAACAGCGCAACCCACTGGGGTCCGACAGCAGCAAGCGGACCATCTCAAAAATGACTAGATCAGCCAACTATGGGGGCAGTCACTACGTTATTCACTTTTTGCATACAGTGGTGGCCAAAAGCTTTGAGTCTGACTCATTTTTGTTTCCACAAAGTTTGCTGCTTCAGATTTTACAGTGGTAATTGGCATTAATGTCAGATGAACTGCAATAAATTGAAAAGGCCATTCCTTGCAATGAAAATGAACGTAATCACACAAACCCAATTTTCATTGAATTTCAACGCTACCATAAAATGACCTATATACATCATTTCAGGGATCTCATTAGTTAATGAGGACAAGGCAGCTGACATCACTCTGCAACAAAAAATACTAGTTGCTTTAAAAAGGGGGCTGGAGTGTGAAATCATTGCTTTCTTTGTTAAGCATGATTACCTTTAAGGAAACAAGTGCAGTAATCATTGCTTTACATCAAAAGTGCTTTACAGGCAAGGACATTACTTCTTATAAGATTGCCCCTAAATCAAAGATTTATCAGATCATCAATAACTTCATAGAGAGAGTTTCATTTGTTTTGATGAAGGCTTCAAGGCACCAAAGAAAGTACAGAAAGTGCCAGGACCATCTCTTAGGCCGGTTTCACACGTCAGTGGCTCCGGTACGTATAGTGACAGTTTTCTCACGTACCGGAGACACTGACACACGTAGACCCATTCAAATGAATGGGTCTATGCACATGTCTCCATGTTTTCACGGACCGTGTGTCCGTGTGCAAAACAAGGAGACATGTCCGCTTTTCTCCGGCAGACGGAGAACAGTGTACACTCTCCTCTGTGTGCACGTACCGCCGCAGGAGAGACAGCGCTACAGCAAGCGCTGTCCCCAGCATGTGGTGCTGAAGGCGGCATTCATCTCATCTCCCCTGCAGGAGAGAAGAGATGAAAAATCTATTTTTATTTTTTTTTGTTAAAAATAAAGTTTGGGGTCACCTCCCGCCTCCCACCCCTCGTGCACCCGCCTGCTTGCAGAGAAATACTCACCCAGCTCCCGCGATGCATCCTCTCAGCACTGGCAGCTTGTCCTGTGTGAGCGGTCACGTGGTACCACTCATTACAGTGATGAATATGCGGCTCCACCTCCCATAGGGGTGGAGCCGCATATTTATCACTAATGAGCGGTACCACGTGGGGTAATCAGAAATTATGATAAACTCCAAGCACTGATTAAACAAGAATGGGCGGTCATTAATTATTCAGGATTTGGCCCAGAAGCTGATATATACAGCTGCCGGGGCGAAAGGCAGAAGTCTGGAGAAATAATCGGAAATATTGAGTCTTTACATAAATTTGATCTATTTGTGAATAAAAAAGTTAAAACTTATGAAATGTTGATAATTGTACTTAAATAAACAGAGAAACATCCAAAGATATAAAAGCGGCAAACTTTTTGATATCCACCAAGTCAGTATCCGCAGCTTGCACCAGTTCACATTTGACTCATTTTGCCAGGAGGTGCTGGTCAGAAATGTTCTCTGTAGACAGACAGGTCTAGCTACATCATTACTGATCCGGGGGTCTTGAAAATAATCTTTCCGCTGCCTGCTGGTAGAAGATGTATTATTTTCCAATCCTGGAACCTATTTTGCTGTATGGATCTTCCATTATTCCTCTGTGGTAGTTATATAACATTAAATAGGGGAAATTATACGGCAATTATTGATTTTCCTGCGGCGCTGCCTCGTGCCTCGATGTCTTCCTCGTAAATTGCTTATTAAAGTTACGTTTATGCAAGTGAGCAAAGAAAAGATCAATATGCGCAAGTGAATGGAGAACTGCTGAATGAATTCATAAATTAATACAATTTTAGGGCAGCGCGGCTTACAGACCCCCATTATTTACTTGCGTGCCTCTAATTAACGGCAAGGGTACGTATCTCACGAATTAAGCGCTGCCTCATTTGAAGGATTTCTATGTCTGATATATACTAAAATAATAAAGAGCTTGCTGCTAACATAAAACAGAAGGAGGTAAATGTCTGACTTTACAAAGCTAGCATCTCTGTGTAGAGGAGAGAGGCGGTCACCTGCGCAGCAGATTTCATTTCTTGCAGCCATTATAGACCCGTACTCACAGCATGTCGTTAAACTATCGGCCTCACTACGGTGCTTTTTGCTCCCTTGAATGGAGCCTATGGCAAAAGGAAATGGTCAATGCCCAATAGGAAGAAAAATGCCCCTCTAGGGCCACCTGTGGGTAGCTGTCCTGTGCGTCGATATATAAAGCCCATTAAAAAAAAGTGCTGAAACATGAGAATGGATAGAGACTCCATATACATTGCATATCTTTCCCAGAGAGAATTAAACCTTCAGCTAAATCTCCGCAAGGATCACAAGTTGACCATGATGACCAACCTACACCAATGTTGACGAGGTCCTTTTTCTACATCGGTCCGAAAAACTAGGCTGATAGACAAACTGTTCCCTGAACCACTCCAGGCAGCAAAACACACTAAGAAAAAAACAGAAATTCAGAAGTGGTAGTTTTGCCCGATCCCGGGTGCCAAAATTTGTGCTGTCGAAAGACACCTATATGTGATACATGGTGGGTCATACGTGCCAATGCTCATCAAAACAAAACTAGTACTGTGCATGTCGTGTCTCCCCCTTTGATGTGGTCTCCGGCGCTGAGCTCACATCAAAGCCGCGACATGTCAGCTGTTTTGTACAGCTGTCATGTGCGTGCAATAGCGGCAAGAGGAATCGCGATCCACCCGCCGCTATTAACCAGTTAAATGCTGCTGTCAAACTCTGACAGCGGCATTTAACTAGCTCTTCCTGCCATTCGGCCGGAAATGCACGCATCGCTGACTCCGTCACGTGATCGGGGGTCAGCGATGTGTCGGCATGACAACCTGAGGTCTCCTTGAGACCTCTATGTTTGTTGATGCCGGATTGCTATGAGCGCCATCCTGTGGTCGGCTCTCATAGCAAGCCTGTAATTCACCTACATAGGAGCGATCTGAGCATCACCTCTATGTAGCAGAGGCGATCAAGTTGTGCCAACTTCTAGCCTCCCATGGAAAGTAAAAAAAAAAGTTTTAAAAAATATGAAAAAAATTAAAACTATATAAAAGTTTAAATCACCCCCCTTTCGCCCCATTCAATATAAAACAATAAAAAAAACAAATATACACATATTTGGTATTGCCACGTTCAGAATCACCCGATCTATCAATAAAAAAAGGATTAACCTGATCGCTAAACGGTGTAGTGAGAAAAAAATTAAAAACGCCAGAATTAGGTTTTTTTTGTTGCTGCAACATTGCATTAAAATGCAATAACGGGCGATCAAAAGAACGTATCTGCACTAAAATGGTATGACTAAAAATATCAGCTTGGCGCGCAAAAAATAAGCCTTCACCGGACCTGAGATCCCAAAAAATGGACACACTACGGGTATCGGAAAATTGCACTTTTTTTTTTTAGCAAAGTTTAGAATTTTTTTTCACCACTTAGATAAAAAATAAACTAGACATGTTTGGTATCTATTAACTCCTAATGACCTGGAGAATCATAATGGCAGGTCAGTTTTAGCATTTAGTGAACCTAGCAAAAAAGCCAAAACAAAACAAGTGTGGGATTGCACTTTTTTGCAATTTCACCACGCTTGGAATTTTTTTCCCGTTTTCTAGTACAAGACATGTGTGGCACCCCTAGGGGTATTTGCCACAAAAATAGTTACTGACAGTAAGTACAAATACTAAAATAGCAAGACTGCACTACCACCTCCGGCCAGAAGGGGGAGCTCCAGAGACTCCCCTTGATCCATTCTGGTCTGAGAGAAGAAATGGCAGTTGGGCTAAGGAGCTGAAAGTGAGAGGTCATACAGTTGAATCTCTAACAGCCCTGTGACTGTTACCAGGCCTAAATCACCGGCCTGAGGAGAAGAGGGATAGAGAAAAAGGACATTGTGAGAACCGGGTAGCATTAATCACTACCCAGAACAGGCGCAAAGACGGATACCGGATCCGTGGCTGTATTCATTACATATAATACAGCAACCGGAAAAACGTGAGGTGATATCAGCTTCACTAGGGTCGGACGCAGCAACAGACACAGAGTTCAGCGGTACTCCTGGAGGGGGTAAGCCGATAAAAGGACTCGGGTTGCCCGTCGAACCAGGACCCGGAGGGGACAGATTGGGCCGGCAGCCAGTTCACATACAGCAGCAGGGCCACATAGAAACTGCGTACAATAAGAGGCGAAGACCCCGGCAGGGTCAAAGTAACTCAGAGTTCCCATACAGACTCCGGTGACAGGACTGGTTGTAAATCCTTTTTTGTTAAAGTAAACTGGTTAAACGTTTCAGTGCCTCAGTCTTTCATTTGGACAATAGCCATCTATCCAGGATTGGGATCATCACCGCTGGGAGAACCTGCTGCTGATCAAGTAAGTGCCTGTTCCCTCACGATACCCTTTACACTGTGCATTGCCTGAGGCCACAGCACCGGGTCAAGCCACCCGTGACACCCCCCTCAACAGACAGACCCCATTGGTCCGGTGCTGGGTACCCCGGTCTCTTGGGCGTCACAATTGGCGTCACGAACAGGATCTAGCCAGCCCGTATACCGGGTATTGTGTGCCGTGATTGGAGCCCAAAACTGTGAAAACTTGGATGAAAAATCTTGAAAATTGACTTTATTAAAGAAAAATCCATTCTCCATTGAAAACTATTGAAAGTGACTTTTCCCCATTGGTTATAATGGAGTAAAGATGGCCGCCATCCCCTGAGGTAATCACTTCATAACCGTTAGGCACGAGACTGTTAATTGAGCTACGCCATCACCTGAGCCCCAGTCTAACTGAAAAACTTCAGAATCCGCCATTACAGAGCGCGGTGGGTGGGAGCAGCAGTGGGCGTGTCATTGTGGGCGGCACCAAGCTGAGCGCTCTGACATCAGAGCAAGGGGAAAATCGATCCTGCTGCACAGCGGAACGAATCTACACTATCCCGACGGAAGCGGAGGACCGGAAGGGTCCGGATTAACTAAGGGGGCACAGTATGTCGCAGCACGGAGACGCCGCAGCACCCGGCGACGCTAATGCAGCTGAAAGACAGAGTGTCGATAGAGAGTCCGGTAGCGCAGCGGTGCAAGGAGTGGCGCCCATCATGCCGGTGCTGATGCCATATACCCCGGGTGGCCCATGGCTTCCAATGTATGAAGGTGAGCCTAATACCCTTGACGATTTCAGAGAAAAGATGCTGGCCCATTTTGACATGTTCCCTGTGGGTGAAGTTCAGCGTGTTAGTCTCCTGATGATGCAGTTAAGTGGCCATTCTAAGCGAGAAGTCACAGCATGGGCAGCTGATCTAAAAGGCACTGTTGAACGCATATTTGCTGGATTAAAAGCTACATTTGAAACCACTGCCAGCAGCAAAGCTAAAGTACGATTCTTTAATTGCAAACAAAAAGTTAATGAGGGCGTGAGAGACTTTGCCTTAAACCTGCAGGAAGCCCTTAAATCACTTACACTGGCTGAACCCATTTTTAACACCGGAGCGGATAAACTGCTAAGAGATCAATTTATTGAGGGACTCTACACCCCTTCTCACCGGGGGCATGTGAGCATGCTTGTTTTTAAGAACCCTGAATTGACATTTGCCCAATTAAAGGAGAGCGTTATACGTCTCCAGCTGGCAGAGGCACCTCGGGATCAGGATCCTGCGCAACTCATGGCAGAGGCTCCTCAACAACATGGAGTACCAGTGACATCAGCTATGTCCGGGGCCATTGCTAAGCCCCTGGGGCCCAGTACTAATGAGGCTCTTCAACAAAAGCTTGACTCTTTAACTGATGTTGTTGCTTCAATGGCTAAAACCATGCAGGAGATGAGAGGACCCAAGATGGAGTTGTCAAACCGTAGAGAAGGTGTTCCATGGATGAGACCCCGGAGATACCCGACATGGAGAGGACGACCCCGCGACCGCTACCAACCGGATGGACAGCCCATTTGCCGCCGTTGCCAGCAGCCAGGCCACTTTGCACGAGATTGTGATTTAAACGGGAATCCCCTGGGAATGCGGGCCGCTTCGCAGGAATGAACTTTCAAGGCCCAACACCCTGGCACGACAGGTACATCGGAGGACGACCCATTATCCCTATCGTGCTGGACGGAATGCCCCTCAACGCTTTGCTGGACACAGGTTCCCAGATTTCATCTATACCGTATATCCTTTATAAGAGGTACTGGGCTGATGCAGATATTGATAAAGGGCCCTCTGATGTTGAACTAGATATATGGGCCAGTAATGGTAAGTTGGTACCGAAACTAGGATTCAGGGAGATGACCATAAAGATTGGTAAAGTAGAATTGAAGAAACAGGGTATAATTGTTGTTGATGTTGACCGGCGGAACTGTGAACCAACTGTATTGATAGGAATGAATGTGTTAGAGAACTGCTTTTCCGAAGTCATTTCTGTCTTACAGCAAATTGCTGAAACTGCCCAATCCTGCCAGCAGAGAGTTCTCCGGAGGGAAATAAAAGTATTGATGTTAAGGCAACAGGTAGAAGTTGCAGGTGGAGAAATCGGCAGTGTGAGGGTAAGTGATCCAACATCTATTGTAATCCCACCAAAAACAGAAATGCTGGTATGGTGTAGAGCAGCCATTGGTACTAAGGGACGAGATTATCAAGCCTTAATAGAACCAGTGTACACCGACAGCAGGCCCACTATACTCACAGCACGAGGGATAGTCGAGGTACACCGGGGACGAGTGCCGGTACGACTTTTGAACTGTGGAGAGGAAGAGGTCACTTTGCCAAGGTATGCTACAATGGCAAAGCTATATACTGTTGACAACAATGCCATCACAACCATTGAGCCCTTAGAACCAACCTGTCAGGTGGAAGGCAATGGCTCAGATGGAGAAATGGAGGATTGGTGCCAACAGCTACACGTGGGCATAAATTCAACACCTACCCATCAAAAACAAGGGGTGTATAGGCTAGTGACGGAATATGAACAAGTCTTCAGTAAACACCCATTGGACTTCGGACGGATAGAAGGGGTAGAACACACAATCCCCACCAGTGACCATCCCCCAATAAAAGAAAGATATAGACCCATACCGCCCGCTCACTATCAATGTGCAAAAGATATGCTGAGGGAGATGAAACAGGCCGGGGTAATAAGAGACAGCTGTAGCCCCTGGGCGGCCCCTCTAGTGATTGTCAAAAAAAAGGACGGAACCATGAGAATGTGCGTAGACTACCGGAAGATTAATAACATCACCCATAAAGACGCCTACCCCTTGCCTAGGATAGAAGAGTCCTTAACTGCTTTGAAATCTGCTAATTATTTTTCCACCTTAGACTTAACAAGCGGGTATTGGCAAGTCCCTGTGGCTGAGCGAGATAAGGAAAAGACGGCATTCACCACACCAATGGGTCTATGTGAATTTAATCGCATGCCGTTCGGACTCTGCAACGCATCCGGTACCTTCCAGCGGCTGATGGAATGCTGCCTCGGACACAAGAACTTCGAGACCGTCCTCCTGTACCTAGATGATGTGATCGTCTACTCAAAGACTTACGAACAACACTTAATAGACCTGGCAGAAGTGTTCGAAGCCTTATCCAGGTATGGCATGAAAGTCAAGCCATCCAAATGTCACCTTCTCAAGCCAAAGGTACAGTACCTGGGACACATCGTGAGTTCGGAGGGAGTAGCACCAGATCCCGAGAAAATAAGCGCCATAAGGGATTGGCCAAGACCTACCAGCGCAAAAGAAGTGAGACAATTCCTGGGATTGGTGGGTTACTATCGCAGATTTATAAAAGGATTTACCAAGTTGGCAGCACCCTTGCAAGACACCTTGGTAGGGCAGACGAAGAAACCTTCAAACCGAAACCCTCCTTTTCAGTGGAACGACGAAAGGGAAGACTCCTTTGAACAACTAAAGAAGGCACTAACCGGAGAAGAGGTTCTGGCATACCCAGATTACCATCAACCTTTCATCCTCTACACCGATGCCAGTAATGTGGGACTAGGAGCGGTGCTGTCACAAAAGCAAGAAGGTCGGGAGAAAGTCATCGCCTTTGCAAGTAGAAAGCTCCGGCCTACTGAAAGAAATTCAGAAAATTACAGCTCCTTCAAATTGGAACTACTGGCAGTAGTTTGGGCTGTGACTGAACGTTTCAAACACTATCTGGCCGCTGCAGAATTTATTGTCTATACTGACAACAATCCGTTGACCCACCTGGACACAGCCAAATTAGGTGCGTTAGAACAGCGATGGATAGCCCGGTTATCTAATTACAACTTCAAGATCAAGTATCGAGCAGGTCGCAAGAATGGAAATGCCGATGCCCTATCCCGGATGCCACACTTGAGAGATGTAGAAGAAGAAATGGGGGAGCTTGAAGAAATTGAACTACCAGCCTTCCATCATCCCAAGGCAAAACATCATCAGTCAAGTACCTATCAGAAACAACAAGAGGTGAATTTAAATCCGTTAGCACACCATAGATGGGCTGACACCCAAGACAGCAATCCGGCTGTGAAGTTGGTGAAGGAACTGTTAACTGAGCAAAGTGCATATCCCGATGAGGATGCCCCAGAAGAGACGCATCAACTCTGGAAAGAGAGAGGCAAAATGTTCCTGTATCAAGGGAAGCTCTGTAGAAGGTACACCAATCCGAAAACACATGAATTGGTTTGGCAGATTATCGTGCCTAAACAAGATGTCAAGATGGTCCTCGAAGCTTACCATAATGGTGCTGGTCACTTCGGTTGGAAAAAGTTAGAAGTACTTCTAAGAGAAAGATTTTATTGGGTCGGGATGAGAAAATCAATCGAACAGTGGTGCAGAAATTGTGGCCCGTGCAACCTCAGAAGAAACGATCAAAAGAACCAAAGAGCACCACTGCAGCCCATAATCACCAAACAACCACTTGAACTTGTAGCCATGGACCACGTGAAGTTGACACCAAGCCGGTCTGGCTATGTCTATGCCTTGACCATCGTGGACCATTATTCACGCTTCTTGGTAGTAGTACCCGTAAAAGATCTGACAGCAAAAACAGCAGCCAAAGCGTTCCAAACGTACTTTTGTAGACCCCATGGATATCCGGAACAGGTTCTCACCGACCAAGGTACAGCCTTTGAATCAGAGATCTTCAGAGAATTCTGTAATATGTATGGTTGCAAAAAGATCCGGACGACGGCCTATCATCCACAAACAAACGGCTTATGCGAGAAGATGAACCATATTGTAATAGAACTACTAAAGACTTTACCTGAGGCAGAAAGGAATCAATGGCCAGAGAGATTGCCTGACTTGGTGGATCTGTATAATCATGTCCCGGTGAGTTCCACCAATTGCACCCCAGCTTACCTTATGCGTGCAAGACCCGGCCAATTACCAATCGATCTAGAAATGGGAATTCTGAAACCAGACGCAGAAGTCCAAGACTCCAATTGGGATATCATACGGCAAAAGCAGTATCGCCAAGTGCAAGAGAGTGTGGAAAGAAGCCTTCAGCAAACTAGAGAAAGACAAGAGCGAACTTTCAACCAGAATGCTCTAGCGACCCCATTAAGACCAGGTGACCAAGTGCTCAAGAGAAATCGTCGAACCAATACACTGGACAATCAGTGGGAAGCCGTACCCTACACAGTTTTACCAACAAGAGTGGATAATCCTAAAATGTGTCTCATTAGCAAAAACGGAGGCTTAACATCTGTACTAGTGTCAAGAGACAATCTTAAATTATGTCCGGAAGCATTGAAAGAGCCAGACGTTGTCCAGCCAGAACCAGAAGTTATTCAACCCATAGAGGTTCAACCAGTAAAGGAAAAAGAAGAGGAAGTGTATCACACCTGTATAGGAGACTTTCACATACCATGGTGCAGTAGTGGTTCCCATGGTGGCCTTTTACCCAACACCAAACCCAATGCCAGAAGTCCCAAGACAGGAAGAGGCTGACCCCGTACTACAGGAGGTTCCAGGCCAGGAAGAACAGATTCCTGGTCAGAGTAATCCCATTCACGGTGGACTTGCCAACTCCATAGTCGTGGAATTATCTTTAGCAGAGCGGGCAGATACTACATCCGCAGTAGACAGTAGTACACCACATGAAGAGACACCGCTATTACGTAGATCACAGCGTAGTACCCAGGGTCAATTACCGGCCAGGTATGCAGATTACCAACTATAAAGCTCATAATGTGAATTGTATATATGTTATGCCGTATATAGTTAAACAGAAAATGTAGTATAGTCATTGCTATCAGTCTGCAACGTTTAAGCCCAGTGCCTACAGAGACTTGTCTGTATGAACTTATTGCATATTCTTGAACTTTTTATCAGCCCGGAGGCACTAAATCAAAGCTCCGGAAAGACTGCTTTTTGAACTTTGCTTTTTGCTCTTTTTGAACTTTCTTTAGACTTTATATTGATAACTCCGTTGGAAAAATGGAACTAAATTCCTGGACACTAAGTACAGTGCTGTTCCTAATACCTTCAAGGATAGAACTGTATTAATGGACGCTATTTGAAGTGACTTTTTACAGAACTCTATTTTTGTTTCCTTGAGTGGTTTTTGTAACTTTTCATTTTTAAGACTCTGTACATATTAATTGTTATTTCAAAATGTTATTGTCCCACAGTCCCGGAGTACTGTTCTTAACTAATGGGGAATGTGGCACCCCTAGGGGTATTTGCCACAAAAATAGTTACTGACAGTAAGTACAAATACTAAAATAGCAAGACTGCACTACCACCTCCGGCCAGAAGGGGGAGCTCCAGAGACTCCCCTTGATCCATTCTGGTCTGAGAGAAGAAATGGCAGTTGGGCTAAGGAGCTGAAAGTGAGAGGTCATACAGTTGAATCTTTAACAGCCCTGTGACTGTTACCAGGCCTAAATCACCGGCCTGAGGAGAAGAGGGATAGAGAAAAAGGACATTGTGAGAACCGGGTAGCATTAATCACTACCCAGAACAGGCGCAAAGACGGATACCGGATCCGTGGCTGTATTCATTACATATAATACAGCAACCGGAAAAACGTGAGGTGATATCAGCTTCACTAGGGTCGGACGCAGCAACAGACACAGAGTTCAGCGGTACTCCTGGAGGGGGTAAGCCGATAAAAGGACTCGGGTTGCCCGTCGAACCAGGACCCGGAGGGGACAGATTGGGCCGGCAGCCAGTTCACATACAGCAGCAGGGCCACACAGATATTGCGTACAATAAGAGGCGAAGAACCCGGGCAGTGTCAAAGTAACTCAGAGTTCCCATACAGACTCCGGTGACAGGACTGGTTGTAAATCCTTTTTTGTTAAAGTAAACTGGTTAAACGTTTCAGTGCCTCAGTCTTTCATTTGGACAATAGCCATCTATCCAGGATTGGGATCATCACCGCTGGGAGAACCTGCTGCTGATCAAGTAAGTGCCTGTTCCCTCACGATACCCTTTACACTGTGCATTGCCTGAGGCCACAGCACCGGGTCAAGCCACCCGTGACACCCCCCTCAACAGACAGACCCCATTGGTCCGGTGCTGGGTACCCCGGTCTCTTGGGCGTCACACATGCTAAAACCAATGGTGTAGTTCAAAAGTACAACTCGTCCCTCAAAAAATCAAGCCCTCACATGGCCATATTGACGGAAAAATAAAAAAGCTATTGCTCTGGGAAGGAGGGAAGCGAAAAACGAAAACGCAAAAAAACAGGGCTTCATCATGAAGGGGTTAATGACATTGACCCGACATCCAAATGCATCCAATCCCACTTGGGCATCTCCTCTCTGGTCCATCAGTTCCCCCCATGACACAATCGTGGGGTGCTGGTGAGCTGCCGTAGCATCTTGGAACTCAAGTCAAAATGGTACAATTAGGCTACATTCCCATGATGAGATTTTGATGAGTCATTGATGATGCAGATTTTCTGCCCTTATAAGTAAAATAGGGTACTTGCACTTTTTCAAAATTACACAGCGTAAAAAAACACCAAATCTCATCATGGGAATGTAGCTCTTAAAACTGCATCCCAGTACTCAAAAACAAGCTCATACATAAAAAAGTTACAAGCCTTAGAAAATCCAAACTTTTTTTCTAGTATTTTAGTACATTATACAACTCATCTTGCAAAAACAAAAATGTCATATCCCTCGTATGGCTACGAACAGTAAAAAAAAGTTCTGACTGATGGAAAAAAGATGCAAAAAATGTGTGCGTCATTAAGAACAAATTGATGAAGTTTGGAAAAGAGGTGGAGGTGTGTGGAAGAAGATGGACATAAATAGGGCAGGGACTATGGGGAAATATTTTTGCCAAGGGAGTGTATTCCCAAACGTTGAATATTTGAGCCTTGGGCGTCTAAAAGCTCTGAGTTACGTCTCTAAGGATATGTGGCATCATTCTTACTATGGATGCCTAGTTACTGTTCAGGGGTGGATAGGGTGAGAAGGTTTCACTGTGTCACTAACATTTCTTTTACTTATGGCCAAAATTGCAAAATTTCCCTTTTGGCTCTTTTTGTCTCCAAAACAAATGTGGACCCCGAACGGTGAGAAAATAGAAAGTCACCTTTCGATCTAGCGCCTTTATCACTAACACTGAGCCGTCGTACCTGCAGGCATATTATTCCACCGAAGAAAGCAATTGCATTAAATAACGACAGCGTTGCTGACACAAAATTGTTATTTGCCTTTAATTTAGGAGCCGCCGAGCCCCCCGTTTGTTGAATTTGTAGCATTTCCCTTAAGGGCACTTAAATTTGTGTCAACAAAAACGAGAAAGAAGGAAATAGATTTCTGCTTCTCGGGTAAATGGCTCCGAATCACTGTGTCACTCTGAATCCTTCCAGATTGTGTTATTTTTTACTCTTTCTATTTCTCTCGCTGGATGAGTTTCTCGGCTCCTGTCATCGGAAAGTCACAAATCAAGGTCTCGCTCCTATACGTGTAGCTTTCATTTCAGTCCAACCATTTGTGGTTCCTTCCTGTCTTAGGAAGTTATCTCGGTAACTGGAAATCTGCAATTCCTGACACGTATCATCTTTCAGATTTAATTAGAGATTTAGGCTAAGAATAGACACATCTGTTATGTGGGAACCTGACAATTTTGCTTTTTTTTTTTCTATCATTTTCTTTTTTTCCTGAGCAAAAAAAATAGCAAGTGTAGAATAGGTTTATGGTTTCCTTAAATTGGATATAAGGAAGACACTTTTTTCCAATCACTATGACAAGCCTACCACCTTGTTCTTTTGTCACAACGCACTGTGCCCGATCATTGAGAGAACTGAGCAGCTGCTCCTAACGGCACTGTTCTTTCTCTCCTGCTCAACACTGATCTGTACGGTTAGTGCAGGGCAGGCGAAGGAGCTGAACGTCAGATAGACATATCATTCAGCTTCCTATGAAACAGATTATGAGACAAGACACCTAGCTGGAGATAGAGCTGAGTAGATCATCATGCAACAATAATGACTTTATTTCTATATTGTTGACTTACTTATCCGCTATATTTTATCCTAGACCACCAGGAAACATAATATTCCCTATACTCAGGTGTTAAAAACATAGTTTAGCCTAAAAAACCAGGGAAGAAAATGTAGACCCACTTATATGCCATAAATCACCTCTTTAAAGATGAGCGAACCTGAACTGTAAAGTTTATGGTTCGTACCGGATACCTAATGTTCGGTGTTGAACTCTGAACACAGACTTTTCACGGAAGTTCTTTTTAGAGTTCGAGGAGAGAGAAAGAAGAGGAGAGAGAGAGAGACTTTTGCAGCCGCCTAGTCTTTAGTACAACCATTTTACAGTACCAAAGTTCAGGTCCCCACTGATTTCTATGGGGTTCGGGTTGGGTGTTGAAATACAAGTAGAGTTCTGGTACCCGAACCAAACTTTGGAGTAAAGTTCCGATGAACCCAAACATCCATCCCTACACCTCTTCTTTCATTTTAGGCCACCAGGGAACAGAATAATCAGAATAAAAACTCACCACCAGGTATTAACCTCTACTTTTCACTTTGGACCACAAGGGAACAAAATAATAACCCACCAAATACATCCAGGATGAACTGATATTAACGCCCTTATACTATAAAATATTAACCTACTCATACACGCCAGACAACTAGGTATTAACCTCTTATTTTACTCTAGACACCAGGAAACAAATCAAATATTAACCCCCTTATATTCCCTAGACACTCAGGTATTACTCACTTACCCTCTTATACCATAAACCTTAGACCACCAGGCAACAATATAATAACTCACATATATTAGCCCCTTATTTTGCCATGACCACCAATTAATAAAATCTTAGTCCTCTAAGCTAGACCACCAGCTCCAACTTCTAACCTCTTGTTTTATCCTAGAACCAAAAGGTCAAAATATTAATCCTGCTTCATATAGACCTAAAGACCTAAAGAACCAGTTAGTCACCTCGTATTTTACCCTAGATCACCAGGGAACAAAATGTTAACTCACTGATATATTGTAAACCACCACGTATTAGACCACCTAAAACGATAAGATCAATGGTGACAATCTCTTAGGTCTGATTTTGATCTACGAAAAAGTGACCTATAGGTGGCAGTGTCTCTCTCACAGCCCCTTTAATAATTTCTTGATCTGGGCCCAATATCAGATGCACAAACTCTAGATATGATCCTTCTACCCTCTTAGTGTTCATTGGAATATAACACAATTGTCAAATTTTAGAATTGAGCAGAATACACTGTATGTCAAAAATTTAAAAAATTAAAACACACACAAAAAAGATAATTAATTAAAGTATTCCATTGTAATTTGGTTATTCCAAGGTTTTTCCATTTTTTTCCTATTTTAATTGTTACCTTTTTGTGCTTTATATCCCTAATAAATACGCCATTGAGAGAAAAGTTTCAGGGATCCGCTAAATGCTGGTTTCAACACAAGAAAAACTGTTGTCCAGTCCATTGTTTAGTAGCCACCAGCAGACAGTAGACTTTGCAGCCACGTAACTCCGACACGGTGTACATCTCCACAGTCATGGCAAGAGATATTTGGCGGTGACAAGCATAGTGGCTGTCATTTACAGAATCATTCACCCCTTACCAAGAATTACATCTGAGAAGAAAAATTTTAATTTTGGAAAAAATGCCCAATAATTAAAAAATGTAATAATTCACAAAATTAGAAATCAATGGGATTACAGGATTATATCCTTATGTTATTGAAGACCAGGATGTGTAAGATTTTCTCACCTCATATTTAGGGTCTTTCTAGTTTTGTATTTTTTTTATGTAGGCCAAAAATGGATTGTCCACCTGTGAGTACAACCTTTTTTTTACTTAAGGGTATGTTCACACATTGTGTTATTACCCCCACCAAAAAAAAATCTAGTTTAATTCAGCTTTTTATAGGCTACCTGGGTTTAGATAAGAAAAAAACAGGTTTAGGTAACCCAGTAACCAGAAAAAATATACGGTATATAAAGAAAGAATATTAGTGAATAATGAAAATTAAAGAGGACCTGTAAGTGATCAGTTTTTGCTCTTATTTAATTTCCGCTGCTCCCCTGAATATTCTGCTTTTGTTTTTGTTTTTTTTAAAAACACGACATATGGTTCCAGAATGTTTTAATTTAGTTCTAATTTATAAGATATTTATAAGACGGAATAACTCACCGAATCCTCAGGGGCGTGTCTTTAGGCTCTTCAGCATAGTTAACTTTTAAGCCCCACCTCCTTGGTACAAAAGTAGCCCTAAATAAAAAGGCTCATATCAGTGGAACGATAACTCGGATTTTAAAAAAGCAGAATTCTCAAGGGATCAGCAGCAATAAAGTGAGATTAAACATTCGCCTCTTTTGGGCCCACTTTAACTATGAAAATGAAAAACTGAACAATAGCTGGATTTCCAATTTATAAAACAAATGTATACTATATACCGTAATTACAATTATATAGTATGTAAAAAAATAATCTGTCAGAAAAAAATAAAACAGGTATAGCTGATAGAACGCAAAGTGGTCAAAAAAGGAAAAACCTCTTGGCATCGAAGGACAAAAAATTGCTTAACCCTAATGAGTTAAAGCAACTAGGATAGTTAGAAATTCGCGACTTTCCATCTCGGGATACAACAGATAGACCCTGAGATTTGAAGCTGGAATGATGGGACCATCCATGTCTCCAACATAATTACCGACTTTGCGCTATAAAAAAATTAATTGCTCTTGTGAAAAGATGTATATTTATGTTTGATAAAGGTAATTAACCATCTGGCCGCCCGGAGTCTCAGTCTAATCATGTAATATAAATATTAGCTCTAATGGCTTCAGACAAGGCGATTAAAGACTTCTCTCTCTGTAAATGTAACTGACATATAGATGTCACGCCATCATTCCTGCAAACATCTTTTTTTTTTTCCAATATTTGCTTTAATAATGGATTCCACACATCAAAATACAGAAAATGACTGATAAGAATCCTGAGTAGATCTGATCAACTCCGACCCAATCACTATTATTGTCAGTGAGGTGGTCGTTATGATCGATTCATTACCCACTGAATTAATTACCAATTTCTAGAAAACTTTGGGTTTGTCAGAATCTGAAATTTTCGGGATTCGATTCACAGCAAAATTGGCGTCAAAACGGCAGGCAACTGACAGCCATTTTGTTATATTATTTTTAGGACCAGGAATGAGTCAAGAAGTAATTTTAAAAAATACATGGGATATATATCCAAACACTCGTGACCACATGAGGACAAGCCAGTGTCAAAAGATCTAAAACAAAGGTGGTTCCGAAGTGAACGGAGTACTCAGCGGAGAGCTGTGATGGCAGGGCAAGTGAGCATCGGACCTAGGACACGTGAGTGTAAGCTATCATTAGCTTTTCTCCGTGTCCCTACATTAATTATGCTTTGGGACTTGAAGACACCTCAGAACAAAATGAACATCTTTTCATTGCAGATTTGAGCAAATCTGTCCAAAACTAATTTCAGAAGTTTTGCTCATCCCAACATACAATCACACCCAGACAGATGTGATAACTCAAGCTCTTTGGCCCCATTGCCAAATCTATGACATGGACCCCACTTGCCATGTTTCATTTATATTCCTGGTGTCTTCATATGTGGCAGTGAGGCCTTGAGGGTATCCACGGCACATGTGCCACTGCTATCTCAGCACCTCCTTGAGCTATGCCTATGCATCATGGTCATATTTGCCAATTCTATTGGATTTTCCAGAAAAAAGGGAAGACCTCTATTTTAAATATCTTGGGTGCGGCCTCCTAGAAAGCAGCTGTCACCCAATCCATAATGATGAGGACTGGTGTCCAGAGACACATTTGGAAGGGAGGTGCAGGATTTGGGGAGTAGAAGTGTAGTGACCAGCTGGAAAGGACGAGAGGCTGGGCAAATAAAACTATGTCGGCTTCATAATCCCACATCTCCTTCCTGTGAGGCCACTTTGAAAAGTTACCAAGTAAAACCTGGATCCTGGTGCTAAAGCCTATTGAAGCACCATAGTTCCTATTGATTCTACTAGGGGACCTGATGGACCCTATGATTTTTGAGTAGAACCATTTTTAATACTCCAATTCCACCCTCCAAATCTTCCCCCCAAAAAATACAACATTATCAGGCCAATAAATGTGGTTTAGTTGAATAATTTACATAATTTGCTCCAGGTTCGGTAAAATCCAATTATAAAGACGTACGACTGGGCGAAGCTATTTCACCATAAAAGATTCAGAGGGTGTCAAGTTTCATTCCTTCCATTCGCCCGGAGATATCTGTAATTGCTTGATAAGGAGGAATGTTTTCATCTAATTCTTTGTGTTGTATAATTTGTGATTTCTATACTGCATGCAATTACGTTGTTCTCCGGTCAGTTCTACGCCTTCCAGTTTTTAAGTAATCAGTCTCTGGGTAATAATACGTTATGTCGTTGCAAGTAATGAGTGGTACATATTAGATATTGAAAGATCAATCACGTGAATCTAAGCAATAACTATGCACAAGTATAGGGGATCGGTCCAGACGTAGGAAACAGAAACCTGGGTAACTTGGTAAGGCTGAGTAAGGGTTGTAATTGTAAGGGTAAATTTAGCACATTAGGTAATGATGTCATGCCTTAGGGCAGAAGAGTAAATTAAGGCTCTTAGACCCATTGCCGAGTGTAGCTGCTACCACTGAACCCATGGTAGCTGCCCAAGGGTCCATCATCCAAGAGTGTCTGAAGCTGCCCTTTACATTACATGAAGGAAATGAGCTAGTGGTGGACTTCCCCTGACACTGAGATGACCACCCATGATGATCACCATGATAAATTCATGAACATACTAAGAATTAAAGCAATATTCCCACCTCATCCACAGGTAATCCCATAAATGTCTTATAGACATGGGTTCCACCTCAGGGACTTGCATGTGTTTCTAGAATTGGGGTCCCCTAACCACTACCCTGCCTGCAGCTTTGCTCCAATATTTCCCTAACTCCCGTAAAACTGAAAGGGAAAATCCATGGAGATGACAGTTAGAAGAGTTACTAGCTCCTGAGTTTGAAGGTCTATTTTTGCATTTTCCCATAATTAGCTCATTGACAGGGGACCAAAAAAATAGCAAATTGTGTATGGTGCACTGTAGAGATGATAGCATATACTTGCATGACTCTAGTCCAGCGGCCAGGTCAATATTCTGTGGCAGCTGGATGGAAGCCCCGGGAATTGTCTAATACCTGCCGGCAATCAAAAATCTTCACATGCAATATTCCAGAAGTATTTTTCCCTAGAAGAATGGCCTCATGAATCCATGGGGTCAGAGCTCCATGTTCTGTCATACAGGGGCCGTAAGCTTAGTGGTGCTGCAGTGCACACGAGACTTTGCATTTATGCTTCAAAGCCCATAAGTCATGAAAAATAAAGGTAATTTTAGAAGCCGTATAATATGGAAATTGATCATTACTACACTTTTAACCCTTTAACATAGTCTGTGTCAAGTATTTAATACAGGAGCAGGACATACACAGAGAACATCTTTCATGTTTTACGAAATAGTGTAGAACTAACTCAGCTCTCAAAGACATTTCCAATGACACAAGACCTTTCCCTTGAGACTTCGGTAAATTAACTTTCAGCAGCAGGAGTAGCACTGAGCGAGGTGCAATTATTTACAATGTGAACCAAAAAAGGGAATTTATAGTAGGAGAATAGACACTATAAATAATTTAAAAGCCATACATACCTGTAGAGGAGGGGAATACATGCTGCAAAAATGCTCATTACTCCTAACTTTTTTTTCAAATATTGCCCTCTTAATCAAACATTTGAAATTAATTCTGCCCAAGGAAAGTCCATGGTTGACTAAGTGGTTGAATATGGGGTGACACAAAAAAAGGCATCTAACCTCAAGTGCCAGTAACTTTTGTAATGGCCATTACCGCAGCTCATCCAGTGAATGCAGCAGGACACTTAGCCTTATGTTGTGAATTCTGTTGTCGGGCTCCCTCCTGTGGTCATGAATGGTACTTCGGCTGGTTCTGTCCATGGACTTCCTCGGGTGGTTGTGGGTGTTTCTGAGTTTCCTTCCACAGGTGACGAGGTTAATTCGTTAGCTGGCTGCTCTATTTAACTCCACTTAGATCTTTGCTCCATGCCACCTGTCAATGTTCCAGTATTGGTCTAGTTCACTCCTGGATCGTTCTTGTGACCTGTCTTCCCAGCAGAAGCTAAGTGCTTGCTTGTATTTCTCTGGTTTGCTATTTTTCTGTCCAGCTTGCTATTTTGATTGTTGTCTTGCTTGCTGGAAGCTCTGGGACGCAGAGGGAGCGCCTCCGCACCGTGAGTCGGTGCGGAGGGTCTTTTTGCGCCCTCTGCGTGGTCTTTTTGTAGGTTTTTGTGCCGACCGCAAAGCTACCTTTCCTATCCTCAGTCTGTTCAGTAAGTCGGGCCTCACTTTGCTAAATCTATTTCATTTCTGTGTTTGTATTTTCATCTTTACTCACAGTCATTATATGTGGGGGGCTGCCTTTTCCTTTGGGGAATTTCTCTGAGGCAAGGTAGGCTTTATTTTTCTATCTTCAGGGCTAGCTAGTTCCTTAGGCTGTGCCGAGTTGCATATGGAGCGTTAGGAGCAATCCACGGCTATTTCTAGTGTGTTTGATAGGATTAGGGATTGCGGTCAGCAGAGTTCCCACGTCCCAGAGCTCGTCCTATATTATCAGTAACTATCAGGTCATTCTGTGTGCTCTTAACTACCAGGTCCATTATTGTCCTGACCACCAGGTCATAACAGTACAGGTGGCCAAAGTACTAATGCATCTCAATAGAGGGATAAGAGAAGTTCTGAGACCATTTTTTTTTCTTTTCAGTGTGTTTTGTGTCTCTTTTCCCCTTTACCTCTGGGTGGTTCAGAACACAGGTGTAGACATGGACATTCAAGGTCTGTCCTCTTTGATGGATAATCTCACTATAAGTGTACAAAACATTCAAGATTTTGTGGTTCAGAATCCGATGTCAGAGCCTAGGATTCCAATTCCTGATTTGTTTTTTGGTGATAGATCTAAGTTCTTGAATTTCAAAAATAATTGTAAATTGTTTCTTGCCTTGAAACCTCGCTCCTCAGGTGACCCTGTTCAACAAGTAAAGATCATTATTTCTTTGTTACGTGGTGACCCTCAAGACTGGGCATTTTCCCTTGCGCCAGGAGATCCGGCATTGCTTTATGACGAACCTAATTCAGTGGATCAGGCAGAGAAAATCTTGCTGGCTCTGTGTCAGGGTCAGGATGAGGTAGAGATATATTGTCAGAAGTTTAGAAAGTGGTCTGTGCTCACTCAGTGGAATGAATGTGCCCTGGCAGCAATCTTCAGAAAGGGTCTCTCTGAAGCCCTTAAGGATGTCATGGTGGGATTTCCCATGCCTGCTGGTCTGAATGAGTCTATGTCTTTGGCCATTCAGATCGATCGACGCTTGCGTGAGCGTTAAGCTGTGCACCATTTGGCGGTACTATCTGTGCATGGGCCTGAGCCTATGCAATGTGATAGGACTTTGACCAGAGCTGAACGGCAAGAGCACAGACGTCGGAATGGGCTATGTTTTTACTGTGGTGATTCCACTCATGCTATCTCCGATTGTTCTAAGCGCACCAAACGGTTCGCTAGGTCTGCCACCATTGGTACGGTACAGTCTAAATTTCTATTGTCCATTACTCTGATTTGCTCTTTCTCATCCTATTCTGTTATGGCATTTATGGATTCAGGCGCTGCCCTGAATTTGATGGACTTGGAGTATGCTAGGCGCTGTGGTTTTTTCTTGGAGCCCTTGCAGTATCCTATTCCATTGAGAGGAATTGATGCTACGCCTCTGGCCAAGAATAAGCCTCAGTACTGGACCCAATTGACCATGTGCATGGCTCCTGCACATCAGGAGGATATCCGCTTTCTGGTGTTGCATAATCTGCATGATGTGGTCGTTTTGGGGTTGCCGTGGCTACAGGTTCATAATCCAGTATTGGACTGGAAATCTATGTCTGTGTCCAGCTGGGGTTGCCAGGGGGTACATGGTGATGTTCCATTTTTGTCTATTTCGTCTTCCACTCCTTCTGAAGTCCCAGAGTTTTTGTCGGATTATTGGGATGTATTTGATGAGCCCAAAGCCAGTGCCCTACCTCCTCATAGGGATTGCGATTGTGCAATTAATTTGATTCCTGGTAGTAAGTTTCCTAAGGGCCGATTGTTCAATTTATCTGTGCCAGAACACGCCGCTATGCGGAGTTATATAAAGGAATCCTTGGAGAAAGGCCATATTCGCCCGTCGTCATCACCGTTAGGAGCAGGGTTCTTTTTTGTGGCCAAGAAGGATGGTTCTTTGAGACCTTATATTGATTACCGCCTTCTCAATAAAATTACAGTCAAATTTCAGTATCCTTTGCCGTTGCTGTCTGATTTGTTTGCTCGTATTAAAGGGCTAAGTTGGTTCACCAAGATAGATCTTCGAGGGGCGTATAATCTTGTGCGTATTAAACAAGGCGATGAATGGAAAACAGCATTTAATACGCCCGAGGGCCATTTTGAGTACCTGGTTATGCCATTCGGGCTTTCCAATGCTCCATCAGTATTTCAGTCCTTTATGCATGACATCTTCCGAGAGTACCTGGATAAATTCCTGATTGTGTATTTGGATGATATTTTGGTTTTTTCGGATGATTGGGAGTCTGATGTGAAGCAGGTCAGAATGGTGTTCCAGGTCCTTCGTGCTAATTCCTTGTTTGTGAAAGGGTCAAAGTGTCTCTTTGGAGTTCAGAAGGTTTCATTTTTGGGGTTCATTTTTTCCCCTTCTACTATCGAGATGGACCCTGTTAAGGTCCAGGCCATTTACGATTGGACTCAGCCGACATCTGTGAAGAGCCTGCAAAAGTTCCTGGGCTTTGCTAATTTTTATCGGCGCTTCATCGCTAATTTTTCTAGTGTTGCTAAACCGTTGACTGATTTGACCAAGAAGGGTGCTGATGTGGTCAATTGGTCTTTTGCAGCTGTAGAGGCTTTTCAGGAGTTGAAGCGTCGTTTTTCTTCTGCCCCTGTGTTGTGCCAGCCAGATGTTTCGCTCCCGTTTCAGGTTGAGGTTGATGCTTCTGAAATTGGAGCAGGGGCTGTTTTGTCGCAAGGAAGTTCTGATGGCTCGGTGATGAAACCATGTGCTTTCTTTTCTAGAAAGTTTTCGCCTGCTGAGCGCAATTATGATGTTGGTAATCGAGAGTTGTTGGCCATTAAGTGGGCATTCGAGGAGTGGCATCATTGGCTTGAAGGAGCCAAGCATCGCGTGGTGGTCTTGACAGATCACAAGAATTTGACTTATCTTGAGTCTGCTAAACGGTTGAATCTGAGACAGGCTCGATGGTCGTTATTTTTCTCCCGTTTTGATTTTGTGGTTTCGTACCTTCCGGGCTCTAAGAATGTGAAGGCTGATGCCCTGTCAAGGAGTTTTGTGCCTGACTCTCCGGGTGTTCCTGAGCCGGCGGGTATTCTCAAAGAGGTAGTAATTTTGTCTGCCATCTCCCCTGATTTGCGGCGGGTGCTGCAAAAATTTCAGGCTAATAGACCTGACCGTTGCCCAGCGGAGAAACTGTTTGTCCCTGATAGATGGACTAGTAGAGTTATCTCTGAGATTCATTGTTCAGTGTTGGCTGGGCATCCTGGAATCTTTGGTACCAGAGATTTGGTGGCTAGATCCTTTTGGTGGCCGTCTTTGTCACGGGATGTGCGTTCTTTTGTGCAGTCCTGTGGGACTTGTGCTCGGGCTAAGCCCTGCTGTTCTCGTGCCAGTGGGTTGCTTTTGCCCTTGCCGGTCCCGAAGAGGCCCTGGACGCATATTTCTATGGATTTTATTTCGGATCTCCCCGTCTCTCAAAAGATGTCGGTCATTTGGGTGGTTTGTGATCGCTTTTCTAAGATGGTCCATTTGGTACCTTTGTCTAAATTGCCTTCCTCCTCTGATTTGGTGCCATTATTTTTCCAGCATGTGGTTCGTTTACATGGTATCCCGGATAACATCGCTTCTGACAGAGGTTCCCAGTTTGTTTCGAGGTTTTGGCGATCCTTTTGTGCTAGGATGGGCATTAATTTGTCTTTTTCCTCGGCTTTCCATCCTCAGACAAATGGCCAAACCTGACGAACTAATCAGACTTTGGAAACATATCTGAGATGCTTTGTTTCTGCTGATCAGGATGATTGGGTGTCCTTTTTGCCGTTGGCTGAGTTCGCCCTTAATAATCGGGCCAGCTCGGCTACTTTGGTTTCGCCGTTTTTCTGCAATTCTGGTTTCCATCCGCGTTTCTCTTCAGGGCAGGTTGAGTCTTCGGACTGTCCTGGTGTAGATACTGTGGTGGATAGGTTGCAGCAGATTTGGACTCATGTGGTGGACAATTTGACATTGTCCCAGGAGGAGGCTCAACGTTTCGCTAACCGCCGGCGCTGTGTGGGTCCCCGACTTCGTGTTGGTGATTTGGTTTGGTTGTCGTCTCGTTATGTTCCTATGAAGGTTTCCTCTCCTAAGTTTAAGCCTCGTTTCATTGGTCCGTATAAGATTTCTGAGGTTATCAATCCTGTGTCATTTCGTTTGGCCCTTCCTGCTTCTTTTGCCATCCATAATGTGTTCCATAGGTCGTTATTGCGGAGATACGTGGCGCCTGTGGTTCCATCCGTTGATCCTCCTGCCCCGGTGTTGGTTGAGGGGGAGTTGGAGTATGTGGTGGAGAAGATTTTGGATTCTCGTATTTCGAGACGGAAACTCCAGTACCTGGTCAAGTGGAAGGGTTATGGTCAGGAAGATAATTCCTGGGTTTTTGCCTCTGATGTTCATGCTGCCGATCTGGTTCGTGCCTTTCATTTGGCTCATCCTGGTCGGCCTGGGGGCTCTGGTGAGGGTTCGGTGACCCCTCCTCAAGGGGGGGTACTGTTGTGAATTCTGTTGTCGGGCTCCCTCCTGTGGTCATGAATGGTACTTCGGCTGGTTCTGTCCATGGACTTCCTCGGGTGGTTGTGGGTGTTTCTGAGTTTCCTTCCACAGGTGACGAGGTTAATTCGTTAGCTGGCTGCTCTATTTAACTCTACTTAGATCTTTGCTCCATGCCACCTGTTAATGTTCCAGTATTGGTCTAGTTCACTCCTGGATCGTTCTTGTGACCTGTCTTCCCAGCAGAAGCTAAGTGCCTGCTTGTATTTCTCTGGTTTGCTATTTTTCTGTCCAGCTTGCTATTTTGATTGTTGTCTTGCTTGCTGGAAGCTCTGGGACGCAGAGGGAGCGCCTCCGCACCGTGAGTCGGTGCGGAGGGTCTTTTTGCACCCTCTGCGTGGTCTTTTTGTAGGTTTTTGTGCCGACCGCAAAGCTACCTTTCCTATCCTCAGTTTGTTCAGTAAGTCGGGCCTCACTTTGCTAAATCTATTTCATCTCTGTGTTTGTATTTTCATCTTTACTCACAGTCATTATATGTGGGGGGCTGCCTTTTCCTTTGGGGAATTTCTCTGAGGCAAGGTAGGCTTTATTTTTCTATCTTCAGGGCTAGCTAGTTCCTTAGGCTGTGCCGAGTTGCATAGGGAGCGTTAGGAGCAATCCACGGCTATTTCTAGTGTGTTTGATAGGATTAGGGATAGCGGTCAGCAGAGTTCCCACGTCCCAGAGCTCGTCCTATATTATCAGTAACTATCAGGTCATTCCGTGTGCTCTTAACTACCAGGTCCATTATTGTCCTGACCACCAGGTCATAACAGCCTTAGCCATGAGCCAGTGTCAATCCTCTCGAGAGGTCCTGAAATCCCTCAAGAGAATTCTGTATGAATACTCATTGGAGGTCCTAAATAACCTTTAAAACCCTCCTACAAACTTCAGTGAACCATCATTGCCAACCAATGTCTTTTCTGGGCAGAACATATCTGAAATGTTTGCTTAAATAACCATTGTAGCTTTAAAATAAACAAGGTTGGCTCATTCCCTCCTGTAACTAAAGAGTTACCATTGTAATTGCTATTAGGTGGTATAAATCTAACACTGAGATTGAGAGCAACTCCGCCAATGTATTCTACTTGGTGCAATAGCTAAGATCAAGCATTAGTCCTCCTGGGAGACCCTAACACATCTGAAAAGTCTTATACATCAATTATTGTAATACATGTATTGTATTATGTCTTCAACCTTATTTGTAGCTCCCTGCATAAATCCTCAAGGGAGGGGCAACATGCCCCTCTAGAGCCTTCTACATACTTTAGTGGAACTACATAAGGCCCATGTCACACGGTGACAGTCCTCGGTAAGAAAAAGGGTCCTCAAACTGTCCCTGGAATTGGGACTCTAACTATCCCTTTCCCGGGGGTACTCTTGAAGGTTGAGAGGCCCGAGTCTCCAACCTTACTATGCTCCTCTTAAACCCTGATCTGTGCCCTTCCCCACCCAATGAGGCATGGGACAGAAATGCAAGGTAAACAAGACAACAAAACAGGGATAACAGAAAACCTCTATCAAACAACAGCACTAACCAACAATAGGGAGGAGGATAGGGATAGGGAGGTATAAACTAAATGGAACCAGGGACGAGGAGATAAACAAACATGTACTACAGCAAACCACAGAAAACTTCTAGAACAACTCTACTCCAACCACTTAGCTTTAGCACACAGCACAGGAAGATGAATCTTTCACCAGCAGGGACAAGAAGGTCTGATCAGTTTTGTAGGAAAATCTAATGACCAGATCAGAAGCAGCTGAAATGGAGCTGCATGTTTCTGACCAGCTTAGAAAGGGCCATTAACCTCTTCAGCTCCAGAGGAAACTAAATCCATTTGATAGGTAACACAAATCACACCATCTCTAAAGAAGACCTGCAATTCATTAAATTACGTAACAGTCTAATTTCAGGTTTTCTAGGGGGACATGACAGCCCGGCTCCCTTCTTACCTTTTTCCAGAATTTGAGACACAAATACATTTGAACACTTGGGCACCAGAAGTGGGTCAAACCAGTGCCCGTCAGCCTCGGCATTGGCGTACAGTGGCGTGATGAGATCAACTCGCTGCTGATGTCATCATACTGCTCCCAGCACTGCAGAAGCATCGAAGACTTCTGGCACCGGTAAGCGTTCCATGCAGTAGCTGAAGATTAAATGTGTAATCATTGTAGATGAACGGAGGGAGGATTGTATTTACGGTCAGGGCACATTATGGGGAGGGGGGGTTGTGAAAGAGGGCACAGTATAGCGAGGGTAGTGGGGTGGGGTTACTTTATACATAGGGGCAGTTTGTGGGGAATATTATGGAAAGGTACAGTTTGGGGGTATATTATGGAGAGAGGCTGTGTGGGGTGAAATTATGAAGAGGGACACTGTGTGGAATATTATGGAGAGGCTCATGATTGAGGGAATATTATATAGAGACTAACTCTGGGCATGAAATCTTATCACGGCGCCTGTACTATATGGATGTAAAAAAGATGGCAAATCAGAGAAGATGTCATCTATAAGGTAACGAGATGCAAGATGCGGCGTTCAAGTTGTTCGACGAACTCGAACAATTTGCTTAAAATTCGGCTGTTAAAGTTTCTGTTCGATAACTGTTCGTTCACCAAAAGCCTAACTTTATTTGCACATTAAAACTGTTTATCATTGTTAATAGATTGTTTCAGTGTACAGTGGGCGGGGGGGCGGGGGATAGATCTGTGTTCTGAAATAACGCCGATCTTCTTCTTTTTTTTTTTCCGCATTTACAGAGGGCAGTGCAGTCTCTCAGCCTATCAGCAGTGCACACACACACAGCAATGTGCATGTGATGCACACAAGCAAGGGCATGTGTCATTCGCTGTGTATGTCACATGTCCTTGCCCTATAAGAACCAGCCATTTGGCCCGTCGCCACCATTTCCTCACTGCTGCAGCTTAGTGTTAGACGGCACCACTGTCGCTGTGGGCGCTATACAGTCCAAGAGTGTTTTTTTGGAGCGAATTGTCAGAGTGATAGGTTTAGGGAGTCGGGAGGGGTCGGGACTAGTTGTAATATCAGCCCTTTTCAGGGAAGGTTACAGCAGTTCATAGCACTGTTTGCCAGGCGGGTCTGTGCCAGTGCTGTGCAAGTGTTTGTCACAGCATTTGGTGTAATCTAGCTCAGCCAATCCTTTTGGGCTAGAAGCAGTGTCTGATAGTCATCTGAGTAGCCCGCCAGTGAAGCTATCTACACTGCCTGTGTATCTCAATTTTTACTGCATCTAACCCAGTTAATAGTTTTGGGCCTAGGAGCAGTGTCTGCACGTCAGCAGAGTAGTCCGCCTGTGAAACTAACTACACCTCCTGTGTATCTCAATTTTTACTGCATCTAACCCAGTTAATAGTTTTGGGCTATTAGCATTGTCTGATAATCATCTGAGCAGCCCGCCTGTGAAGCTAGCTACACCGCCTGTGTAGCTCAATTTTTACTGCATCTAACCCAGTTAATAGTTTTGGGCTAGTAGCATTGTCTGATAATCATCTGAGCAGCCCGCCTGTGAAGCTAGCTACACCGCCTGTGTATCTCAATTTTTACTGCATCTAACCCAGTTAATAGTTTTGGGCCTAAGAGCAGTGTCTGCACGTCAGCAGAGTAGTCCGCCTGTGAAACTAACTACACCTCCTGTGTATCTCAAATTTTACTGCATCTAACCCAGTTAATAGTTTTGGGCCTAGGAGCAGTGTCTGCACGTCAGCAGAGTAGCCCGCCGGTGAAACTAACTATACCGCCAGTGTATCTCAATTTTTACTGCATCAAACCCAGTTCATAGTTTTGGGCCTAGGAGCAGTGTCTGCATGTCAGCAGAGTAGCCCGCCTGTGAAACTAACTACACCGCCTGTGTATCTCAATTTTTACTGCATCTAACCCAGTTAATAGTTTTGGGCCTAGGAGCAGTGTCTGCACGTCAGCAGAGTAGACCGCCTGTGAAACTAACTACACCGACTGTGTATCTCAATTTTTACTGCATCTAACCCTGTTCATAGTTTTGTGCCTAAGAGCAGTGTCTGCATGTCAGCAGAGTAGCCCGGCTATGAATCTCAATTTTTACTGCATCTAACCCAGTTAATAGTTTTGGGCCTAGGGGCAGTGTCTGCACATCAGCAGAGTAGCCCGCCTGTGAAACTAACTATACTGCCTGTGTATCTCAATTTTTACTGCATCTAATCCAGTTAATAGTTTTGTGCCTAGTACCACAGTTTGGCCACTCAGTTCTGCTCAGTTTACATCCATTGGTTGTTGTGCCAACAAATACAGATACAGAGTTGCCAATTAGTTAAGCACTAAAATGAGTGGCAAAAGGCCTGCTGCTGGTGGAAAGGGGAATAGGCATGTTGGAAAGGGAAAAAAAGGTTGTGTCCGTGGGGTAGGTGGTAAAGCAACAGCAACATCTGCAGAAGAAAGACCATCTTCCAGCCAAAGTAAGATGTCTACTTCTTTTCATGGACAATCTGATGTGATCCCTTTCTTACGACCATCGCTACAAGCATCGCCAAAAATTCCAGATGAGGCACAAAAACAGCAGGTGCTTGAACGGATAACAAGTGCTCGTTCAAGTGGGCTCTCCTCCATGTCAACTTCAACATCACAACTACTCCAGTCTTCAGAGCTGTCACCCCAATCGCACTTGCTTCCTCATAGCTCCCAAGTTTCCAGCCGCCCATCTGAGTATGGGGTAACACACATGGTTGAGTCTGAAGAGCTGTTTACGGATACTATAGCCTGGGAATCAGAGGTCTGCTTCAGAGCTTCTGTGAATCCAGACGAGGAAATGATCTGCACTGATGCCCAGAATCTTTGTGAGTCGGATCCAAGCCCAGATGAAGATGGTTCTGAGCATAATGTAGACCCTCGTTCCCAAACTGTAACTTCTGTTGGTGGAGACAATGAGGAAGATGATGATGAGACTGAGATACCTGATTGGAACGAAAACTTGAGTTTTCGGTCACGGCAGGAAGAGGTTGGCTCTGAGGACGACTGGTGTGAGAACACACAGGATGATGATGACGAGGTTGTAGACCCCACTTACTGTCAACCCCCAGTCCGCCAGTCCATGAGGTCAGCAGAGGAGGTGGAGGAGGATGCTAGTGACGAGCCTGACGACGAGGTAATGGTGCGCCTTCCTGGACAGAGACGGAGTACTGGAAGCACGTCAACAACTGCATCCTCAACCCAAACTGTGCCTCAGACCAGAAGTCGTGGTGGCTCTTCAGGTCGCACGGGCTCTAAGCCTTGCATAGCCTGGGCATTTTTTGACATTGCAAAGGATGACCCAACTCATGTTGTCTGTAAGATTTGTCAACAAAATCTCAGTAGAGGACAAAAAATGACTAGCTTGAGTACTTCATGCATGAACCGTCACATGCATATGAGGCATAAGTTGCAGTGGGAAGCTCACTGTGCTACAATGCGGCCTAGTGGGCCGGGTCAACCACTGTCTCCCCAACAAGTGCATCTGCGTCCTCTTCATCCTCTGTGACTGTGGGGACAGCAGTCGCACATAGTTTTGGACGCAGACCTTACACCTTTTTACCCGCAAGAGCCAGTGTGATTGGCAGGTCATCAGGACATTTGCAAGTGGAAACACCTGCTGGTGTTGAGCACTCTCCGACATCGACACCGCATTTTGATCAAGGCAACATAACATCTCCGCCTGCACCTTCCTCACAGACCAGCAGTTTGCCGGGGACACCCTACTGAACTCCATCTAAGCACGGCAGCCAGCCCTCAGTCCTTCAGATGTGGACAAGTAAAAGACCATTTCCTCCTAGCCATGACAAAGCTAAGAGGTTGAATTTCTCCATCTGCAAGCTGTTGGCTACAGAAATGCTGCCTTTCTGCCTAGTGGACACAGAGGAGCAGTGCTCCAATACCAGATGCCCAGTCGCCACTACTTCTCAAAGAAAGCTGTGCCTGCGCTACACCAGCATGTCGCACACAACATCATCGCTTCCTTGAGAAACTCTGTGTGTGACAGGGTGCATTTCACCACAGACACTTGGACGAGTAGACATGGACAGGGGCGTTACATGTCGGTGACTGGGCACTGGGTAACTACGGCGACGTCAGGAGAAGGAGCTGCTGTCCAAGTCTTGCTGTCCCCACGAGTTGCTCGTCGATCCTCTGTATCTAAAAGTTCCTCCACTGCTTCTGCCTCCTCAACCTCCTCTCGATCATCCACCTGCACCCAAAGCCTGTCTGGTAATGCCACCCGCGTTGTAACTGTGCAGAAGGAATCCTGCACACCTCCTCACTATGCTGTTACCAGGGCTCAATGGCATCAGGCAGTGTTTACATTGAAATGTCTGGGAAATGTGAGTCACACAGCTGAGGAGTTGTGGTCAGCTCTGGAGGCCGAGTTCCATCAATGGTTGTCTCCACTCAACCTGCAGCCAGGGAAGGCTGTGTGCGACAATGCTGCAAACCTGGGTGCGGCACTTCGCCGGGGCAATGTCACACATGTGCCTTGTATGGCTCACGTTTTGAACTTGGTTGTCCAGCAATTTTTATCCCACTATCCTGAACTAGATGGGCTTCTGCAGAGGGCACGATCGCTGTGTGCTCACTTCCGCCGTTCGCATCCCGCAGCTCACCGACTTACATCTCTACAGAAGTCAGTGAGCCTGCCAGTTCACCGGCTGAAATGCGATGTGCCCACACAGTGGAATTCAACTCTGCACATGTTGCAGCGACTGTGGCAGCAACGACGAGCCCTGGTGCAATATGTTATGACATATAGCCTGGGCCAACAAGATCAAGAGGTGGGGCAAATCACGCTGCAGGAGTGGTCTCAGATCAGGGACCTATGCACCCTTCTGCACAGTTTTGAAATAGCAACGAAGATGTTTAGTGCTTACGATGCCATTATCAGCATGACCATTCCGGTGATTTACATGATGGAGCACACCTTACACAGTGTTCAGAGTCAGGTGGCGGAACAAGAGGAGGAGAAGGAACAGGAGGAGTCGTATGCGGAAGGGATAATATCTCCAAGGTCAAGAAGGTTGGCAGGACCAAGGTGGCTGGCATTGGAGGCTGGGGAGAGGGATTACCGAGGGCGCATGGTAGCAGCCAAACTGTTGAGGAAGGTGCAGGAGGCGAGGAAGAAGTGGAGGACAAACTGGCGCTAGGCCTTGATAGACTGATCAGATGAGGGAGACCTTGATCAAATTTTTGTTGTGCGAGGTTGGGGGGAGAGGGCAGACGAAGGAAGCATGATTCTCACCTCGCCACCACCAAGACAACAAGGACTTGGTCCTCCTGGATGCGCAAGACACATGAGTGCCTTCTTGCTGCACTACCTGCAACATGACCCTCGGATTGTCAGAATCCGAAGTAATGCCGACTACTGGGTTGCCACACTCTTAGATCCCCGGTACAAAAGTAAATTTGGCGAAATAATTCCTGCCATAGAAAGGGATTCACGCATGCAGGAGTATCAGCAGAGACTGTTACAGAATCTAACATCTGCTTTTCCACAAAACATCAGTGGTGCACGAAGTGAATCTCTGAGTTCTAACTTGCCAACCATGGGACTATTGAGTCATCACTCAAACCGTAACAGTAACATCGTATCTGGTGGTAACAGCAATTTTTTCCAATCGTTTCACAATTTTTTTAAACCATCCTTTGCAAGGCCACAGGAGACAAGAAGTCTGACGCACAGCCAACGCCTAGAGAGGATGGTACAAGAGTATCTCCAAGTTAACATCGATGCCATGACTGTGGAACTGGACCCTTGCTCATTTTGGGCTTCCAATCTTGAAAAATGGCCTGAGCTCACCACTCATGCCTTGGAGATCTTTTTATGCCCCACAGCCAGCATTCTCTCTGAACGTGTGCTCAGCGCTGCTGGTGGTGTGCTGACAGATAAGCGCACGCGGCTGTCCAGTGACAATGTAGACAGACTAACGTTCATCAAGATGAACAAATCCTGGATCCGCAAGGACTTTTCTACCCCTGTGTCATCTTGGGGAGACTTAAAGCTTGATGATTTTAGAAAATCACCTCACCAACCGTTTTAAAAAACTCTGGCGAAATTGATGCCACTTAAGTGGTGTCTGTGGCTGAATTTTTGGAAAAAATGGAGACTCTTTATTCAGTCCCCTTGCTGTGTTTAACTTGACGTTGCCATCATCAATTCCAGGTGGGTGGGGTCGTCTGCTCCAAAGCTTCAGTGTCTGCTAGTCAGCAGAGTAGCCCAGCCACCCACCGCCTGTTTACCTAAGTACTATTTTTAACGGCATCTGGCCCAGGAAATCCTTTTGGGCCTAGTAGAATTTGGTGCTACTCAGCAGAGTACTCCACCCATGAAGCAAGCTACACTGCCTGTTTACCCAACTGCTATTTTGTAACGGCATCTAGCCCAGGAAATCCTGGGTGTCGTGGGTCCCTGGCTGGTGGCTTCCATTAGGTAATTATGTTCCTTCTTGTATACACTGTAGTTATATGGTCATATTCCCTGACGCTGTGGCTGGCGATGATCTAGCACCTTATATTCTTGCTTATATATCTTGTGATTTTGCACATTTGTGGCTATACTAAATGTTATGATATACATGCACTTTTTTGATCCATGTAGTGCATGATCGCTGTCAGCTGCTGCGTCAGATGAATTGTGAGTTATATATACATGATTTTTTAGCAGGTGTTTAAAGTGATATTGATACTTTGGAGGTAATTCTATCCATTTTGCCACTTTTCTAGCCATACCTGCCGGTTGTTCCTGCACTTTGGTTTTCCCGTATTTTTATATAGATGGTATACATGTTTTTATCTTGATAATAAATAAAGTTTATATGATTCTATTTTTGCTTTGCTTCGCGTTATCTTTTGGAGTTAAATGGTGGATTAGTCTGAATGTATTGGGTTCATTTTTTGGCACAACTCCCATCGAGGGTACCACTACGTCTTCTAAGGAAAGTGTTCTGAATGGACCCGCCGCCATTCTACCTAAAGATATTTTTTTTTCTTTTTTTTTTGTCAAGACGTCTGAGTATTGGTAGAGTGAGTTTAGATTTTTACTCCAGCCTTTCTTGATCTTAGAAGGGCATGACATGCCTATATCTGTGTCTCCTCCTCCTTTTACTCCTCCACCTCTTTTCTTTTCGCATGACTATACAGTTAGGTCCATATATATTTGGACAGAGACAACATTTTTCTAATTTTGGTTATAGACATTACCACAATGCATTTTAAACAAAACAATTCAGATGCAGTTGAAGTTCAGACTTTCAGCTTTCATTTGAGGGTATCCACATTAAAATTGGATGAAGGGTTTAGGAGTTTCAGCTCCTTAACATGTGCCACCCTGTTTTTAAAGGGACCAAAAGTAATTGGACAGAGTCAATAATTTTAAATTAAATGTTCATTTTTAGTACTTGGGTTGAAAACCCTTTGTTGGCAATGACTGCCTGAAGTTTTGAACTCATGGACATCACCAGATGCTGTGTTCCCTCCTTTTTGAAGCTCTGCCAGGCCTTCACTGCGGTGGGTTTCAGTTGCTGTTTGTTTGTGGGCCTTTCTGTCTGAAGTTTAGTCTTTAACAAGTGAAATGCTGCTCAATTGGGTTGAGATCAGGTGACAGACTTGGCCATTCAAGAATATTCCACTTCTTTGCTTTAATAAACTCCTGGGTTGCTTTGGCTTTATGTTTTGGGTCATTGTCCATCTGTATTATGAAACGACGACCAATCCGTTTGGCTGCATTTGGCTGGATCTGAGCACACAGTATGGCGGCTCTGAATACCTCAGAATTCATTCGGCTGCTTCTGTCCTGTGTCACATCATCAATAAACACTAGTGACCCAGTGCCACTGGCAGCCATGCATGCCCAAGCCATCACACTGCCTCCGCCGTGTTTTACAGATGATGTGGTATGCTTTGGATCATGAGCTGTACCACGCCTTCGCCATACTTTTCTCTTTCCATCATTCTGGTAGAGGTTGATGTTGGTTTCATCTGTCCAAAGAATGTTCTTCCAGAACTGTGCTGGCTTTTTTAGATGTTTTTTAGCAAAGTCCAGTCTAGCCTTTTTATTCTTGATACTTATGAGTGGCTTGCACCGTGCAGTGGACCCTCTGTATTTACTTTCATGCAGTCTTCTCTTTATGGTAGATTTGGATATTGATACGCCGACCTCCTGGAGAGTGTTGGTCACTTGGTTGGCTATTGTGAAGGGGTTTCTCTTCACCATGGAGATTATCCTGCAATCATCCACCACTGTTGTCTTCCGTGGGCGCCCAGGTCTTTTTGCATTGATGAGTTCACCAGTGCTTTCTTTCTTTCTCAGGATGTACCAAACTGTAGATTTTGCCACTCCTAATATTGTAGCAATTTCTCAGATGAGTTTTTTCTGTTTTCGCAGCTTAAGGATGGCTTGTTTCACCTGCATGGAGAGCTCCTTTACCGCATGTTTACTTCACAGCAAAACCTTCCAAATGCGTGCACCACACCTCAAATCAACTCCAGGCCTTTTATCTGCTTAATTGAGAATTACATAACGAAGGAATTGCCCACACCTGTCCATGAAATAGCCTTGGAGTCAATTGTCCAATTACTTTTGGTCCCTTTAAAAACAGGGTGGCACATGTTAAGGAGCTGAAACTCCTAAACCCTTCATCCAATTTTAATGTGGATACCCTCAAATGAAAGCTGAAAGTCTGAACTTCAACTGCATCTGAATTGTTTTGTTTAAAATTCATTGTGGTAATGTCTATAACCAAAATTAGAAAAATGTTGTCTCTGTCCAAATATATATGGACCTAACTGTATGTACTTGTGACTTTTCCATGTGTTTGTTGTGTCTTCTGAGCAGTTTGTCAGCTTTTGGACACCTTTTAAGGTGTTTTCTATGTGTTTTCCATGTGTTTGTATGTGTTTGTGTTTGCCTGCCATTGGTTTCAATGGGGTTCGACGGTGTTCGTCGAACGTTCGACGAACATTCGTCGAAGACGTCCCTGTTCGACGAACCGAACCCGAACAATAGGGAGGTGACTCAACACTAGTAACAACAACGTACAGCATCTCCTTACATACTGGGAACCGCAGTTCAAGCAATACAATTTTATGGGGCTGACCTGACATTATATTTGATCACTGCACTGTGCTTGGTGCTGTATATTTGTGCGCACTGATGGTGGTTGTGGTGCTGCTATCAGGATTCCTGTTGTCCTTTTGCGTATTGACCCCTAGTGGCTGCTATTATGCTACTATGCTACTAAAATATATTCCCTACTGTCCAAGCTTATCAGGCATTTTGACATTGACTTTTCCAATACACTGGGCCAAATTAGTGCTTCTAACTCCTCGAACCACAAGGAAAGCTGACCTAGTTCTCTTCTACTGTGCTAGACTACGAAGCTATGACCTAGACCACTAACAAAGCTAAACTCTGCTAGACCACTTAGGGTTAGAATTAACCCTAAGACTCCTGGATCTTTAGATAAAGGATGTATATCAATCCAGGCGGAATTTTTTGGTGGAGAAGCGTCATTACATGAGAAGCCACGATGGTTCTAGGAAACTGCTGCATCTAAGGATATTTTAACAGATTAGGAGAATTTAGGAGAAATTCTCTTTAAGCTGACAAGTTTCATTACATTTTGCAATCAGACTCTTCTGCAACATCTGCCCTCCTGCACGTACAGAACAAGCAATGCATATAAAGAAGGCAATAAAAACATTACCCGGCGAACGGCAATATCCCTGAAACATTAAGGCACCAGCTAGAAGCAAAAAAAAACCTCAACCCATTACTGTAAATTAAAAGTTTCAGAATTTTACATTCAGAATAATCTTTTGGGTAAAAAAAAAAAGTTAAATACAGTAATCAAACTTTCTTCCATTATATCAAGCAAAAGAAATAGAGGTCTGTGCAAAAGCGCAGAGGTCGGGAACCAACACTGTGACCTAAAGCAATTACTCTAATGTATATAATTTTAATAATTGCATTCGTGGAGGTAATTGTTGGGGATCTTAAAGGGATCTGTGGGATCTGTGGGGGCGGCCATCTTCCTGAGGCCGCGCGTGCGCATATGGAGTCCTCTGCTGCCCGGGGCTTCAGGAAAATGGCCGCGGAATGCCGCGCGTGCGCAGATGGAGATCGCGGTGGCCATTTTCCTGAAGTTGAGATGCGAACTCGGCTTCAGGAAAATGGCCGCCGCGATCTCCATCTGCGCACGCGCGGCATCCCACGGCCATTTTCCTGAAGCCCCGGGCAGCAGAGGACTCCATGTGCGCACGCGCGGCTTCAGGAAGATGGCCGCCCCCACAGATCACCAGGGAAATAGCGCCGATCACGCGTTTTTTCTTCTCCTGCCCAGTGGATTCAGAAGATGGGCATGCGCAAACCTCTACGCCACCAACGGAAATATATGCAAGATCTGGGGGAAGATACAGCGATGTCGCCACGCCCATATGACCTGACCAGCCTGATTGACAGGCGAAAATGGCGACTTTGGTAAGTTATTTCGGCAGCATAGGGGTGGAATCAGGGTACACAAAATACACTATAGTAACGCACAGCTCAGGCCCTATTTAACAGTATTTTTATCTCGTACTGAAAAACCGGGGTGACAGGTTCCCTTTAAAGATGTATTTCAACCAAACAATGTCTGGAGTTTAGGTCCTTTATAGCCCATTGGCCACGATGCTAAAGCTGAAACAGTGTCCTGGCCCTCAGGAGTAGAGATGAGCGAACCTTTTCAGCTGGGAACCCTGACACCTCATGCGACACCTCCAATTTTTCTTTCCAGCCACACTCAGGTGGCACAAACATCAGTTTCAGACAGTAATATTGGTAGAAAAATGTAAGGAAAGTAACATAGGTAGTTGAGTAAAAGTAAGTGCAGGCCTGCTGGTCTGGGAGCCCTACTTACACAGGCAATCCACCAGATGGAGACCCAACTTGGAGTCTCCACATTTTATTTTATTTTACTCACTTATATAGCACCATTAATTCCACAGCACTTTACAGACATTGTTAGCACTGTCCCCATTGGGGCTCACAATCTAGATTCCCTATCAGTATGTCTTTGGAGTGCGGGAGGAAACCGGAGAACCTGGAGGAAACGCATGCAAACAGGGGGAGAACATACAAGCTCCTTGCAGACGTTGTCCTTGGTGGGATATGAACCCAGGACCCTAGTGCTGCAAGGCTGCAGTCAGGGCCGGATCCAGGTTTTTGAGGGCCCCGGGCAAAAGAGTCTCAGTGGGCCCCCCCTTTAACACATACCACGATTCATGATGCACAGATACAGCAGGGAAATATAGGTATAGTACAGTGCAAGATTTCACTTCTTACATGAGTGATAGCTATTATAAATTCTACAATACCATACAGCAGAGGGGCGTTATATAAGTCAACCCCTTATATGCCAATTTTTGTGACCTACTCCCTCTTCCTCAGTTACCAGTAGGCATTTTATCATTAGCTGAACTTGCTGCAAAGAAAAAACTGCATACATTGAATATGACAATTTTTTAATGGAAAACATTAGAAAGTATTAACGTAGAACATTTGTAACAATGCAAAATGGGTAGCAAATAGCACAGCCACGCAGTATATAGCACAGCCACGTTGCATATTGCACAGTCACGTAGTATATAACACAGCCACGTAGTATATAACAGCCCACATAGTATATAGCACAGCCACGTAACATATGTAGTATATAACACAGCCATGTAGTATATAACACAGCCCATGTAGTATATAGCACAGCCACATAACATATAGCACAGCCCATGTAGTATATAGCACAACCATGTAGTATATAACACAGCCCACATAGTATATAGCACAGCCACATAGCATATAGTACAGCTCACATAGTATATAGCACAGCCACGTAGTATATAACACAGCCCACGTAGTATATAGCAGTCATGTAGTATATAGCACAGCCATGTAGCATATAGCACAGCCACATAGCATATAGCACAGCCACATAGTATATAACACAGCCCACATAGTATATAGCACAGCCACATAGCATATAGCACAGCCACGTAGTATAGCACCTGGGTGTGGAGGAGAAGAGACTCTCCTCCAGGGACTGGGCACCATATCCCTGTAATTAAAATAAAAAATAGTTATATAATCACCTTCTGGCGGCCCCGGATCCAGCTCAGGCCTTAGCGATGCTCCTGGCAGCTCCGGCTCCCAGTGCCAATGACTTGTGATGACGTAGTTGTCTTGTGTGATGCTACGTCATCTCGGGTCATTTCGCAAGACATTACTGGGAACAGGAGCTGCCGAGAGCATCGCGAGGAGCGGGAAGGCTATGGAGGATGCCGGAAGGTGAGAATAGCACGATTTTTTATTTTTTTAATTATTTTTAACATTATATCTTTCTACTATTGATGCTGCATACGCAGCATCAATAGTAAAAAGTTGGTCACACTTATCAAAATGGGCCCCCCGTCTCGCTAGGGCCCCAACACTTGCCCGGGTGCGCCAGGTGCTGACGCCAGCCCTGGCTGCAGTGCTAACCACTTAGCCACCGTGCTGCACATTTAAAAAATTATTGTCACACACCACTAAAGTGGCATCAATTTCCCCAGAGTAGAAATAGTGTAATGGGGCTCTGACACACCTTCTACTACAGGCAACCCGCCAGATGGAGACCCAATTTTGAGTCTCCACATTTCAAAAAATTGTTGGTAACATCAGCAGCAGTAGCAACAGCAGGCACAGACACAACAAAGGTGTCATAGACTGCAATAACGCGATATCAATGCATGACACTAAAAACGACACCATCGCCTAGTCTGCCCAGTCTCCGACTGGGGTGCAAAGTAATTGTAGATCCATGACTTGTTCATTTCAATGAAAGCAAGGCAGTCTACACTTTCAGGGGACAGCCGGATGTGCTTATCTGTCAGGATACAATCAGCAGAACTGAAGATAGGTTCTCCAACCTCCAAGGCGTGACAGGCGAGCTCAGGTCACTCTTCAATTTTTGAAGACCAAAATGTAAAAGGGTCCAAAGCCCCCCTGATGGCATTGATATTGAGTTCCAGATACACCAGTACCATCCTCTCCAGTTGTTTACAATGTGTCAGACTTGTACTCTGATCTGCTGGTGCACAGGCTGGTCTTAAAATGTGTGAAACAACGCCAAGAAATTGCATATGCCACTTACACTGCTGCTGCCACAGCTACTGCTACTATTATTTTAGCGATGATGTCTTGATGTTCCCGGAGCTAGACATTTAGAACTGTCATGCACAGTGTGTGCCTCACTGCTGTCTTGGGGAAAACCACTCTTAAAATTGTTTACAAGTGTGTTTCGACACTCCAGCATGCACACGTCCATTTCCAGGGTGAAGCATCCGGCTAAATTAACAGAGTGGCAACCCGGTAGTCAGCACTATTTCTAACCCTAAGAATATGGGCATCATGTTGAAGATAGTGCAGCAAGAAGGTACTCATGTGTCGGACACTTCCATGAGGTCCACGTACATAGTGTGTTGTTGCGGGGTAACACTCAAGGTTGCTTCCTTCGTCCCCTCCCGCCAACCACGGATAACAGAGAGGGGATGATTATCCTATTCATCTCCTGACTGTTGTGCACCCATCACCTCTTCCTCCTCGTCCTCCTCCATTTGATCCTCAGCTCCTGCACCATCACCAACAATTTGTCTGGTACCATAAGCCCCCCTGAATTGTTGTAAGCCACCCTCCCATGGTACCCGCCTGTGCAACAACAGTCTGGAAATCTGAGATATTGTAATCCATTCCGCATCCTCCTCTGCTTCCACCTCTTGCTCTTGGACCACCATCTCCTCATGCAGACTATTCAAAGTGTGATCCAGCATATAGATAACCAGATAGCGATGCCGATGATGCCATTGTCAGCACTAAGCATCTTATTAGCCATTTTAAAACTGTGCAAAAGGGTGCAGAGGTCCTTCATGTGTTCATGTGTCCACTCTGCAAGCATAATTTGCACCACGTCCGTACTGCGTTGTCCCCGGCTATGCAAAAGGACATACTGCACCAGGTATCATTGCTGCCACAGTCACTGTAACATGTGCAGAGTGGAATTCCACTGTGTCAAAACATTGCAAATCAAACGGTTAACTGGTAAGCCGAAAGACCTTTGTAGTGATGCAAGTCGATGACCTACAGGGTGCGGTCATCAGAAGTGAGCACACAGAGACCATGCTTTCTGCAGCAACACATCTATGCCGTGATAGTGGTGGAAAAATTGCTGTACCACCGGGTTGAGGATGTGAGCCATGCAAGACACGTGTGAGAGGTGGCCCCGGTGTAGAGCCTCCACCAGGTTTGCACCATTATCGTATACAGCCTTCCCTGGCTCCAGATTCAGTGGAGACACCCATTGGCCTGGATAACTATCCACAACTCTTGAGCTGTGTGACTGCAATCTCCAAGGCATATTAATTTTAACACTGCCTGATTGCGGTGAGCCCTGGCTGCGCGGTACGTAGGTGGGGGGATTCTATTTGCAATGTTGGAATGCCTGTCTGATTAAGGGAGAGGTTGAGGGCACAGGTGGAGGCCCTAGAAGAGGCAGATGAGCCAGGAGCAGTGGAGGAAGTGTTAGATACAGAACTTTGTCTCACGAGTCTTGGGGATTCAAAGACTTGTGGAGCAGTCCCTTTACCGCCTGCCCCCACAGCCACTAGAGTCACCCAGTGCCCAGTCAGCAAGATGTAATGCCCTTGCCCATGTTTGCTCGTCCAGGAGTCAGTGGTGAAATGCACCCTGGCAGACAGATTTCTTCAGGGAACGGGTGATGTTGTCTGCGACATGCTGGTGTAGCGCAGGCACAGTTTTCTTAGAGAAGTAATGGCAACTGGGCAACTGGTACTGGGGGACTATGACGGCCATCAACTTTCTGAAACCATCTGTATCCACCAGGTGGAAAGGCAGCATTTCCATGGCCAACAGATTGGAGATGGTGGAGTTCAAGCTCTTAGCTTTGGCATGTGTAGGAGGACACATTCTTTTATGTGACCACAACTGCAGGACCGAGGGCTGCCTGCTGAGCTGAGAGGGTGGAGTATAGTGAACAAGACAAACTGCTGGACTGTGAGTGAGGTGCAGGTGATGTTATGGTGGATTAAGAAAGATGTATTGTGCTAGGTGACATAAAAACAGCAGGCATCTCCCACATAACAGATGACGAGCTCTTACTCACCCCAACTGTAGCAGGTAAACAAGTGGATTTTCTGCGGCCGGAGACCTGTGTGAGAAAACTTGGTACTGTGACAGAGGAGGAAGAAGCAGTAGATGTGGTTGATGGGATGGACGGTGGTTGGTGAGGACAATTTGTCAACATTATAGCACAGTGAAATTCCGAGGCTAAGGCATGTTGATCGTGCATGTGCTGATTCATGCATGTAGTTGTCAAAATATTGCCATTTTTGCCTCTACTGAGTCTTCTTTTACAAACTTGGCAGATAACATGAGTTGGGTCATCCTTTGCGGTTTCAAAAAAGGCCCAGGCAAGGCAACCCTTGCCATCGCTGCAAACTGCACACTCGCGACCGGTGCTGGCCACAGCCAGAGTTGGGGCTGAAAATGCAGTGCTTGTTGTAGTTGCATTACTTTGTGTCTGTGCGGGAAGCCGCAACGTAACCTACTCCACCACGTCCTCTGATGAGCTACTCAGCTGCATACCTTTTGGTTCACACCAACTGGGATCTACAACCTCATCATCATCCTCTCTGTTCTCACACTCTTTAACCTGAGAGTCACCCTCCCCCTCTTCCTGCCCTGACACCACAGTACAGTCCGCGTGTACCTCTGGTATCTAAGGCTCTTCAGTATCACCCCCACCCCTTGGTGGTTAATGTCTGGTGATGTGGGTTTGGATTCTGCTCGGACCCTACTTCGTTCGGCCCCAGATCCAACATGAAAAGATTTTGGGCATCGGTGCAGATGCTTTCCTCCTCTGGATTCTGTAAATCTTTGGAGCAGTCCTCTGGTGGCCATGGAATAGAATGTGTGAAGAGCTCTGCAGAATAACCATCTGTGGTTCCCCACAGTCAGTTGGGCGTTTTGAAATTTGTGACATGGGAGGAAACAAAGATGATTGGGGGTCACCTCTGGCCTTCAACTACAAGGTGTACCACTGTGCGGCTGCCAAAGAAAGGGAGTGGAGTATCCCGTCCAGTAACAGATGTTGTCAGTGGTCTTTGGATAGGACAAGACTGAGTTTGTTCAATTGAGCTTTCATTAACATTAACACCTAACCCACATACACGTAAAACACCAAGCCTATTCCTCTTTCCACCACGACTTCGCTTTTTCCTACTCATGCTATATGTACCCTTCCCCTCTTATAACCTGCTGTTTCACAACCTTAGTCCCACACCTGTCAGTCCCTTGTCACTAAATGTACAATTATTATTTATTTTCTTAGATAGTGTGCCTGAACAACACTGTTATAACTGATGATTTTTAAGAGGAAATGTGGCCTTCTGATTTCTCACTACAACACAATTCTATCCCAAACGATTTGGATTAGCAAATTGGGCCTCCTAACACTGCAACACAGTTTTAGCAGAATCTAGTTAGATGCTGGAAGATCGATTTCACACTAGCTGACAAGTTCACTTTCAGCAGCAGCACTAGCGCAGGAGCGACTTCTGCAGTGCGACACTGAGACAATGGCGCCAGCAAAACAAGATGTCTGCTTTTTATATAGACAGGTGACATAGACATGTGACTTCAGCAGCCAATCACAGAAGACCTTGTGTCATGACGTCGTGGATGGTTTCTGCGCCCTCATTGGCTGCCGCAATGTGCACACATTAAATTATTAAGGAAAAAAAAAGAAAAAAAATTACACTCTGCAGCTCTTCTGACCTAGGCACATCCCTTCCTCTCATCAAAGCATTAGTGGAAACGCGATGATTTACCGAACTGTGACCGAATTTTGCCGAGTTTGAGTAAAAATGCTCATGAAAGCGAACAAGAGTCCGAATGAGCTACGTTCGTGCCGAATTTGAGATTGGCGAATGTTTTCCGAACAAGTCCGCTCATCTCTATTCAGGAGTCAGGGTCCATATGTGGTTTCTACGTTGCACTTCCTAGAGTTAAACATCGGCTCGGAGAAGGCATTTGCAGAAAGCATTTTTTTAAATTCAATTTAATGATGAGGGCTTTCATCAAGAATGCAACATTTACAGTACTTGGCATATTCCACGGTGATACGTTTTTTAACCCCTTCCTGAGCAGAATTTGTTTTTTCACTTCCCTCGTTCCAAAATCCATATATTTTTTCCATATCCGACATAGGTAACATCTAAGGTACATGTCAGGAACGGGTTAAAAATGATATCTTCCTGAAATGCTAATTGAGTCTCTCTCTACTCAAGACCATATTTGCCACTAACAAACAGAGGGCAAGTGCCTAAGGCGGCAGTGTTTAGAGGGCGGCCCCATAACTCTCATTGATTGCAATGAAAAGTGAGCACCAACCTCTTATATGTGCCCTGGGTTCCAGAGATGAGATGGGGCCTTTATAACCCTTAATCTGGCCCTTCTTGTAATACAGATAAGACCAGGAATATTGAAATAATTTCATGAGTGGATATGTCCGTTAACATGAATGTTGATCATCTGTGGATGGTTGCGGAGGTTTGCTGCCACGTACACACATCCATATGTATTATTCATACTTCTATTAGGCCGGGTCAGTGAGCTGCAGCGTGCAGGTGAGATGATGCTGATCTGTGATTCTGGAAATGTCTGCTTATTTAACTTACATTTTATCACATCCTTTTATGCTTCGTGCATAGGAAATACAACGTGAAATTACTGATAAATATTTTATTAAGTATCTTCAATAATATATGCTGAGCAACGATACAATGTTTCCATGTGGACACTATATTCATCAAAAGAATATATTTATTTTATCTATTTGTCTCCTATCTATAGTATCTATGTATCTACAGTTGAAACCAGAAGTTTACATACATTATATAGAAAGACACATCTGCAGGTTTTTCTCAATATCTGACAAGAAATCTAAATAAACCTTTCCCATTTTAGGTCAATTAGGATTACCATAATTATTAATATTTGCCAAATGCCAGAATAATGAGAGAGAGAGAGAGAATGTTTTAAGGCATTTTATTACATACTGCAAAGTCAAACGTTTACATACACTAAGATTACTATGCCTTTAAAGAATTCTGGACTGCCCATATGATGATGTCATGTGTTTGGAAGCTTTTTGGCAACATCCGAGTTAATTAGAGACACACCTGTGGATGTATTTTAATGCACACCTGAAACACACTGCTTCTTTGTGTAGCATCATGGGAAAGTCTAAAGAAATCAGGCAAGATATCAGTAAGAGAATTGTGGACTTGCACAAGTCTGGCTCATCCTTGGGAACAATTTAAAGATACATTTAATCTACATATACCGTATATGCCGAGATTTTCAGCCCATTTTTTTAGACTGAAAGTGCCCCTCTCAGCTTATACTCGAGTCATTATCCCAGGGGGTCGGTGGGGGAGGAGGAGCAGCGACTGTGACATACTCACCTGCTCCTGGCGGGGTCCCTGCATCTCCGATGGTTCTCTGGGTGCTGATAGCTTGTTCCAGCATTGAGCGGTCACATGGTACCACTCATTACAGTAATGAATATGGACACGACTCCACTCCCATAGGGGTGGAGCCGCATATTCTTTACTGTAATGAGCGGTACCGGTGACCGCTCAACACTGGAAAAAGCTATCAGCGCCCAGAGAAGACCATCAGGGAAGCCGCCAAGGACCGCGCCGGGCGCCGCTTCGTCTTCCGCATCCTCTGCTGTGACGCTCAGGTCAGAAGGCGCGATGACGTAGTTAGTGCGCGTCCTCTGCCTGAAAGTCAGTGCAGAGGAGGCGGAAGACAAAACCGGCACCTGGAGGTGGAACGAGGACAGGTGAATATTGCAAGTGCCGGGTGCCTGAGCGACGAGAGGTGACTTTGTCATTTTTTTTTAATCGCAACCAGGGCTGCCACTAGAAATTTCGGGGCCCCATACTGGCAAAATTTTCGGGGCCCCCTTGAGACTCCGCCCAGGCTCCACCCCAGCCCTGCCTCCAGGCTCCACCCCTTGAACTGTCCACAGTCCCACCGCCATCTCTTGGAAAATCTCCACTTCTCACCTATCACACATTGACAGTTCCCATCACCAGATCACACATATAGCCGACAGCTTTTGTTTTGGCCAAAATATTTTTTAAGCCGCCACCAGAACACGGTTGACACTTTTGGCCGGGCCCCACTGTACTGTAACCTACTAAATATTTGTTAAAATATGCAATACAATTTAGGTATATTTTTATTTATTTTTCAATTTTTAAAATGACCTATAATACTACATACAAGGAACAAATACCACAGCACTATGACCAGATGACATATTACCACCACAGTGACCGAATAATATCAAATACAAGGAACAAATACCACCACATCATGACCAGACCACATATTACCACCAATGACTGAATACTACAATACTGATCAGTAATAAAAAAAAAACCACAATACTATCACCATCAGTGCCATTATACACAGGAGATCTGTAATTAGTATGCAGTGTCTGTGTACAGGTAATACAGTGATCACTGGTGGTATTATACACAGGACCTCTATATAGTATACAGTGTATAGTGTCAGTGTATAGTTAACACTGACTCACCAGTGACGTCTCTAGGTGAAGTCCTTCATCTTTCATCCAGCACAGACCGCCATCATTTCTTCCAGCCAGGACTCGTCTCTGCAGGAAATAACACAGTTATCTCGAGTTCCACTTGCAGAACACATTACTTAATTTTCACAACCTCTACATTACACCACATAAAGAAGGTGACATAGTATCACTCTGCACAGTAACAGGACCTCCCCCCATTTAAAACAGTATACTCAAAAAATAAAATAAATACATCACTGCAATAATAATATCCCTTAATTAGCCCCTATGGTAATATTCGCCATCCTAGCCCCCGTGTGTCTCATTGCAGGCTCCAGCCATATGTTCTCCCATCCTGCCCTCATGAGTATCCATTCTGCCCCATATGATCTCCCCATCCTGCCCCATCTGTCTCCATCGTATCCATCCTGCCCCATCTGTCTCCAATCCTGCCCCATCTGTCTCCATTCTGCCCCATCTGTTTCCAATCCTGCCCCATCTGTCTCCAATCCTGCCCCATCTGTCTCCATTCTGCCACATCTGTGTCCAATCCTGCCCCATCTGTGTCCAGCACTCTGCCCCATCTGTGTCCAATCCTGCCCCATTTGTGTCCAGCACTCTGCCCGATCTGTGTCCAGCACTCTGCCCCATCTGTGTCCAGCATATCTGCCCCATCTGTGTCCAGCATATCTGCCCGATCTGTGTCCAGCACTCTGCCCCATCTGTGTCCAGCACTCTGCCCCATCTGTGTTCAGCACTCTGCCCCATCTGTTTCCAATCCTGCCCCATCTCTGTCCAGCACTCTGCCCCATCTCTGTCCAGCACTCTGCCCCATCTCTGTCCAGCACTCTGCCCCATCTCTGTCCAGCACTCTGCCCCATCTCTGTCCAGCACTCTGCCCCATCTCTGTCCAGCACTCTGCCCCATCTCTGTCAACACTCTGCCCCATCTCTGTCCAGCACTCTGCCCCATCTCTGTCCAGCACTCTGCCCCATCTCTGTCCAGCACTCTGCCCAGCACTCTGCCCCATCTCTGCCCAACACTCTGCCCCATCTCTGCCCAGCACTCTGCCCCATCTCTGCCCAGCACTCTGCCCCATCTCTGCCCAGCACTCTGGCCCATCTCTGCCCAGCACTCTGCCCCATCTCTGTCCAGCACTCTGCCCCATCTCTGTCCAGCACTCTGCCCAGCACTCTGCCCCATCTCTTCCCAGCACTCTGCCCCATCTCTGTCCAGCACTCTGCCCCATCTCTGTCCAGCACTCCGCCCCATCTCTGTCCAGCACTCTGCCCCATCTCTGTCCAGCACTCTGCCCCATCTCTTCCCAGCACTCTGCCCCATCTCTTCCCAGCACTCTGCCCCATCTCTGTCGAGCACTCTGCCCCATCTCTGTCCAGCACTCTGCCCCATCTCTGTCCAGCACTCTGCCCAGCACTCTGCCCCATCTCTGTCCAGCACTCTGCCCCATCTCTGTCCAGCACTCTGCCCCATCTCTGTCCAGCACTCTGCCCAGCACTCTGCCCCATCTCTTCCCAGCACTCTGCCCCATCTCTTTCCAGCACTCTGCCCCATCTCTGTCCAGCACTCTGCCCCATCTCTGTCCAGCACTCTGCCCCATCTCTGTCCAGCACTCTGCCCCATCTCTGTCCAGCACTCTGCCCCATCTCTTCCCAGCACTCTGCCCCATCTCTTCCCAGCACTCTGCGAGTCTGCCCCATCTCTGTCCAGCGTTTTGCCCCTGTGTCCAGCGTTCTTCCCTGGGCCCCCGGATCGCCGCTCTCAAGAAAAAAAAAAAAAGAAGTTCTTACCTGGCCGCGCTCCTGCGGCGGGCGAAGTCTCCACGCAGCTGCAGCGTGCATGCACTCGCCGGCGACTGACAATGATGTCAGACGCCGGCGACATGCACGCACGCTGCGGCTGACGTCAGCGCCTGCCAGCCTCAGATTGGCTGGCGGCGCCGCGGCTGTTAACTATTGACGTGCGGGCCCGCGCCCGCACGTCAATAGCTTTAAACAGCTGCAGCGTCGGCGCTAAGGGCCCGGTTCAGCCTGCGGCTGCCGGTAGGGGCCCGGTGAGCAGATAAGACGGGGCCCAATGCGGGCCCCCTCTGCTCACCGGGCCCCATACGCCAGTCACTGCCGTCATGCCCTGATGGCGGCCCTGATCGCAGCAACAGCATATGGGGCAATTATCTCTATGTAGCATCTTATGGGGCCATAATCAACATTTGTGCAGCATTATATTGGGCAAATGTCTATGGAGCATCTTATGGGGCCCTTATTAACCTTTGTGAAACATTATATGGGGCATATTTTAATATGGAGCATCGTATGGGGCCGATCATAAACTTTATGGAGCATTATATGGGGCTCCTGTTTCAATATGGATATTCAAAAACACTTAACCTACTGATGTCTCAAATAATATTACTTTTATTGGTACCTATTTTTATTTTTGAAATTTTTCGGTAGCTACTGCATTTTCCACCCTAGGCTTATACTCGAGTCATTAAGTTTTCCCAGTTTTTGTGGCAAAATTAAGGGGGTCGGCTTATACTCGAGTGTATACGGTATATCTGTCCATAACTTCTCTTAATCCCATCTGTCTCTATATACAGTATCTATTTATATCAATCTATATTTATGACAAGTATCTACAGTGGGTACGGAAAGTATTCAGACCACTTTAATTTTTCCCCTCTTTGTTTCATTGCAGCCATTTGGTAAATTCAAAAAAGTTCATTTTTTCCTCATTAATGTACACTCTGCACCCCATCTTGACTGAAAAAAACAGAAATGTAGACAGTTTTGCAAATATATTAAAAAATAAAAACTGAAATATCACATGGTCATAAGTATTCAGACCCTTTGCTTAGAATTGACTAGAAGCGCCTTTTGAGCTAGTACAGCCAGGTCTCTCCAGAGATGCTCAGTTGGGTTTAGGCCAGGGCTCTGGCTGGGCCGGTCAAGAATGGTCACAGAGTTGTTCTGAAGCCACTCCTTTGTTATTTTACCTGTGTGCTTAGGGTCATTGTCTTGTTGGAAGGTGAACCTTCAGCCAAGTCTGAGGCCCAGAGCACTCTTGAAGAGGTTTTCATCCAGGATATCTCTGTACTTGGCCGCATTCATGTTTCCTTCAATGGCAACCAGTCATCCTGTCCCTGTAGCTGAAAAACACCGCCATAGCATGATGTTGCCACCACCATGTTTCACTGTTGGGAATGTATTGGGCAGGTGATGAGTAGTGCCTGGGTTTTCTCCACACATACTGCTTAGAATTATCACCAAAAAGGTCTATCTTCATCTCATAGTCTGGTCTTTCATGTGTTTTTAGCAAACTCTATGTGGGCTTTCATATGTCTTACACTGGGGATAAGGTTCCGTCGGTCCACTCTGCCATAAAGGCCTGACTGGTGGAGGCTGCAGGATTGTTGACTTTGTGGAACTTTCTCCCATCTCCCTACTGCATCTCTGGAGCTCAGCCACAGTGATCTTGGGGTTCTTCTTTACCTCTCTCACCAAGGCTCTTCTCCCACGATTGCTCAGTTTCGCTGGACGGCCAGGTCAAGGAAGACTCCTGGTGGTCCCAAAATTCTTACATTTAAGGACTATGAAGGCCACTGTGCTCTTTGGAACCTTGAGTACTGCAGAAATTCTTTTGTAACTTTGGTCAGATCTGTGCCTTGCCACAATTCTGTCTCTGAGCTCCTTGGCCCGTTCCTTTGACCTCATGATTCTCATTTGATCTGACATGCATTGTGAGCTTTGAGGTCTTATATAGACAGGTGTGCGCCTTTCCAAATCAAGTCCTATTAGTTTAATTACACACAGCTGGACTCCAATGAAGGAGTAGAACCATCTCAAGGAGGATCACAAGGAAATGGACAGCATGTGACCTAAATATGAGTGTCTGAGCAAAGGGTCTGAATACTTATGACCATGTGATATTTGTGATATTTCAGTTTTTATTTTTTAATAAATTTGCAAATATTTCTACATTTCTGGTTTTTTTAGGGGGTGCAGAGTGTACATTAACCCCTTAATCCCACCCGAGGTGGGGTGGGCACCGACGGGATAGTACGTCATAGGTGATCGGCCGCGCTCACGGGGGGAGCGCGGCAGATCGCAGCCGGGTGTCAGCTGACTATCGCAGCTGACATCCGGCACTATGTGCCAGGATCGGTCTCGGACCGCCCCCGGCACATTAACCCCCGGCACACCGCGATCAAACATGATCGCGATGTGCTGGCGGTATAGGGAAGCATCGCGCAGGGAGGGGGCTCCCTGCGGGCTTCCCTGAGCCCCCCACAGCAACGCGATGTGATCGCATTGCTGCGAGGGTCTCCTACCTCCTTGCTGGACCCGGATCCAAGATGGCCGCGGCATCCGGGTCCTGCAGGGAGGGAGGTGGCTTCACAGAGCTTGCTCAGAGCAGGCACTGTGAAGCCTGCAGTGCTGTATGTCAGATCGGTGATCTGACAGTGTGCACAGCACACTGTCAGATCACCGATCTGTGATGTCCCCCCCCTGGGACAAAGTAAAAAAGTAAAAAAAAAAATTTACAAATGTGTAAAAAAAATTAAAAAAAATATTCCTAAATAATGAAAGAAAAAAAAATATTATTCCCATAAATACATTTCTTTATCTAAATAATAATATAAAAAAACAATAAAAGCACACATATTTAGTATCGCCGCGTCCGTAACGACCCGACCTATAAAACTGGCCCACTAGTTAACACCTTCAGTAAACACCGTAAGAAAAAAAAAAAAAACGAGGCAAAAAACAACGCTTTATTATCATACCGCCGAACAAAAAGTGGAATAACACGCGATCAAAAAGACAGATATAAATAACCATGGTACAGCTGAAAGCGTCATCTTGTCCCGCAAAAAACGAGCCACCATACAGCATCATCAGCGAAAAAATAAAAAAGTTATAGTCCTGAGAATAAAGCGATGCAAAAATAATTATTTTTTCTATAAAATAGTTTTTATCGTATAAAAGCGAGAAAAAAAAAAATGATTTAAATGAGGTATCGCTGTAATCATACTGACCCGAAGAATGAAACTGCTTTATCAATTTTACCAAACGCAGAACGGTATAAACGCCTCCCCCAAAAGAAATTCATGAATAGCTGGTTTTTGGTCATTCTGCCTCACAAAAATCGTAATAAAAAGCGATCTAAAAATGTCACGTGCCCGAAAATGTTACCAATAAAAACGTCAACTCGTCCCGCAAAAAACAAGACCTCACATGACTCTGTGGACCAAAATATGGAAAAATTATAGCTCTCAAAATGTGGTAATGCAAAAAATATTTTTTGCAATAAAAAGCGTCTTTCAGTGTGTGACAGCTGCCAATCATAAAAATCCGCTAAAAAACCCACTATAAAAGTAAATCAAACCCCCCTTCATCACCCCCTTAATTAGGGAAAAATTAAAAAAATGTATTTATTTCCATTTTTCCATTAGGGTTAGGGCTAGGGCTAGGATTAGGGTTAGGGCTAGGGTTAGGGCTAGGGCTAGGGTTAGGGCTAGGGTTAGGGTTAGGGCTAGGGTTAGGGCTAGGGTTAGGGCTAGGGTTAGGGTTAGGGCTAGGGTTAGGGTTAGGGCTAGGGTTAGGGCTAGGGTTAGAGCTAGGGTTAGGGCTAGGGTTAGGGCTGGGGCCACAGTTAGAGTTGGGGCTAAAGTTAGGGTTAGGGTTGGGGTAAAGTTACGGTTAGGGTTTAGATTACATTTACAGTTGGGAATAGGGTTGGGATTAGGGTTAGGGGTGTGTCAGGGTTAGGGGTGTGGTTAGGGTTACTGTTGGGATTAGGGTTAGGGGTGTGTTTGAATTAGGGTTTCAGTTATAATTGAGGGGTTTCCACTGTTTAGGTACATCAGGGGCTCTCCAAACGCGACATGGCGTCCGATCTCAATTCCAGCCAATTCTGTGTTGAAAAATTAAAACAGTGCTCCTTCCCTTCCGAGCTCTCCCGTGTGTCCAAACAGAGGTTTACCCCAACATATGGGGTATCAGCGAACTCAGGACAAATAGGACAACAACTTTTGGGGTCCAATTTCTCCTGTTACCCTTGGGAAAATACAAAACTGGGGGCTAAAAAATATCTTTTGTGGGAAAAAAAAGATTTTTTATTTTCAAGGCTCTGCGTTATAAACTGTAGTGAAACACTTGGGGGTTCAAAGTCCTCACAACACATCTAGATGAGTTCCCTTGGGGGTCTAGTTTCCAATAAGGTGTCACTTGTGGGGGGTTTCTACTGTTTTGCTATATTAGGGGCTCTGCAAACGCAATGTGACACCTGCAGACCATTCCATCTAAGTCTGCATTCCAAATGGCGCTCCTTCCCTTCCAAGCCCTCCCATGCGGCCAAACAGTGGTTCCCCCCCACATATGGGGTATCAGCGCACTCAGGACAAATTGGATAACAACTTTTGGGGTCAAATTTCTCCTCTTACCCTCGGGAAAATACAAAACTGGGGGCTAAAAAATAATTTTTGTGGGAAAACATTTTTGTTTTATTTTTACGGCTCTGCTTTATAAACTTCTGTGAAGCCCTTGGTGGGTCAAAGCACTCAAAACACATCTAGATAAATTCCTTAGGGGGTCTACTTTCCAAAATGGTGTCACTTGTGGGGGGTTTCAATGTTTAGGCACATCAGTGGCTCTCCAAATACAACATGGCGTCCCATCTCAATTCCTGTCAATTTTGCATTGAAAAGTCAAACGGCGCTCCTTCCCTTGTGAGCTCTCCCATGCGCCCGAACAGTGGTTTACCCCCACATATGGGGTATCAGCGTACTCAGGACAAATTGTACAACAACTTTTGGGGTCCAATTTCTCCTGTTACCCTTGGTAAAATAAAACAAATTGGAGCTGAAGTAAATTTTTTGTGAAAAAAAGTTAAATGTTCATTTTTATTTCAACATTCCAAAAATTCCTGTGAAGCACCAGAAGGGTTAATAAACTTCTTGAATATGGTTTTGAGCACCTTGAGGGGTGCAGTTTTTAGAATGGTGTCACACTTTGGTATTTTCTATCATATAGACCCCTCAAAATGACTTCAAATGAGATGTGGTCCCTACAAAAAAATGGTGTTGTAAAAATGAGAAATTGCTGGTCAACTTTTAACCCTTATAACTCCCTAACAAAAAAAATTTTGGTTCCAAAATTGTGCTGATGTAAAGTAAACATGTGGGAAATGTTACTTATTAAGTATTTTGTGTGACATATCTCTGTGATTTAATTGCATAAAAATTCAAAGTTGGAAAACTGCGAAATTTTCATAATTTCGCCAAATTTCCGTTTTTTTCACAAACAAACGCAGGTACTATCAAAGAATTTTTACCACTATCCTGAAGTACAATATGTCCTGAGAAAACAGTATCAGAATGACTGGGATCTGTTGAAGCGTTCCAGAGTTATAACCTCATAAAGGGACAGTGGTCAGAATTGTAAAAATTGGCCCGGTCATTAACGTGCAAACCACCCTCGGGGCTTAAGGGGTTAACCCCTTTACCCCCTAGGGTGGTTTGCACATTAATGACTAGGCCAATTTTTACAATTCTGACCACTGTCCCTTTATGAGGTTATAACTCTGAAAAGCTTCAATGGTCTTGGTGATTCTGACAATGTTTTCTTGTGACATATTGTACTTCAATACAGTAGTAACATTTATTTGATATGACTTGCGTTTATTTGTGAAAAAATGGAAATTTGGTTAAAATTTAGAAAATTTCACAATTTTCCAACTTTGAATTTTCATGCCCCTAAATCACACAGATATGTCACACAAAATACATAATAAGTAAAATTTCCCACATGTTTACTTCACATCAGCACAATTTTGGAACCCAAATTTTTTTTGTTAGGGAGGTATAAGGGTTAAAATTTGACCAGTGATTTCTCATTTTTACAACACCATAATTTTTTTGCGGGACCACATTACATTTGAAGTCACTATGAAGGGTCTATATGATAGAAAATACCCAAAAGTGATGCCATTCTAAAAACTACACCCCTCAAGGTGCTCAAAACCACATTCAAGAAGTTTAGTAACCCTTCAGGTGCGTCACAGGAATTTTTGGAATGTTTAAAAAAAATTAACATTTGCCTTTTTTTCATAAAAAAATTACTGAAGATCCAATTTGTTTTATTTTACCAAGGGTAACAGGAGAAATTGAGCCCCAAAAGTTGTTGTAAAATTTGTCATGAGTACGCTGATACCTGATATGTGGGGGTAAACCACTGTTTGTGCGTATGGCAGAGCTTGGAAGGGATGCAGCGCCGTTTGACTTTTCAGTGTAAAATTGGCTGGAATTGAGATAGGACCCATGTCGCATTTGGAGAGGCCCTGATGTGCCTAAACAGTGGAAACCCCACATAAGTGACACCATTTTGGTCAGTAGACCCCCTAAGGAACTTATCTAGATGTGTGGTGAGCACTTTGAACCCCCAAGTGCTTCACAGAAGTTTATAATGTAGAGCCATAAAAATAAAAAATCATATTTTTTTCACAAAAATGATATTTTCATCTCCAATTTTTTATTTTCCCAAGGGTAACAGGAGTAATTGGACCCCAAAAGTTGTTGTGCAATTTGTCCTGAGTACGCTGATACCTGATATGTGGAGGCAAACCACTGTTTGGGCGCATGGCAGAGCTCGGAAGGGAAAGAGCGCCGTTTGACTTTTCAATGCAAAATTGGTTGGAATTGAGATCGGACGCCATGTCGTGTTTGGAGAGCCGCTGATGAGCCTAAACAGTGGAAACTCCCCACAAGTGACACCATTTTGGAATGTAGACCCCGTAAGAAACTTATCTAGATGTGTGGTGAGCACTTTGAACCCCCAAGTGCTTCACAGATGTTTATAATGTAGAACCGTAAAGATAAAAAAAATCATATCTTTTTCACAAAAATTATCTTTTCGTATTTTCTTATATGGGGTAAACCACTGTTTGGGCGCATGGCAGAGCTCAGAAGGGAAGGAGCGCTGTTTTACTTTTTCAATACAGAATTGACTAGAATTGAGATTGGATGCCATGTCGTGTTTGGAGAGCCCCTGACATGCCTAAACAGTGGAAACCCCCAAATCTTATTCCAACCCTAACCCCAACACACCCCTAACCCTAATCCCAACCCTAACCATAACCAAACCCCTAACCCGAACACACTCCTAACCCTAATCCCAACCCTAACCACAACCTTAACCCCAACACACCCCTAACCCCAACACACCCCTAACCCTAGTCCCAACCCTAACCATAACCTTAACCACACCCCCAACCCTGACACACGCCTAACCCTAATCCCAGCGGTAAACGTAATCCAAACCCTAACCCCAGATCCAAACAATTAAACTGAACGGGTCAGGTAATGGGCCAGAAGAACGCATGGACTGCACACGATAATCAGGCGTCACCAGAATAGAGGAGACGCCTGATATACCCAGTGCTGCAACCTGATTGAGACGCAGGGACTGCTGGGAGGAAGCAGAAAGGGTTAAAATGAGAGGGAAGCGTGCGCCCTGACCTATATGGAGCAGAAACAGGCCGGGAGAATGAATGAGAAAGAGCACCACGCTGAGGCCCCCTAGTGGTAGAACGAGAGGATGGGGAATCAGCGTGGCGTCTGGAGCGAGGAGAAGAAGGCAGGACTAGAAGCCCGGGAACAGCGGCAGCAGCGACCGCAGCAGAGGAATCAGCGGCAAGACGAACAGAGCGGGGGTGGAGGAAGCAGAGCAGCGGACCCAGGAGCGGAACCTGTGGCAGGCACGACCGCAATGGAAGAGGAGCACCGCCCGGGATGGTAAGTAGACACAGCAGAGAGAGCAGCAGTCATAACAACACCTCTGTTATTTGTGAGAGTATATTTGTGTGAGTGGCGTTTTCTTTTACCCCTGTCAGTCAGGTTGGTGTACTGCGGTACACGGTAGCGCCTCTCTTCCCCAGGTGGAGGAAGGGGACAGACGCAGGGCTGCAGCTAGGAGACAGGGCAAGGGTGGAGGCATCCTCACCATCTGAGTTATCCGGGGAACAGGGTGAGCTAGGGCGCCCCTAGTGCTAGGGCCAGGAAAGGTGCCCCTGGTCCCAGTTTACTCACCAGTCCTATCGTGACATTATCTTAACTTTTGCAGGAGAGCTAATTTGCATGCACTTACCCAGGCAGAATTGCTTTGTCCAAAGTCTCCCCAATAACTGGATCTCCTCGAGTTTAATTAGAACAAAAGAAGAGATCTCGGGGACTACAGATACAAAATTCTGTAAAGTGTACCTGTCAATTCAGAGGACTGCTAGCAAAAAGCTGCCATGTGTACATGTAGAATTTCACTATTTATCACTTGTATCCTGCATTTTTAACCACGTTTTCCCCTATGCAGGCTCTGTCTCTAACTTTCAGTTATCTCTGAGATAGTAGATTGAGATATGGCTGCCATGATGTCTCCCATACACTGCACATGCAGACATGAGGGATTTCTTCTCTACTGTCCCTATGTTCAGAAGCAGCAGCAGTGTGAATGACATTATACAGTAATACTAAGCAGTGTAGCTGAGAATCCAGTCTTGTCGGTGAGAAAGCAGCACCCTCTTTATGGCTTTGCCTCTGTCTCTGGCTCTCTTTCTCTACCTTCCGTATCCAGAGACTTCAATAGGGAGCTGTAATCTGATCCCTCAGCAAGCTGGCAGTCCTTCTTTACCAAGACAGATATTGCCAGTTTTACAAGTGAGTTTGTGGGAGGGAAGAAGAAGAGGCTCTAAGGTGGAGAAAAAAAGCAGATTTCTCCGATTAGATATATTACAAATATGCACTACTGATTTATGCAAAGTGACCATGTAAATTTATAAATAAAAAAAATAAAAGCAAAAGATTTCTTAAAGGCACTTAATAATCATCCTTCACAACAGATCTCTGAACTGCTAAATCTTGAAATTATTAAATCTTTGGCCCAAGTTGCAGAAGTTAATTTACATAGTACCCAGCATCTGCTAATGGAGTTTGGCCTTGTTTAGCGATGATTATATCGGGAAGTACAGTAATTACAACAGGTCTATTAAAAAAATGGGAATATAATTCAATATATATGTTAAGGAGGGATCTTTTTCTCGCACTGGAGATAATTATTCCAATTTATTTTTCAGAGAAATTAACCACCCGACAGAGGAAGGTTACACGGGTTATATACTAATGTCAAGGCAAATAGGATCAACTACATAATATTAACAAGTTTATTAAAATAACTGTGAGACATCAGTGCCAGATTTCATCCAGGGGTTTTTTGTTTTGGATACTAATATTATCAATTTATACGGGTCTAAGAAAGGAGCAGCCGGGCAAAACAATGGCAATAAGGCAAGCTATGGCGATAATACCATGACTAGTGTATAATGCATGCTGAACTGTGTCCAGGATCCTCATCTCTTGGCCAAAATGGAGAGTGGGTTAACTGGGAAAGTTGTATCTGGAGGATTTCAAGAAAAACCTCACATAGCAAAAAAATCCCATAATTAAAAAATATATTCTTTATTAATATTAATTACTAGATGGTGGCCCGATTCTAACGCATCGGGTATTCTAGAATATGTATGTATGTATATAGCAGCCAAATAGTATATAGCACAGGCCACGAAGTATATAGGAGCCACGTAGTATATAGCAGACACGCAGTATATAACACAGCCACGTAGTATATAGCACAGCCACGTAGTATATACTGTAACACAGCCACGTAGTATATAATACAGCCCACGCAGTATATAACACAGGCCACGTAGTATATAACACAGCCCATGCAGTATATAACACAGCCCACGCAGTATATAACACAGCCCACGCAGTAAATAATACAGGCCACGCAGTATATAACAGTGGCCACGCAGTATATAACACAGCCCACGCAGTATATAACACAGGCCACGCAGTATCTAACACAGGCCACGCAGTATATAATACAGGCCACGCAGTATATAACACAGCCATGCAGTATATAACACAGGGCATGCAGTATATAACACAGCCCACGCAGTATATAGCACAGCCCACAGTATATAACACAGGCCACGCAGTATATAACACAGGTAACGCAGTATATAAAACAGGCCACGCAGTATATAACAGTGGCCACGCAGTATATAACACGGGTATCGGGTATTCTAGAATATGTAAGTATGTATGTATGTGTATAGCAGCCAAATAGTATATAGCACAGGCCACGAAGTATATAGGAGCCATGTAGTATATAGCAGACACGCAGTATATAACACAGCCACGTAGTATATAGCACAGCCACGTAGTATATACTGTAACACAGCCACGTAGTATATAACACAGCCCACGCAGTATATAACACAGGCCACGTAGTATATAACACAGCCCACGCAGTATATAACACAGCCCACGCAGTATATAATACAGGCCACGCAGTATATAACAGTGGCCACGCAGTATATAACACAGCCCACACAGTATATAACACAGGCCACGCAGTATCTAACACAGGCCACACAGTATATAATACAGGCCTCGCAGTATATAACACAGCCACGCAGTATATAACACAGGGCATGCAGTATATAACACAGCCCACGCAGTATATAGCACAGCCCACAGTATATAACACAGGCCACGCAGTATATAACACAGGTAACGCAGTATCTAAAACAGGCCACGCAGTATATAACAGTGGCCACGCAGTATATAACACAGCCATAAGCAGCATCAATAGTAAAAAGTTGGTCACACAGGGTTAATAGCAGCGTTAACGGAATGCATTACCCGCGGCATAACGCAGTCCGTTAACGCTGCCATTAACCCTGTGTCAGCACTGACTGGATGGGAGTATGGAGCGGGCGCCGGGCACTGACTGGATGGAAGTAGGGAGGGACAAATTCTCGGCCGGACTGTGCCCGTCGCTGATTGGTCGCGGCATGACCAATCAGCAACGCAGGATTTCCGTTACAGAGAGACAGACAGACAGACGGAAGTACCCCTTAGACAATTATATATATATAGAAAAGCTAGAACAAATGATAATAATACCCCAAAAATACAAACTCAAAGGAAGGGTTAGGAGAGAGAGACTCATTATACCTGGCACAATAGCCACAATCAAATGTCCATTGGTATGGTGGGAAAGGGTGAGGAGTGGGCACCGGGTGGTTGGAACAAAGCTAAAGCTTTCCCTAAAATGCATCCCTAAAAAAATCCCGAACCTAACAGTGGATTCACCCCCAATCCTTCACCTCTAGCCCCCTCAATTTTCTTCCCGGGGTAACACATTGGTTTCATTTTTGATTTTTTTTCCCAAAGGAAGGGATGTGAATTCTTATAGAGCAGTATAAGTAATAGGTGAACCCCACACCACTATCTCCTTTGAGACCAAAATAATGCTACCCTTGAATATGAGCTGGATGTGAGATCTGTGTGTCTCTCTCAGTAATACAGCCTGGAATTGAGATCTGTGTGTCTTTCCCAATAATAAACACTGGATGTGAGCTCTGTGTGTCCTTCCCAGAAATATAGGTTGGATGTGTGGTCTGTGTGTCCTTCCCAGTAATATAGGCTGGATGTGAGGTCTGTGTGTCCTTCCCAGAAATATAGGTTGGATGTGTGGTCTGTGTGTCCTTCCCAGTAATATAGGCTGGATGTGAGGTCTGTGTGTCTCTCCCAGTAATATAGGCTGGATGAGTGGTCTGTGTGTCTCTCCCAGTAATATAGGCTGGATGTGAGGTCTGTGTGTCTCCCAGAAATATAGGCTGGATGTGAGGTCTGTGTCTCTCCCAGTAATATAGGCTGGATGTGAGGTCTGTGTCTCTCCCAGTAATATAGGCTGGATGTGAGGTCTGTGTGTCTCTCCCAGTAATATAGGCTGGATGTGTGGTCTGTGTGTCCTTCCCAGTAATATAGGCTGGATGTGCGGTCTGTGTGTCTCTCCCAGTAATAAAGGCTGGATGTGAGGTCTGTGTGTCCTTCCCAGTAATACAGGCTGGATGTGAGGTCTGTGTGTCTCAGTAATATAGGCTGGATGTGAGCTCTGTGTATTTCTCCCAGTAATATAGGCTGGATATTAGCTCTGTGTGTCCTAGTAATATAGACTGGATGTGAGGTCTGTGTGTCTCGCCCAGTAAAATAGGCTGGATGTGAGGTCTGTGTGTCTCGCCCAGTAATATAGGCTGGATGTGAGGTCTGTGTGTCCTTCCCAGTAATATAGGCTGGATGTGCAGTCTGTGTGTCCTTCCCAGTAATATAGGCTGGATGTGCAGTCTGTGTGTCCTTCCCAGTAATATAAGCTGGATGTGCAGTCTGTGTGTACTTCCCAGTAATATAGGCTGGATGTGCGGTCTGTGTGTCCTTCCCAGTAATATAGGCTTGATGTGAGGTCTGTGTTTCCTTTCCAGTAATATAGGCTGGATGTGAGGTCTGTATTTCCTTTCCAGTAATATAGGCTGGATGTGCGGTCTGTGTGTCCTTCCCAGTAATATAGGCTGGATGTGCGGTCTGTGTGTCCTTCCCAGTAATATAGGCTTGATGTGAGGTCTGTGTGTCCTTCCCAGTAATATAGGCTTGATGTGAGGTCTGTGTTTCCTTTCCAGTAATATAGACTGCATGTGAGGTTGTTATACAAAACATTAAAATCCATAAAGCAACTCCAGTGAGGGAGCATTCACCCCCCTCTCTAATCACACAATTTCAAGTAGGAAAAATAGCTTATATTCTAAGGCTATGTGCACACGTTGTGGATTTGCTTGTGTATTATTGAGCGGATTCTGTTGAAATTCCGTGCGGATTTGATGCTTTTTGATGCAGATTTGTAAGCTAAATGAAGAAACATTATTAAAAAAAATGTGATGAAATTTCCTTGTTCAACCTCTTCAGCCAGACACCCTCATTAATATTAAATAAAGACACACACACACAGTCACCAGCCTAGTACATAGGCCGTAACAAAACAGCAACTGTTATTAGTCTGCGTCCTCACGGTCAGTAATGGGCAGCGCTTTGGACACAGCACATGTTCGCTGTGTCTAAAGCGCTGCTGGCTTTTGAACCCAGGTGTTCACTGAACCATGCGGAATCACCACGCCCTATACATTGGAAGGGTGATATTTATCTTGAGGAGACTGAGCGTCTCCGCAAGATAAATAGACATGCTGCAGTCTGGAAAGACGCACCGCATGTCCGTCTCTGCAGGGAAGCCGCGGGCACCGGTGCATGCATAGTAGACATGGGATTCCTTGAAATCCCATCCACTATGCTGTAACATTTGGCTGCTGCGGGTTGGATGCTGCGGATGTACGCAGCATCCAACCCGCAGCATTTACTGACTGTGGGAGCATAGCCTCAGAAATCTGCGTGAAATGCAATATGTTTATTTTTTTTTAAAAAATTTAAAAAAATGCATGGGCTCCCGCTTAATTTTCGTAACCAGCAGAGGGAAAGCCGATGGCTGAGGGCTGATGTTAATATTCTGGGAAGGAGCCAATGGCCATAAAGGTACCCAAGCTATTAATATCAGTTCACAGATGTTTGCTTACCCTTTACTGGCTAGTTTACAGGGGAACCCCAGAAAAAAATTGACATAGGGTCCACCTATAAAATAAAACCAGCAAAGACTAGGCAGACAGCTGCAGGCTGATATTAATACAAAAATGCCCAGACTCATATTAATCAGTAAGCCAAGCGCCATCACCTAGCTACCTGTATACCACTCCATTACAATATACTAACAAAGGAGAAACATAGGAGTTTTATGGTAGAAAAACTTATGACAAATCTTTATTAATACAATCACACGTATATTGACAAACAATTTTTTAAAAAAGATTTGAAGCCCAAGCAGCTGACTTGAGGTTACATTTTGGTCAATGGGGTTACAGTAAAGGAAACATCAAACAAGGCTATAATGGAGCAAAATCGACTCCCCGGGACCTACTGCTTTATCAAGATAATAGGAGGAAGAAGGGAGATGAAAAGGTTCATTTATTTCAGTGTTCAACCACGAGTGGGACAATATGAGGGCCATTCTGACTAAACACTGGCCAATTTTAGGCACTGAACCCTCCCTAGGACCATATCTTGGCGATCGTCCTCTCATGACCTCACGCGGGGCGAGAAACCTGAAGGACATGCTAATTAAGAGCCATTATGTAGCACCAGCAAAGAGCTTATTTGGGTCAATTAAGCCAGCAAGCCGATGTCATACCTGCGGCCATTGTGTGGCTTGCGCCAATGTCCTTCGCAGCTCCTCATTCTGCTCCGCAGATGGTAATAAGGAATTTCAGATTGAAGAATACATCAATTGCGGCAGTGTCAATGTAATGTACTATGCCACGTGCAGCTGTTCATTGATCTATGTAGGGCTCACATCAAGGGAGCTGAGAATAAGAGTGAGGGAGCATGTGCGGGACATTGGCGCAGCCCGGTCGGTATAGGATCCTGCGGAACTAAAAACAATCCCACGACATTTTAGGTCTTTTCATAACTGTGACCCAAGAGGACTTCTGATCAGGGGAATTGACGTAGTCCACACAGGTATTAGGGGGGGGATGTCAAAAAATTATCGGCGCAGAGGGAATTAAAATGGATTGTTAGACTAGGAACAGTTAAACCATTTGGGCTTAATGAGGCCTTTAATTTTGCACCCTTTCAGTAAAGAAATTTAATTAGAGGTGGCTTTGTTTGTTTTTCTGCTTATACTCTCTTCCACTTGTATGTTTTTATCTGATTTTAATTATTGTTTTTTCTTCTTTGAATAGTTTTTTAATGTTAATCTATCCCCTGCGGTATGATGAACTACATCTCATCTTCACATCATAGTTATCCCCATCATTGTTTGAATACTCCTTGAAGAATCCACTGGGTTTGGGACCACAAAAGATAGGAGACTCGAAGAATAAATTATCGTTATCATGATGCCATAAAACGCTACAATTTGGAACAACCCTTTTATGATATACTAGATGTTGGCCGATTCTAACGCATCGGGTATTCTAGAATATGCATGTCCACGTAGTATATTGCACAGCCCACGTAGTATATTGCCCAGCCACATAGTATATTGCACAGTCACGTAGTATATTGCCCAGCCACGTAGTATATTGGCCAGCCGCGTAGTATATTGCCCAGCCACGTAGTATATTGGCCAGCCACGTAGTATATTGCCCAGCCACGTAGTATATTGGCCAGCCACGTAGTATATTGGCCAGCCATGTAGTATATTGGCCAGCCACGTAGTATATTGGACAGCCGCGTAGTATATTGGCCAGTCACGTAGTATATTGCCCAGTCACGTAGTATATTGCACAGCCCACATAGTATATTGCCCAGCCACATAGTATATTGCACAGCCCACATAGTATATTGCCCAGTCACATAGTATATTGGCCAGTCACGTAGTATGTTGCCCAGTGACGTAGTATATTGCCCAGTGACGTAGTATATTGCCCAGTGACGTAGTATATTGCCCAGTCACGTAGTATACTGCCCAGTCACGTAGTATACTGCCCAGTCACGTAGTATACTGCCCAGTCACGTAGTATATTGCCCAGTCACGTAGTATATTGCCCAGTCACGTAGTATATTGCCCAGTCACGTAGTATATTGCCCAGTCACGTAGTATATTGCCCAGCTACGTAGTATATTGCCCAGTCACGTAGTATATTGCCCAGCCACGTAGTATATTGCCCAGTCACGTAGTATATTGCTCAGTGACGTAGTATATTGGCCAGTCACGTAGTATACTGCCCAGTCACGTAGTATATTGCCCAGCCACGTAGTATATTGCCCAGTCACGTAGTATATTGCCCAGTCACGTAGTATATTGGCCAGTCACGTAGTATATTGGCCAGTCACGTGGTATATTGCACAGCGACGTAGTATACAGCACAGAGCCACGTAGTATACAGCACAAACACATAGTATATTGCCCAGTCACGTAGTATATTGCCCAGTCATGTAGTATATTGCCCAGCCACGTATGTAACAGGTTAAAAAAGACTTAAAATAAAAAATAAACATACTCACCTTCTGAAGGGCTCTTGCAGTCCTGGCGCCTGTGTGCAGTGCACACGGCAGCTTCCGGACCCAGGGTTGGTATAATCGCAGGACCTGTGATGACGCCGCGGTCACATGACCGTGACGTCATGGCAGGTCCTTCTCACATAGCATCCTTAGCACCAAAACCTGCCGCTTGCACTGCCGAGGACACCGCCACGTCTGAGGGTGAGAATAACGTGTTTTTTTTTGTAACAATAGATCTTTTTACTATTGATTGACGTCATCAATAAAACAAAACCAATATAGGACATGTTCTTTAAACTCCCGCGATGGGTACACGCTGGTCTCCTCCCACCACCCCATGAATAGGTTGGCGAAGGAAGGAGCACAGCGGGCACCCATCGCAGTACCAGATACCTGTCTGTAAAATGAAAAATCAAATACAAAATAATTATGCATTAAAATAAACCTGAGCAGGCTCAAGAGGAAGGCGTTGTGAGGAAGATCCCCAGGATGTTCCCGTCTAAGAAAATGCTCTACCGCCCTAAGTCCATCATCATGCGCTATGCTGGTATATAAAGCGGTGACGTCCGCTGTTACTAATAGTGCCTGCTCTGGCAATTCAATATCCTCTAATTTTTCAATCAAGTGAACAGAACCTCTGATGTAGGAGGGCAAACTCTGTACAATAGGTTGCAGGTAGAAGTCTATGTAGACACACGCTTTCTCGCCCAAACCTCCAATGCCCGAAACAATAGGCCTACCAGGGGGGCAACTCAGGTACTTATGTACCTTAGGTACAAGATAGAAAGTCGGGACTACTGGCTTTTTGACAAATATGTAGTCCCTCTCTTGTTTTTTAATAACCCCTTCCTGGAAAGTCATCTCCACTAAATGTTCCATTTTGACTAAGGGAGGGGTTACCTCCTGTCAGTGTATCGCCGGCAGCCGAGTAGAGCAGTCACATCTCCCGATGTGACTGTTCTACACGTGAGAGTGTCATGGGACAATCCTTATTAAATGGACTACGTCGGACAAGGAGTATAATATGTTTGTTTATTATTTTATTTTTGTTGCAGGAGATGCGGGCATCGGGGATAAGGTGTTTGGTATGAATTTTTTTTTGTTTTACAATTGAACACAGGCACTGGATGATGAGACTATGCTCCTATCATCGGCTCATGCTCTCACTGTTATGTGACAGCAGACATACCCGGATGGGAGTAGTAGTTCCATCAGACGATGCCTGGCTACACACACAGACATCCGCAGACACCCGCACAAACACACAGACACCCGCAGATAGACACACGCACACACACATGCGCACACACACAGACACACTCGCACACACACAGACACCTGCACACACACACACAGACACCCGCACACACACAGACACCAGCACACACACAGACACCCGCACACACACAGACACCCGTACACACACAGACACCCGTACACACACACACGCAGACACCCGCAGACAGACCCGCACATATTCTCCGCTCACACATAGTCTCCGCACACGCACATATTCTCCGCCCACACACTCTTCCTCCTTCCTTTCTGCAGCGTTTTTGGCACGTAAATCTGCAGCAAATCCGCAAACCTTTTTACACCTGCAGATTTGCTGCAGATTTGACTGACTCAATGTAAGTTAATGGGTGCAGAAATTCTGCAGAGCCGAAAAATGAATTGACATGCTGCGGAAAATAAAACACTGCGAATCAGTGCGGAATTTTCTGCAGCATGTGCACACCAATTCTGGATTTCCATCGATTAACATTGCTTGAGCTACCCTTTGCAGATTTGGTGCAATTCCACGAGGAAAAAACGCTGTGGATTGGAAACAAAATCTGCAACTTGTGCACATAGCCTAAACCTCCTTGATGTAGAATTGCACAATGGACATAGGGAAGTGGGTAAATTATGTAGAGTGAGGTGAGGAAACCAATTAAGATAGGAAGAGTTAACCATTCAAGTTCCTTTTAAAGCCAAGACTGCCTACAAAGTACATGTATTTAGACAAGAAAAATCTTTTCTGAGGTTCAGACAACAAAAGAGACATGTGTTTACGCATAAATAGAGAAGTGGGTAAAGGTACCGTCACACTAGACGATATCGCTAGCGATCCGTGACGTTGCAGCGTCCTGGCTAGCGATATCGTCCAGTGTAACAGGCAGCAGCGATCAGGCCCCTGCTGTGATATCGCTGGTCGGGGCAGAAAGTCCAGAACTTTGTTTCGTCGCTGGCTCTCCCGCTGACATCACTGAATCGGCGTGTGTGACACCGATTCAGCGATGTCTTCGCTGGTAACCAGGGTAAACATCGGGTTACTAAGCGCAGGGCCGCGCTTAGTAACCCGATGTTTACCCTGGTTACCATCGTTAAAGTAAAAAAAACAACCACTACATACTTACCTACCGCTGTCTGTCCTCGGCGCTCTGCTTCTCTGCTCTGGCTGTGAGCGCCAGGCAGCCGGAAAGCAGAGCGGTGACGTCACCGCTCTGCTTTCCGGCCGCTGTGCTCACAGCCAGAGCAGAGAAGCAGAGCGCCGAGGACAGACAGCGGTAGGTAAGTATGTAGTGGTTGTTTTTTTTACTTTAACGATGGTAACCAGGGTAAACATCGGGTTACTAAGCGCGGCCCTGCGCTTAGTAACCCGATGTTTACCCTGGTTACCGGCATCGTTGGTCGCTGGAGAGCGGTCTGTGTGACAGCTCTCCAGCGACCAAACAGCGACGCTGCAGCGATCCGGATCGCTGTCGGTATCGCTGCAGCGTCGCTTAGTGTGACGGTACCTTAAGTCTCCTTTGTCCCCAGGAAAGACATCCTGAGTGTATTCTATTCAAGGGAAATGTTACACCTGCAATCAAACACAAGGGCATTAATGGAAAGTTATGAATATTGGGGTTTGTATAGATCTGATATTAATGGGACAAACATCTTCAACTTCAGTACTAAACGGGGATGAAAATGCATATTTTCTCAAACCTGTGACACCTTCCTATAAGCCCCAAATCAATAGTGGCCAGATCGCTGCCATGTCATGTCTGGATAATCGTAAAATCCTCATAAAAAAAATATGGCGGCGAACTTCTGCAATTGTCAGGAGTGAAGTTATTGTTAATGTTGGCAATATCATAAAATCCTGAAGGGCTGAGAATATCCCACAACCCAGCCCATGTGAGTTCATCAAGGGGGAGTGTGGGTGTAATGTAGGTGCTGATAAAAGAACAAATTCAATCAGTTTACCCTCAATTCCTTCATCTAAATCATTGATAAAGATGTTGAACAATACAGGGCCCAGGACAGAACCCTGTGGTACCCCACTTGAGACATTCTTCCAATTGGATCTGCAGCCATTTATGACCACTCTTTGGGTCCGATCACTAAGCCAGTTATGAATCCACCTAATAGTTGCCTTGCCCATTCCATACTTAGTCATTTTTTTCAATAAGGATGGTGTGAGATACTTTGTCAAATGCTTTGCTGAAGTCAAGATATACTATATCTACAGCATTTCCCTGATCCAACCAGTCAGTGATTCTGTCATAGAAGGAAATTAACTTAGTCTGACATGACTTATTAGTTACAAGGTGTATGATCCTTCAAAGGCTTGTTGTGGTGCATAAACCTACTATTCGGCCACCGCTAAACAGTCTTCATGATCAGAAACGGTTGCAGTGGCCCCAGACATACATGAAGACTAATTTTCAAACAGTCTTGTTTACTGATGAGTGTCAAACAACCCTGGATGGTCCAGATGGATGGAGTAGTGGATGGTGGGTGGATGGCCACCATGTCGCAACAAGGCTGCGACGTCAGCAAGGAGGTGGAGAAATCATGTTTTGGGCCGGAATCATGGGGAAACAGCTGGTGGGGCCCTTTAAGGTTCCTGAAGATGTGAAAATGACCTCTAAAAAGTAAATAGCATTTATGACAGACAACTTCCTTCCATGGTCTAAAAGCAGAAACGTGCCTTCAGGAGCAAAATCATCTTCATGCATGACAATGCCCCATCTCATGCTGCAAGGAATACCTCTGAGTCATTGGCTGCTATGGGCATAAAAGGAGATAAACTCACGTGGGGCGACCATCTTCCCCTGACCTCAACCCTATAGAGAACCTTTGGAGTATCATCATGCAAAAGCTCTATGAGGGTGGGAGGCCGTTCACATCAAAACAGGAGCTCTAAGAGGCTATTCTGACTTCATGCAAAGACGTACAAGCAGAAACTCTCCTAAAACTCAAGAATGCAAGAATTGTGATGGTGATATCAAAGAAGGGGTCCTATGGTAATGCAGCGCCCCAGAGATCTGGTCATTGCAGTATGACACTCTGCCACTAAGGGGAGTGATGGTACGTCTGATGGCACTGAAGGAATTCTCCTGACCAGGTATCACCAGAACACATTACACTTCACACTCCGGCCACTAGGGGGAGAAAAAGGCTTTATTTATTGGGCTACTCCTCACACTGGTAAAACTAGGGGCTGGGAAGGAAGTTAGTCAGAAGCTGACTGGGTTGGATTCAGGCAACATCCCGTGGCAGGGGGTGTTGCAGGGAGAAGACACAGGGGGGTCCCTGTCAGGCGTGGGAACCTGGCAGGAGCCTAGTGAACAGAACAGAACGTAACGGAACCGCGCCTGCACTTCCTTGCGGCAGTATCCTAAGAAAGAGACACAAAGGGAAGGATATTGTGGAACAGTGTAAACGAGATCAAGCACAAAGGAGTACCAGTAGGAGTCGTGCCGTGAGACCGAGGCAACATCCTACTGAGGCGCGTAGCCGGTGGCCGGAACACTGCGGGAGTAACTGACTCTAGGCCTTACTTCGAACTCCGCAGGACAGTTAATTATAGGTTGGCTGTCTACCTTAAATTTCCTAAGAAGACATAGGGGGCAACAGTGGGAGAGGGGCGTCTCTAGGGTCCCGGAAGACCTCCAGGCCTTCCCGTCATACGGGTGCGTCCTAGCCATAACATATCTGGGGGATGAGAAACTAGCAACATCTGGAACAAAAGAGAGAGCTGTAGAGAACGACGAACGAGAACAGCAGTTGTGAGGACTATTCCGAATGCTCAGCAGGGTAGGACTACAACACACAGGCGCTAGTGATAGGCAACGATTTCCATCTGCGAGGGAAACTCTAGAAGTGCCCATCGGACCGGCCGGTCTCTGATAGCCCTGTTAAACGTGCTCTGAATTGAGGATCCTGAAGTCTACAGTAAAGAGGTAAAGAGACTGCAACCTTGTGTCCTCGTTATTGCCTGCACCTCACACCATCACCATCCATCTTACTGGGAAGCCCTGGGGACATACTTCACCTGTGGGAAGGTATACCATCCAGCTGCCATTCCATCACCCCAGTGGACTCCACAGCAGCATCGGTCACCCTGACCGAACACCACAGGTGGCGTCACGAATCCCTGACAGACTATACCAACTTTATTGGACGCCCCTCAGCAGGGTCGCGGACCGGGTCTTGCCACCGTGACAGCCTCAGAACCGAACCAGAGAGGCCCGGTACCGAGAACTCGTGGCCCTGTGTCTGGGGGCGCTCCAACTTGGCGTCACGAACAGGATCGTACTTAAGCCTGAGAAGCAGGTCATGTGTGCCTTGGAACTGTGATTGAAACGTGTTTGGACTGTGATTTATTGCAAAGACTGTGTATTGCTATCTGCCGCAAGATTCCCGCCAAAACCGCCGCCATTGCCGCGCCACGAGGAGTGCAGGAGAAGAAGAAGGGCGTGGAAGTGGGCGTGGACAAGCTGAAGAGCGCGAACGACAATGGCCGCCCAGTCTAAATATTTCTGTGCCTTGAGGACGTGTCCGTCAGCGGCCGAGATCCGCCTCCTGATCCTCAGTGGAGGGCGGAGGCAAAGAAAATGAAACCGCCCATGAAGGAGGGAGCGGGAAAAGGACAAGGAGGGAGAAGAAGTGAGTCACGTGGAGGACGCCATGACAAGCCGCCCGGGACCGGAGCGTGGGGTCGGAGCCGAGGACTCCCCCAGCTACCCAGAGAGACACCGCAGCCAGGCGTCACCTGTTGGCCCCGACTTCCTGCAGGCTGGAGTGGACGAGTTCAGCGATCGACTCTGGCGGACGCAGCTGAGCACTAAGGCCGGGTGGAAGGAGACCGTCATCGGGGGCCTCACCAGACGTCTGTCGGCAGTCTCGTCTGGTCCGGAGCAAGAAAGAAGTTCCCGCGATCCGAAGCCAGAAAGCAAGGCCGTGCCGAAAAGCGAGATACTGCAAACAAAGATGACGACGCCACAGCGCAAGGCCCCGCAGTCAGCGTTCCAGATCCCAGCGGAGACGGAGCAGGCCGGCACTGGAGGGACCGCATCTGAAGCAGGTATGAAGAACGACCCTGCCCCAGTGACAGAAGACCTACTGATAAGCTCCATAGTAGCGCCACCTGCTGCCATGACTAAGACTAACTCTGAACTGACAAATCCTAGTACTACTACCACAGTGGGCATTATTGCCGCTACTGAACCTACTACCAAAATTGACATTCGAACCCAGATGATACCTGAAAAACTGATTAGTGACATTGACACCGCATCGGATGAGAGGTCGAACACAGATCTTTCCAGGCCGGGAAGTGCTCGCTACCAACGGATGCCTTGCAATCTACCGTCGTGAGAATAAACCTCGGAAGCCCGCAAATGTATATAGTTAACTCTTTATCTTCAAACTGCAACTTTAAACCCTTCCAGGGTTATTCCTAAAAGGGGTCCCTTTGTTTACCCGGGATCCCTATTGTTTATAGTTCTTTTTCTATTTTGCACAAGTTCATCATTGTTTGAAAGACTGCCGGATCATGGACTGTGAATGATTCAAAACTGTTTGTGTATATAGTTTGCACCTTCTTAAAGGTGCTCCCTACTGGTTTTACAAGCGAAAGAAGACTTTGCGAAGATAATGCTTCTGGGGTTAGAGAGAGAGAGAGAGAGAGAGAGAGAGAGAGAGAGAGAGTCCTCCTGAGAACTGTAGAAAGATGGTCGGCACAATGACAGTAGGCCCAGCCAAGGAGCTAGGCGGTCCTGCATTGGGGAAGTTAGAACGGAAAGAAAAGTTGAGTTATTTATATAGTATTTTATAGTAGGCCTTTAGTGGGTTCAGCTTATACGCCCTTAAAAGAAAAAGTTAAATTATTGTTTAAAGTTTGCACTTGGTAGAATACCCGGCTGGGTACTGAGAGTTATTTATAGTCAATCTGTTATTTAAAAATATTTAATTCTGTTTGTAACGTTCAAGTGTCCTCACCTCCCATAAAGGGAAGCATTGTTCTATTTACTTGTTTTAAGCATTTCAAAAATTTTGTATGTCTTTTGCTGAAATGTATTGTTGTTCTTCTTCCCAGTCCAGGAGTACTGGATTTAACCGGGGGGGAGTGCAGCGCCCCAGAGATCTGGTCATTGCAGTATGACACTCTGCCACTAAGGGGAGTGATGGTACGTCTGATGGCACTGAAGGAATTCTCCTGACCAGGTATCACCAGAACACATTACACTTCACACTCCGGCCACTATGTGGAGACAAAGGCTTTATTTATTGGGCTACTCCTCACACTGGTAAAACTAGGGGCTGGGGAGGAAGTTAGTCAGAAGCTGACTGGGTTGGATTCAGGCAATATCCCGTGGCAGGGGGTGTTGCAGGGAGAAGACACAGGGGGGTCCCTGTCAGGCGTGGGAACCTGGCAGGAGCCTAGTGAACAGAACAGAACGTAACGGAACCGCGCCTGCACTTCCTTGCGGCGGTATCCTAAGAAAGAGACACAAAGGGAAGGATATTGTGGAACAGTGTAAACGAGATCAAGCACAAAGGAGAACCAGTAGGAGTCGTGCCGTGAGACCGAGGCAACATCCTACTGAGGCGCGTAAGCCGGTGGCCGGAACACTGCGGGAGTAACTGACTCTAGGCCTTACTTCGAACTCCGCAGGACAGTTAGTTATAGGTTGGCTGCCTACCTTAAATTTCCTAAGAAGACATAGGGGGCAACAGTGGGAGAGGGGCGTCTCTAGGGTCCCGGAAGACTTCCAGGCCTTCCCGTCATACGGGTGCGTCCTAGCCATAACATATCTGGGGGACGAGAAACTAGCAACATCTGGAACAAAACAGAGAGAGAGCTGTAGAGAACGACGAACGAGAACAGCAGTTGTGAGGACTATTCCGAATGCTCAGCAGGGTAGGACTACAACACACAGGCGCTAGTGGTAGGCAACGATTTCCATCTGCGAAGGAAACTCTGGAAGTGTCCATCGGACCGGCAGGTCTCAGATAGCCCTGTTAAGCGTACTCTGGATTGAGGATCCTGAAGTCTTCAGTAAAGAGGTAAAGAGACTGCAACCCTGTGTCCTCGTTATTGTCTGCACCTCACACCATCACCATCCACCTTACTGGGAAGCCCTGGGGACATACTTCACCTGTGGGAAGGTATACCATCCAGCTGCCATTCCATCACCCCAGCGGACCCCACAGCAGCGTCGGTCACCCTGACCGAACACCACAGGTGGCGTCACGAATCCCTGACAGACTGTACCACCTTTATTGGACGCCCCTTAGCAGGGTCGCGGACCGGGTCTAGCCACCGTGACAGCCTCAGAACCGAACCAGAGAGGCCCGGTACCGAGAACTCGTGGCCCTGTGTCTGGGGGCGATCCAACAACATGTAACTTGGCCTGTTAGGAGGTTTTGGAGTTAAATAGCTTTTTTGTTCAGTGAATGTGACCTCCTAATGCTGCAAATTCCACAAATGAGCATTTTCAGTTCTTTAAAACAGATCAAATGTATAGAAATTCTACTGTGCCTAATAATTTGGAACAGTGCATTTTGAGTTTTTATTTTAGAGATTATACTGTTATCATTGGGAGGTTTCTTCAATAAAATTCTATGTATACTCTAATGGGTGATGACTTTTATTACACTGACTGTCATTTGCACTGACCATTTAGGAAAATCCGAGAAAAAACTGGATTTTTGGTTGCTTACCGTAAAATCTGTTTCTTGAAGCCTCCATTGGGGGACACAGGAACCATGGGTGTATGCTGCTGCCACTAGGAGGCTGACACTATGCAAATAAAAAAGTTAGCTCCTCCTCTGCAGTGTACACCCCACCGACTGGCATTAAACTCTTCAGTTAGTGAGAAAGCAGTAGGAGAAAGAACAAGGTTGAAAAACCATAACCACAAACTTGAGAACTGTAAACGTGAGAACAGTCAGAGAACATATAACAAAAACATTGGGAGGGAGCTGTGTCCCCCAATGGAGGCTTCAAGAAACAGATTTTACGGTAAGCAACCAAAAATCCTGTTTTCTTTATCGCCTCTCATTGGGGGACACAGGAACCATGGAACGTCCCAAAGCAGTCCCAAGGGCGGGAAAAACAGACTTCCATCAGGTCAGAGGATTCACCACTGCCGCCTGCAGGATCCTTCTGCCTAGGCTGGCGTCCGCCGATGCGTAGGTATGGACCTTGTAAAATTTGGCGAACGTGTGGATGGAAGACCAAGTTGCCGCTTTGCACAGCTGTAGGGCGGAAGCCCTGTGGTGCACCGCCCAGGAGGCGCCGACTGCCCGGGTAGAGTGAGCCTTAATCCCAGGAGGGGGCACTCTGTTCTTGACCCGGTAAGCCTCCAAGATTGCCATTCTGATCCATCGAGCAATAGTCGCTTTAGAAGCCGGCTGGCCTCTGCGCGTGCCATCAGGAATGACGAAAAAGGAATCCGTCTTCCGGAAAGTGGACGTTCTGTCCAGATAGATCCTCACAGCCCTGACAAGGTCCAGCTTGTTCAATGATCGCTCCAGAGGATGAGTCGGAGCTGGACAAAAGGAAGGTAGAACGATGTCCTCGTTGAGGTGGAAGGTGGAAACCACCTTAGGAAGAAAAGAAGGTGGGGGCCGGAAGACCACCTTGTCCTGGTGAATGACCATAAACGGAGGACAGCAAGACAGGGCCGCCAGCTCGGAAACGCGGCGAATGGACGTGATGGCCACAAGAAAGGCTACCTTCCATGATAAAACTGATAGAGGAATCTCCCTAAGAGGTTCAAAGGGAGAAACCTTCAGAACGTCCAGTACCAGGTTTAGGTCCCATGCCTCCACAGGGACCCTGTACGGCGGGACGGCGTGGGCTACCCCCTGAAAGAAGGTCTTAACCTGTGGCCGAGAGGCCAAGGTCTTCTGAAAGAGGATGGAAAGTGCAGAGACCTGACCCTTCAGGGAACTAAGAGCCAGGCCCGAATCCAGTCCTGCCTGAAGGAAGGCCAAAAGAGAAGGCAGGGAAAAAACCATAGGCGGAACGCGGTTGGACTCGCACCACCGGAAGTAGGCCTTCCAGGTGCGGTAGTAGATCCTGGAAGACGAAGGCTTCCGAGCCTGAATCATGGTGTGAATCACCCGGTCCGAAAGGCCGGACGCTCTCAGCAGCAGCAGTCTCAACAGCCACGCCGTTAAACTGAGCGACCGAGAATTCGGGTGGCAGATCGGACCCTGGGACAGCAGATAGGGCCTGTCTGGAAGGCGCCAGGGAGCGTCCGCGAGAAGGTTGACGAGCTCCGCGAACCAAGCTCTCCTGGGCCAATCCGGGGCGATCAGGATGACCGGCACCCCTTCCGCTTTGATCTTCTTCAACAGTTTGGGAAGTAATGGAAGGGGTGGGAACAGGTAGGGCAGCTCGAACTGTGACCAAGGAATGGCCAGAGCATCGACGCCCACTGCGAGAGGATCGCGGGACCTGGAGACGAACTGCGGAACCTTCCTGTTGACTCGGGACGCCGTGAGATCCACATCCGGAGTTCCCCATCGAAGACAAATCTGATGGAAGACCTCCGGATGCAAGGACCATTCCCCTGCCGCGAGACCCTCGCGGCTGAGGAAGTCGGCGGCCCAGTTTTCCACGCCGGGGATATGCACTGCGGATATCACCGGAACCGTTGCCTCTGCCCAAAGGAGGATCTTGGATACCTCGGCAAGGGCCAAGGAGCTCCGAGTCCCCCCCTGATGGTTGACATATGCCACAGCCGTGGCGTTGTCCGTCTGGATCCGGACTGGAAGGCCCCTGAGGATCCTTTCCCAGTGGCGGAGGGACAGGAAGATGGCCCGAATTTCGAGGACGTTGATCGGCAGAGATGACTCCCGCAGCGACCAGCGGCCCTGGACCGTCAGGTGGTGAAAAACCGCACCCCAGCCGAGCAGGCTGGCGTCCGTTGTCACCACCTGCCAGTGAACCGGAAGGAAGGACCTGCCCTGGGAGATGAGAGGTGACGTCAGCCACCAGTTGAGAGACCGCCTGACCCGAAAGGAGAGTTTGATCGGTCGATCCAGGGAGAAGACCGACCTGTCCCACTGAGACAGAATGGCTTGCTGAAGGGGTCGCGAATGGAATTGGGCGAAGGGAATCGCTTCCAATGTAGCTACCATCCTCCCCAGAACCTTCATGGCCGAACGGAGGGAGGGAGGTCGAGGACCCTGGAGCAAGCGTATGTCCCGACAGAGAGTGGATCTCTTGTCTGTGGGAAGGAAGACTCTGCTCTGACGAGTATCGAAAAGCATGCCTAGAAAGATGATGCGCTGAGAAGGAATAAGGCAGGACTTCTTCCGGTTTACCAGCCACCCGAAACGGGCTAAGGTGTCGAGAACAATGGACAGGCTTTCGTGGGCCTGAGCGAAGGACGGAGCCTTGATGAGGATGTCGTCGAGATATGGAAATAGGACCAAGCCTCTGACTCTCAAGATGGCCATCAGCGCCGCCATGATCTTTGTGAACACTCTTGGCGCGGTTGCAAGACCGAACGGCAGAGCGACGAACTGAAAATGATCTCGTTGCACTGCGAAGCGCAGGAAACGGTGATGTCCGGGAAATATCGGGACATGGAGGTAGGCGTCCTGGATATCTATTGAGCATAGAAACTCCTGAGCCTCCATGGAAGCAATTACTGAACGAAGGGATTCCATCCTGAAGTGTCTCAGGCGAACTCTCCTGTTCAGCAATTTGAGGTCCAGAATGGGGCGAACTTTGCCGTCTTTTTTCGGTACCACAAAAAGATTCGAGTAGAAACCCGTGAAGCGTTCTTTTTCTGGGACGGGAACGATTACCCCGGATTTGAGCAGAGAAGCGATGGCTGAGAAGAAGCCCGGAACTAGAGCGGGGTCTCTTGGAGGACGGGATTGGAAGAAACGATCCCGAGGTCGGGAAGCGAATTCTATTTTGTATCCCGAGGATACAACTTCCCTGACCCATGCATCCTCTACTGCGGAAATCCAGACGTCCCTGAAAAGGAGAAGACGGCCACCCAATCTGGGAGTTGGGCTGGAGTCTTGCCGAGAGTCATGCCGAGGTGGATCTTCCAGTCCTGGGCCTGGAGGATCTACCCTGGGAGAAACGAGGACGCCAGGACGGAGTGGGCCTAAAGGACACCGCCTTCTTCTCTTGACGTGCCAGTGGCCTCTGTTGCTGCTGGGAAAAGGAGTTTGACGCAGCGAAGCGACGAAAAGGCCGAAAAGAACGAAACTGTCGTCTAGGAGGAGGGCGACGAGGCTTGGCCTGGGGGAGAAGAGAACTTGTACACCCGGTGGCGTCCTTAATTATTTGGTCCAGCTGGGAACAAAAGAGGCGAGAGCCCTGGAAGGGCAGACTAGTGAGGGACTTTTTGGAGGACAAGTCCGCCTGCCAGGCCTTGAGCCAAACGGTCCGGCGGATGGCAACGGCATTGCTGGAAGCTTGAGCCGCACAAGACGCGACATCCAGGGAGGCGGAAACCAGGTATTCACCAGCGTGGGAAATCTGGTTGGCAAGTTCCGCTAATTGCGCGGGAGGCGCCCTATCCAGGATACCTCGCCGAAGATCCTTGGCCCATTTTGAGATGGATTTTGAAGCCCAAGTGGACGCAAAAGCTGGACATAGAGCCGCTGAAGCAGCTTCAAAAGCAGATTTCGCGAAGGATTCTATAACTCTATCGGTAGAATCCTTCAGAGATGCTCCGCCGGACAGAGGAAGCACCGTGTTGGTAGACAGCCTGGAAACAGGGGGGTCCACCGAGGGAGAGGCCGTCCAATTGGCGGTAAGCTCTGGAGGAAAAGGATATAACACACCCAGGCGTTTTCCCCTCTGAAAACGCCTAGTGGGGTTCTCTCTCTCTCTGGACACGATTTCCTCGAATTCAGGATGAGGAGCGAAAAATTTTGAAGGTGGTTTGGCCCGTCTAAACGAAACCGCCTGATCTGCTGGTTCCGTAGAGGGATCCTTGATGCCACATGTTTGGTTTATTGCCCCAATGAGGTTCTGGACTGTCTCACTCATGGTGGCGATTTGGTTAGGATCCAGCTCCGAAGTATCCTCCGAAGGCGCATCAGATAATGCCTCGCCTGACTCAGGGGAGGAGGATCGGTGGGACACCAACCGCGGGGGAGGGCCGAGCGGCGAGATGGAGCGCGAAGAGGACTCAGACCGACGTTCCTGTCTGGACCTTTTGTGGCTTATCAAGGAGAGCTCTGGCGGCGGTTCCTGTGACCCGCTGGCTACGGCCGGGGTCTGCAGGGGTAACCGATCCAGCGCGGACACCAGGGTTTGAGATACCCGTGTTAAATCGGCCACCGATTGTGACAGAGAGGCGGCCCATCCTGGGATGGGGGGATCACTCTCGGGCGGAACAGCCGGGGGATCCTGGGCGGTGGGAACAATCGGGTTGCTGCAGGACTGACACAGCGGGGAGGACTGACCTGAGGGAGGTTTTTTTGCTGTTACAGGACGAACAAGCAAAGTACGTGACTAAGGCAGAAGAAGAAGTAGGGGGGCGAGAGCGGCCCCCTTTAGAGGTAGACATTTTGAGAGGTCCTCTGAAGATGCCAGTGGGTTAGGGGACAGTGGGGCAGAGGGGGGTGTCAGTCTGCAGTGCAGCTACTCACGGACCCGTCCTGGAAGATGTCCCACTTGCCGGAGGAGAACTCCTGCCCTGAGGTGCTGGATTCTGTGCAGATTTTGTGCCCACGGAGGATGCAGTGGCGAAGGTGTGGGGCGCGCTGCGTGAGCTCCTGCAGCTAAGAAGCGGTGAGCACACACAGACTCTGTCCCTGGAGGACGGGGGCGGAGCCAGACAGGGGGGCGCCGATGAGCAGGCACAGTATGTCGGGCGGGAAAAAAGCCCGCCCGATGAAGAAGGAAGTGGGCGGAGCGCGGCACCGGAAGTAGGCCCCGGAAAAGCCGGGGCCTAAATTAGAAGCCGGTGCCCGCTGAGAAGAACCCCCGCGGCGCAGACACTGCCCGGCAGAGCGGCGCAGACACTGCCCGGCAGAGCGGCGCTGAAGCCGCCGCATGAAAGAAAGAGAGCGCTGCCGCCGGAGAAGAGTCGCCGGAGTAGGCCCCGGAAAAGCCGGGGCCTAAATTTGGAGCCGGTGACCGGAGGGAAGATCCCCACGGTGCAGACGCTGCCCGGCAGAGCGGCGCGGCAGCCGCCGCATATAAGGGAGGGAGCGCTGTTGCCGGAGAAGAATCGGCGGAGTAGGCCCCAGCTGGCTGTGGAGGTGAGCGCCGCCGGAGAGGCCGCCGCATAGAACGCTGAGGGGGGAACGCTGAGGGCAGCTGGTACGCCGCAAGTAGGCCCCGGGAAAGGCCGGGGCCTAAATTAGGAGCCAGCGACCGCTGAAGGAAAAACTGCAGGCAGGAGTGTGCCGCAAGCAGGCCCCGGGAGGCCGGGGCCTGAAGGAAGAACGGCGACCGCTGGAGGAACGCAGTGGGGCATGGAAAGGTAGCCACCGCGCAGGGAACGGGGAAAGTGCTGCAAATGCAGCGATGGCCCGCGCTGAGTCCTGGGAACCCCTTTAGAAATACTCACCTAGTAAAATCCCCCGTCGTCTGCTACTAACCTTGAGAAGGTATCAGACGTCAATAGGAGCTGCTGATGGACGTCCTCGTCTCCTCCGACCGACAGGCTCTGGTAGGCGAGTGGGTGGGGGACGGAGCCAGGACCGGACTTCTGAGCACGCTTGTGTGCCAGGCTCTTGGTCCTGCTGAGGGATCTATGAGGATACGGGGTGGCAGTACACGCCGTACTCATAGTCCGCTTGAGGGACTACAGGTGTGACTGTTCACCCTGTATCCCATCCGGAAAAAACCTGAAAAGAAACGACGCACATTGAGGTAGATAAGGGTCTAAAGAAAGACCCGTGTCCACCTCCTACTGACACTAAGCTAAACTGAAGAGTTTAATGCCAGTCGGTGGGGTGTACACTGCAGAGGAGGAGCTAACTTTTTTATTTGCATAGTGTCAGCCTCCTAGTGGCAGCAGCATACACCCATGGTTCCTGTGTCCCCCAATGAGAGGCGATAAAGAAATGTCATCTGCATAATAATTTGGAACATAGTTTACTAAGGGAAACACGAAGTCGGGGCAGGGTGAGAGGAAGGGACAGACAAGAGCAAAGTCAGCTATAGCAGCAGGACAAATCAGAGTAACACCAGAGTCAGATCCTCACACCTTAGGCAGAAAATATAACTGACACCGCCTGCAGGATGCAGAGGAGCTAAATAGCAAACCTGAACCCAGAATGAGGAAGAGCAAAGTTAACCCCTGACATGACCAGACCGGGAAAAGGGTAGGCAGGACTCAAAATCCAGTCTGTGGGTGGCATTATACTGTGTGGAGGGGATCTCACGCTGCTTGTGTCATCTGTGGGGTACATCACATTGTGTGTGGGGTCTCTTATACTTTGTGGGGGTCTGTGGGAGGCATTAGACTGTGTGGAGGGGCTCTGACACTGCCTGTGTGGTCTGTGGGTGGCATTATACTGTGTGTGGGGGCTCTATACTGCCTGTGTGATCTGTGGGGGATATCATAGTGTGTGTGGGGTCCTCATACTATGTGGTGCAATTTAGGGATATCATGCTCTGGGTGGTCTTATACTGTTTTGGATACTGTGGGGGCGTCATAATATCAAGGGGTTACTGTGGTGTCATCATACTATGTGCGTGGAGTGAAATTGTGGGGGGGGGATTATACTGTGGGGGCATTGTGGCGCCCCAGGGTCCTGGTCGTCACCGTAACATTGCTTTCCTCCCGGGGAGAGTGATGTTACGTTTGGAAGCGATGAAGGATAACTCTTATCAGGTAACCACCACACACAACATGTTCACACTCCAGGCCACAAGGGGGAGCTTTTGATCCTATTTCATAGGTGACTCCCCTATACATATTGTGATTTGGAGGGAAAGTTAGAGAGTTCGTGCCAGACAGCAGACTGGAGCAGAAGAAGAGAGCAGTCTATAGGACTGGAGGAGCCGATCAGCCAGAAAGTGCTGAAGCTCCTGGACAGAGATTATACCGAACATCGTTGAGAGAGCGTGAAGGAGAGCGAAGCACAGGGGAAAGATATCAGGGAAGACCAGATAAGAGCAGGCTCCCTCTGAGGTGCAGATAACCGGTAGCCGGACCACCGAGGTTGTAAGGACTCTATGACTTACATCAGAGACCTGCAGGACAGCTGAACTGCAAGTTACCTGTCCGCCTTAATACCCAGGAGGCACGGTGACACCTATAGAGTGGGGCGTGCTAGGGTCCCAGTAAAAAAGGCTCAAGTCACCAGTCATAAGGGTTTATGTCCTATCCTATATGGGGGACAGAGAAAACAACTGTGAGGACCTTATGTGAAGCCATAGGCAGTAAGGGACTACAACACCACCGCGCTAGAGGAAGGCTTTTAACTCCCACCTGGTAAAGGGGGACTCTGGATTCGCTTCCAAACCGGCCGGACCCTGCCTGCCCTGTGATCTGGTGCCCTGGACTGCGGCTGCCTGAAGTGTTCAGTAAACCAGGTAAAGAGACTGCAAACCTGTGTCCTCGTTCTTTACTGCACCATTCACCACCTTCCATCTACACATCGGGAGCCCTGGGGATATACTTCACCTGTGGGAAGTTATACCATCTAGCTGCCATAACATCACCCCAGAGGACCCCACTGACCGAATACCACAGGTGGCGTCACGACCATAAACTTTATTCAAATTCCCCTTTTACATGGGCGCCCAGGGCCACGGACCGGGTCACCGCCGTGACACGTCCCCTTAAGCATTGGACCCGGTACCGAGTACCCCACGGCCCTGGCGGGCGACTCAGCATCATGTAGTATGGGGAGATGAAACCCATGAAAGGAGTATTGTAGTGGACGAGAACCCTAAGGGGCGACACATGTACCTCCACCTGCTGTGTAAACGCACAAAAAACTAATAATTTGTGCATCTAATGCAAGTCTATGGGAAAAATCTGCACAGAAAACTTACTAAAAACATCGCTACTAGAAAATGACACCACTAGTGTTTAGATTTTTGACAGATTTGATTTTTTTCAAGATAATAATAATAATAATAGACCCCCCTCTTAGTCTGGTGTTACCGCACACGTGCTGAGCCAGGGAATTGGCACATTTGATTCTGTGATAAGATGAATGGTGTTACCCAAAACTACACCTCGCCCTGCAAAAATCAAGCCCTTATATGACTATGTCACCGGAGAAATAATAAAGTTACTTGTAGTTGAAGAAAGAATGGGGAAAAAAATGAGCCGGTCATGAAAGTGTTAAGGACGCAGGTATCAAGAACTCATCCCTTTAAATCCATAGGTGACAGAGGGAAGATGACCCCGCCCCCTGCGATATCGTCTGACTCCGCCCCGTCCTGTCTGTGACCTGACCTCACTCCACAGACTCTGGCCCTCCCACTGATGTCACCAAAGAAAACCCCGCCCACTAAATCATGCACTTCCTCTTCCTTCGCCTTGCTAGCCCGAACACCCGCCCTTCCTGCGTAATTGTCATTTGGAATCCACCAATCACAGCCCAGAATAGGTTTTCTTCACTCGCCAAACAGCCAATGGCCTGTCGGCCTGTTGTGCAGGGGGCGGGCACTAGAGGCGTGTGCAGCCGGGTTCGGAGAAACAAAGAGAAAAAAAAGGAGTGGGAAGAAAGGAAAAGTGGAGCGGCCGGGCGCAGGCGGAGGAGCCGGTGCGGGCGGGAGGGCGATGTCTGCGGGATGCATGAGTTGATCGTCCGCTGTCTGAGTGCGCTGTGATCGCCATGCCGGGCGGCGGTGGAGGCGGCGGCACCGCGGCCTCCTGGACCCCGGAGCTGGAGGAGATCCGGGTGAGGCTGGCCGCACTGGAGGCCCCGGTGGAGGCAGAGGAGGAGGACAGGCCCGAGGAGGAGGAGACGGCCGTGTATCCCGAAGAGCTGCTGCTGTTGGGGGCGCAGTACCCGGAGCAGGCCGCCGTCACCGTGCGCAGGAAGAGCGTCAACACCAACGAGCTGGTCCCGGTGCCCAGCTCCGAGCACGTCGCCGAGATCGTGGGGAGGCAGGGTGAGTGCGCCCGGGGAGAGGAGAGGGTGAGTGCGCCCGGGGAGAGGAGAGATGTGAGTGCGCCGGGGGAGAGGAGAGGGTGAGTGCGCCCGGGGAGAGGAGAGATGTGAGTGCGCCGGGGGAGAGGAGAGGGTGAGTGTGCCGGGGGAGAGGAGAGGGTGAGTGCGCCCGGGGAGAGGAGAGATGTGAGTGCACCGGGGGAGAGGAGAGGGTGAGTGCGCCGGGGGAGAGGAGAGGGTGAGTGCGCCGGGGGAGAGGAGAGGGTGAGTGCGCCGGGGGAGAGGAGAGATGTGAGTGCGCCTGGGGAGAGGAGAGATGTGAGTGCACCGGGGGAGAGGAGAGAAGTGAGTGCGCCGGGGGAGAGGAGAGAAGTGAGTGCGCCGGGGGAGAGGAGAGGGTGAGTGCGCCGGGGGAGAGGAGAGGGTGAGTGCGCCCGGGGAGAGGAGAGGGTGAGTGCGCCGGGGGAGAGGAGAGGGTGAGTGCGCCGGGGGAGAGGAGAGGGTGAGTGCGCCCGGGGAGAGGAGAGGGTGAGTGCGCCTGGGGAGAGGAGAGATGTGAGTGCGCCTGGGGAGAGGAGAGATGTGAGTGCACCGGGGGAGAGGAGAGAGTGAGTGCGCCGGGGGAGAGGAGAGAAGTGAGTGCGCCGGGGGAGAGGAGAGGGTGAGTGCGCCCGGGGAGAGGAGAGGGTGAGTGCGCCCGGGGAGAGGAGAGGGTGAGTGCGCCGGGGGAGAGGAGAGGGTGAGTGCGCCGGGGGAGAGGAGAGGGTGAGTGCGCCGGGGGAGAGGAGAGAAGTGAGTGCGCCGGGGGAGAGGAGAGAAGTGAGTGCGCCGGGGGAGAGGAGAGAAGTGAGTGCGCCTGGGGAGAGGAGAGATGTGAGTGCACCGGGGGAGAGGAGAGAAGTGAGTGCGCCGGGGGAGAGGAGAGAAGTGAGTGCGCCGGGGGAGAGGAGAGGGTGAGTGCGCCGGGGGAGAGGAGAGGGTGAGTGCGCCCGGGGAGAGGAGAGGGTGAGTGCGCCGGGGGAGAGGAGAGAAGTGAGTGCGCCGGGGGAGAGGAGAGAAGTGAGTGCGCCGGGGGAGAGGAGAGAAGTGAGTGCGCCGGGGGAGAGGAGAGAAGTGAGTGCGCCGGGGGAGAGGAGAGAAGTGAGTGCGCCGGGGGAGAGGAGAGAAGTGAGTGCGCCGGGGGAGAGGAGAGAAGTGAGTGCGCCGGGGGAGAGGAGAGAAGTGAGTGCGCCGGGGGAGAGGAGGAGGAGAGGAGAGAAGTGAGTGCGCCGGGGGAGAGGAGGAGGAGAGGAGAGAAGTGAGTGCACCGGGGGAGAGGAGGAGGAGGGGAGAGAAGTGAGTGCGCCGGGGGAGAGGAGGAGGAGAGGAGAGAAGTGAGTGCACCGGGGGAGAGGAGGAGGAGGGGAGAGAAGTGAGTGCACCGGGGGAGAGGAGGAGGAGGGGAAGAGTTGTGAGTGCGCCCCTTTTCATAGGATTTTGCTCACTGGCTTTACCTGGGGTTAGAGGGCACATTTTGTTATCAGCTGGAGGCCTTTAAAAGTTTGTTTCAAAACCTAAAAGGTGTGAGTGCCCCCAATCCTCACCGCTGCAGTAACATCCTGACTGATAGCAGAGATTGGCTGCAGGGGTCATGATCCATCATGGTGCTGAGAATTTCTGGTGCAGGCAATGTAAGCGTGGATCTGTCCCATACAACCCCCACTTTAAAATAATGGTTCAGGAATCCCCTAAAAGACTATTGAGAATAAAGTTCCTGTCTCTAGTCCCATGTCTGTGATGACCGAATACTTCTCACAGCTGAGAGTTTGCTACAGTTGTATCCAGTCTAAAGAGAGAAGATCCTTTGGGAATTCCAGATGGATACAATGTAGCAGATATGTGGACAGGAGGAGTGTGGATCTTCACCGGTATTGCAGAATCTTTTAGACAGGTGCAGCCGTTTCATTGTGGGCAGTCATGTGGCAGTGATGTGTGCCCGCACCCGTGTCTTTCATAGGCGAGGACGGCTCGGGGGAAGGGCAGGCTGCTGAGAAGCCATTGATCATTCACTTAGAATGGGATGATGACGTCATTGTATTTTTACAGCATGACATCGTTCTGCTGCCCAGAAGTCGCCGGCTCGTATCATTGACGAGCTATCGGATGAGATTTCCAGGAATAGGATTATGTAATGGATGGGTAACATGACCCAGGAGGCGCCGCTCCGGTGTCGGGAAAGCTCCCTCCGATTAACGCAATCTCAACAATAGCTCATTTTCTGATGACCCGTTCCTTGTAAATGGGTAAAAATTAATAAATGTTGTCTCAAGGACGGAGGGATTTTTTGATTCTATAGTTTATTGCTCGTTACTTACGTTACTGGCCACCTCTGCAGTCTATCAGAGGTGGCCAGTAGTGATGAGCGAGGATGATCGCCACTCGATCTCGTGCGTCTGTGTACTCGGGTACGCATCGAGTATCATCGGTGTTCGAGCGCCATGCTCAAGGCCCCGCTTGTTTCACTGTACGTAATACTCTGTGTAGCCAAGCACCTCGACGCACGCTCGCTTATCAACAGTGGCCAGCCTTCTAGGCAAGGAACACGCATCTTGCAAGGGCAGCTCAGCCATGTTGCTGGTCCATTGTGTCCGGTCATCAGCGTGCCCTTCCACCAGCACCACAGAAGACAGAACGCGCGCCGTGCGCATGCGCAATCTTTGTAGTGCTGGTTCCATCTGAATGGACCCATAGGACACTGTCACGACTGTCGTTTCCTAACACCAGTCTTCGATTTGGTCAGTTGCTATGATACAGCAGGGGGGGGTCCCCACTTATCACTTGATTATACAAATGCCCCTTTAAATGCATTTAAAAATGAGAAAAATTATACAAAGTCCCTTTGTGATAAAATTACGGGCCCGACCCTGAGGCTGCACTACTGGGGATCAGAGGACATCACAAGTTGACAATTTTATGGGTTTTCATCCTCCGAGGCCTTATTATTAATCTATTTTTAATATTTTCCTTTTCCACCTCCCCTTTAGGCTGTAAGATCAAAGCTCTGAGGGCGAAGACGAACACCTACATTAAAACTCCGGTCAGAGGCGAAGAGCCAGTATTTGTCGTCACTGGAAGAAAAGAGGACGTTGCCATGGCCAAAAGAGAGATCCTCTCGGCAGCCGAACACTTTTCTATGATCCGAGCATCTCGTAACAAAAACGGCCCCGCCGTAGGCAGCACCCAGTGTACCCCCAACCTTCCAGGTCAGACTACAGTTCAAGTGAGGGTACCCTACCGGGTGGTCGGCCTCGTGGTGGGGCCAAAGGGAGCTACGATAAAACGAATCCAGCAGCAAACCCACACCTACATCGTCACTCCGAGCCGAGACAAAGAGCCGGTGTTCGAGGTCACCGGGATGCCGGAGAACGTAGACCGGGCCCGGGAGGAGATAGAGATGCACATAGCCATGCGCACCGGCAACTTTATCGAGCTGAATGAAGAAAACGATTTCCACTATAACGGTACCGACGTGAGCTTTGAAGCAAGCGGCCTGGCATCCAACTGGTTAAACGCCACCGCTCCTGGCCGAAATAAAATGGTCTCCAACTACCGCAACGATAGTTCCAGTTCTTTGGGCAGCGGCTCTACAGATTCCTACTTCGGAAGTAACAGGCTGGCCGATTTTAGTCCAACCAGCCCGTTCAGCGCAAGTAATTTCTGGTTCGGGGAGACTATGCCCGCCATGGCCTCGGAAGATCTCACCGACACCTCTGCTTTTGATCCAGTACCATCTCCTTCCGAGACTATCTGGGCTCCTTTCGACCCAGCAAATTCCCTCTCCAGCTTTGGAAACGAGGTCGGCGCGAAATCTCAGCGTCGCGGCAGCATGTCTCCCACTTTTCCCGAGGGCATGGAGTACCCTCTCCCGAGAAGTATTAGAAGTGACCTTTCAAGCACAAACGAGGGTGGGCTTCCCATCTACATCCCGGCCTTCTCCAATGGTACCAACAGCTACTCTTCTTCCAGCGGCGGCTCCACGTCCAGTTCTCCGCCCGAGACCAGGCGGAAGCACGACTGCGTCATCTGCTTCGACAACGAGGTCATCGCCGCCCTGGTTCCCTGCGGCCACAACTTCTTCTGCATGGAATGTGCTCACAAGATCTGCCAGAAGGATGTGCCCCGCTGCCCGGTGTGCCAGTCTCCGGTCAACCAGGCCATACAGATCCATTCTTAAATGTATTGCAGATATTTATCTAAAAACCAAACACTCTATAGCAATCTTCCTCTAACACGTATATATACATCTATATAGTCGCATATATGGAACGGGCGAGAGTCAGGCTGATTCTAGAGCAAAAACTGCTGCTACCACCTCCTTATAACAAGTTACCGCATGCCCAGGATGACTACGGGGGTGTCCAGCTAATTGGCATTAAGACGTTCGATGTCGGCATAGTGTACACGGTAAATTATGATTTCCGGTTAGTTTACATTCACAAATATGTTTACATAGGTGGAAACAAGTGTCTGGATTTCTATTGTCAATTCCACTGCCTTTAACGAGTCATTAAGACGAGGATCGAAACGAAGCTGCCTCCTCATCTGAGCGTCTTATCATTTTTTTTTTTCCAGCCACCTCCAGAGCTGCATTCAGAATTCTGCAGCTGGCGCTTCCTGCTTAGTTTAGTGTCTGCAGTAATGACTCGTGTAAAGTTATTGTACTTAACACCAGTAAAGAAAATTAAAACTAGGAAATCCGAGGGGTTGGTGGACCGCCTTGTAGGACAGGTTGGCAGCGTGCAGAATTCTGAATGCAGCTCTTGATATTGACTAATTCTGCAACTAGAGGATGTGGAAAAGTTCTGCCACTGCCTGAACAAGATTTGCCAGTGATGAAACAAAAATTGTAGTGTCATACATTCTTTTAGAGAAAATTTAAACAGTAAACTATCAATAGAAAGTTTTCTTCCCATCGATTGGATCGGCTTCGAAGAAATTTTAAGAATAACTAAATTTTTCAAAGTTCCGATTCTTTGTAATCTCCGTCACCTTATTTTGCTTCCAAATTTCCATGCTGAAAAGTCCTGTTTTATCTGCCTTACTTTAGGCACGGAAGTAGCTGGTTTGATCTGCAGCCGTACCAAGACTCTGTACTCTTCTGTGACTATCCTCCGTGCTCACAGGGGCAGTGTGAACATGGGGGACCCTCACAACGGAGATGGGGGTCCTTACCGATCAAATCAGCGTCTCTTGGTGCACGAATTAGGCAGATAAAACAGCTCCATCAGCACGAAAAGGAAGCAAAATAAGGCAGATTACATAGACTTCTGACTCTGCAAAAGTTGATCTTTAATTTATCATTAAAAAAAGTTTACTTTTTAAGGACCACCAACCCAAAATATGGCCGCTTGATTCCCCAACCACGAGTGTGCTTTATAAAAGATGTTCAGATTTGGAGATGCGCGTCGAAAAATTTAATATGGCAGTATTGCAATTTTTATTTTATTTTTAATTTTTTTTAAATCGGCCGCCCCACACCCCACCACCGAGGGGCGCTCTTAGTGGAAACACTACCACCACAAGGACTGTATGGTTTGCCAGTTTATAGAAATCTCTGGATTAATTTTGAAAGCTTTACAATGCACAACGCAGCTAATAGCGGAGGCTCCATTCCTTCTATTAGTCTGATCAAGTCACTCAATCTGTCGGGAGAGAAGAAAATACGAATTTATTGTAAATGTGAATAGTTTTTTTATGAGCCAGCCGTGACTTGAATGAAAATTTAGCTTTATGTAACCAAGGGAAAGGCTGGGAATTTTTTTGACTATATTCTTCTATTAAATATATATTTTTTACTTTTTAGTTTTTTTTTTTGTTTTGTTTTTCTTTTTTCAGGACACTACTTGACCTGGTCTGTAATAAGTGAGTTACCATCGGCGCCATATTATGCATTTCGGCAGGTGTAGTTCTATATTTTATCTATTTTGTTTTTTTCTTTTAATATTTTTACATTTCAGCCTGTGGATTTATTTAGTTAAATCTTTTAAGTCCAGAATATTTATAAATACATATTTTATTTTTTTTTTTTGTGGCTAGATCAACAAACAAAAAAAAAAAAAAACTAAAACAAAAAAAACTAAGGATTTTTATATTTTTTTTTAAACTTTTTTCTTTTTCTTTTTCTTTTTTTTTTTTAAATTTTTTCACAAACACAAAACTGAAGCTGTCTAGTCCGTGTACTGACTATTAAATATAAATCTTTATTTTTTATTTCCACTTGAAGTTACATTTCGTATAAATATATATTAAAAAAAAAAAAGTTTACAGATTTATCGTTCTGGGATTATTTTTATTTTAGATTTTGTTTTTTTTTTGGGGGGAGGGGGGAGATTGGGGGGTCTAATATTTGCCTTGATGGCGTATTATTATAATGTATTGCAAACTTTCGATGCTAATCGCTTTGTAGAATAGCGTGAGTCAGTATTGGAACATTTTAGCTGCCGTCTTAGCAAGTTCGCACGAACATTTCGCCAAGCATGTGTTTTATATATTTAAAAAAATAATAATTAAAAATCTATTACTGCATCGTACACGGCAACTAACAAGCCAAGGAGTTACCCGATACATTAGATGCGTGTACCATTTATATTAACGACAGATCGTTAGTAGGGAAAATCTATTACTATTCTTTAGTATTTGCTAATTTTACTACACTTTTGTTATGTATATGTAGGGACGTCTAGGGATTATAAATTCAGTTTGAGTAAAGGTTAAAAACCATATATTTTATGATAAAGGGCCTTTAACTTATTACGGCCAAAGCACTGATATTATATATTTGCTGTAAAGAGAATTATAAGAGTTTTATTTTTTGGATATTAAACGTTAATAAAGACATGTTTCCATTAAGTTATTTCTGCCTTTTATTGACGGTATATACTGTACTACGCTGCACATCCCCTTATACACTGTGCTGCGCATCCTCTATATACCACACAGGACACCTATATACCACGCCACACGGGATTTGTTCACTTTGGTCTGGTCACTTGTAATGGCGGTTGTAAGCCACGTCCGATCTGCCATAAGTCCAGACGCCAACACTGTCCTCATGGGCCTTTTATAATAACATTTGACCTGGTGTCTCCTCCATTCTCTTCCCCTCAGGGAACACACACTTCTCTCTTCAGTTCCTACTAATGTAATTCTCTCTGCTTTGTCTTTTCCTATCAAATTTGATCAGTAGACTCCCGGTAAGGCATTAACTGTGAGAAACCATCTACTTATATACATCATATACAGTAAGAGACAGACTATAATAACTTTTACTGTGACCCCTGAAAATAGCACTGCGCATTATACTCCCTAAAATGAAGTACACTGTACCCCCCATTAATATCACTTATAGATTCTTCTGCACCCATAGCATAAATTATATATAGTGCCAAACTATCTGGATTACAGCTAGATTATTCAGCATATAATTGACTGCTTTGCAGTTCAGAAGTCCGAAAAAGATGGGTGCTTATTCCCAGGGAGAATGATTGTCACCAAACTTTCCTAAAATCTGATAGAATACTTTTTTTTATGTTTTTTAAAATTATGTTAAACTATTCTATAACATGATTCTAGTAGTCGCTGTTTTTACTGAAATAGAGCTCACACTAAACGTTCATAGGGCTGAATTAGAAATGTTCTGACTACGTGCAGTCACCACTAGAGGGAGCCCGCGGCATATGGTTTTATATAGTTGATTTCTATGCTCCACCTAGTGGTGGATGCAGAGATTGCAATAATTAAGAGTCTTATGTGGTGTAGAAATTGAGATTCCCTTTATTGCTGCAATATTAGTGATGGAAGCATGTTATTACTATTTTATGTCGATTTAAGTCTGCAGCCTTTGTTGTGAGTCCACGCTGAGTGCTTCACCTGCTCCATGTTGCATCCTGCGCTGCTGACCCAGTTTTTCTTCTATTCTAATGTACCAATGGCTTCCTGCCAGCCGTGCCTTTATTGATGTGTTTTACATCGACATCAGATTGCTTTGCACAGTTTTACCATATGATGGTATGTGTCATACAGCAACGTCCATACATAATTTACTCCAAGCTCCCTATTAATGCCCCGAAGATCAGAACACATTGATTTTCTTCCTCTAAAGTGCTGCATTCCAGTGTAACAAGAGTCAGACGTGCCGACGTCACTGACTGGTTTACAGATCGCTTCCTAATGGACGGCACTTCTCTACTAAACTGGGGTAGAGGCAGAATTCATAGAGATCATTCTCCACTGCACCCGGAGTGCACCGTCATCAAAGGCGCAAAACCTTGAATTTCTCTATATGATAATAGATTATTGTACATAGGAGCCGTATTATAGTAGTTATATTCTTGTACATAGGAGCAGTATTATAGTAGTTATATTCTTATATATAGGAACAGTATTATAGTAGTTATATTCTTGTACATAGGAGCAGTATTATAGTAGTTATATTCTTGTACATAGGGACAGTATTATAGTAGTTATATTCTTGAACATGGAGCAGTATTATAGTATTTATATTCTTGTACATAGGGGCAGTATTATAGTAGTTATATTCTTGAACATGGAGCAGTATTATAGTAGTTATATTCTTGAACATGGAGCAGTATTATAGTAGTTATATTCTTATATATAGGAGCAGTATTATAGTAGTTATATTCTTATATATAGGAACAGTATTATAGTAGTTATATTCTTGTACATAGGGGCAGTATTATAGTAGTTATATTCTTATATATAGGAGCAGTATTATAGTAGTTATATTCTTATATATAGGAGCAGTATTATAGTAGTTATATTCTTATATATAGGAACAGTATTATAGTAGTTATATTCTTGTACATAGGAGCAGTATTATAGTAGTTATATTCTTATATATAGGAACAGTATTATAGTAGTTATATTCTTATATATAGGAACAGTATTATAGTAGTTATATTCTTGTACATAGGGGCAGTATTATAGTAGTTATATTCTTGTACATAGGAGCAGTATTATAGTAGTTATATTCTTATATATAGGAACAGTATTATAGTAGTTATATTCTTATATATAGGAGCAGTATTATAGTAGTTATATTCTTGTACATAGGGGCAGTATTATAGTAGTTATATTCTTGTACATAGGGGCAGTATTATAGTAGTTATATTCTCGTACATAGGGGCAGTATTATAGTAGTTATATTCTTATATATAGGAGCAGTATTATAGTAGTTATACTATTGTACATAGGAGCAGTATTATAGTAGTTATATTCTTGTACATAGGGGCAGTATTATAGTAGTTATATTCTTGTACATAGGAGCCGTATTATAGTAGTTATATTCTTGTACATAGGGGCAGTATTATAGTAGTTATATTCTTATATATAGGAGCAGTATTATAGTAGTTATACTCTTGTACATAGGGGCAGTATTATAGTAGTTATATTCTTGTACATAGGAGCAGTATTATAGTAAAAAGAAAAAGCAGAAGTCCCGCGCTGGACTTCTGCTTTTTCTTCAAACTACTTGCTGCACTGCATGATCCGTGCGCTGGGCCTGAGAGGAGGTGAGCTGATCTTCGTTGCTTTTTCTTTTCCAGTATTATAGTAGTTATATTCTTGTACATAGGGGCAGTCTTATAGTAGTTATATTCTTATATATAGGAGCAGTATTATAGTAGTTATACTCTTGTACATAGGGGCAGTATTATAGTAGTTATATTCTTGTGCATAGGGAGCTGTATTATAGTAGTTATATTCTTGTACATAGGGGCAGTATTATAGTAGTTATATTCTTGTGCATAGGGAGCTGTATTATAGTAGTTATATTCTTGTACATAGGAGCAGTATTATAGTAGTTATATTCTTGTACATAGGGGCAGTATTATAGTAGTTATATTCTTGTGCATAGGGAGCAGTATTATAGTAGTTATATTCTTGTACATAGGGGCAGTATTATAGTAGTTATATTCTTGTACATAGGGGGCAGTATTATAGTAGTTATATTATTGTACATAGTTGCAGTATTATAGTAGTTATATTCTTGTACATAGGGGGCAGTATTATAGTAGTTATATTTTTGTATATAGGAGCAGTATTATAGTAGTTATATTCTTGTACATAGGAGCAGTATTATAGTAGTTATATTCTTGTACATAGGAGCAGTATTATAGTAGTTATATTCTTGTACATAGGGGCAGTATTATAGTAGTTATATAATTGTGCATGGGGAGCTGTATTATAGTAGTTATATTGTTGTACATAGGAGCAGTATTATCTAATTGTCTAAGGGTCACTTCCGTCTTTCTGTCTGTCACGGAAATCCCAAGTCACTGATTGGTTGCGGCAAAACAGCCACGACCAATCAGCGACGGGCACAGTCCGGCGGCAAAATGGCCGCTCCTTACTCCCTGCAGTCAGTGGCCGCTCCATACTCCCCTCCAGTCAGCGCTCACACAGGGTTAATGGCAGCGTTAACGGACCGCGTTATGCCACGGTGTAACGCACTCCGTTAACGCTGCTATTAACCCTGTGTGTCCAACTTTTTACTATTGACTCTGTCTATGCAGCATCAGTAGTAAAAAGATCTAATGTTAAAAATGATTTAAAAAAATCATTATATACTCACCTTCTGTCGGCCCCTGGATGCAGCCCACGCCTTTCCCGCTCCTCGCGACGCTCGGGTCCATGCATTGCGGTCTCGCGAGATGATGACGTATGTCATCATCTCGCGAGACCGCAATGCACTCTTGGGAGCAACCGGCACAGTTCGGCTGCGAAATGGCCGCTCCCTACTCCCATGCACGCAGTGCCCCCTCCATACTCGCCCCCCCCCCCAGTCAGCGCGGGATTTAAATCCCGCCTCCCTGATTGCTTGCGCCCAGTCGGCGCGAGCAATCAGCCACATTGGCGCGGGATTTAAATCTATGTGACAAACTTTTTACTATTGATGCTGCCCATGCAGCATCAATAGTAAAAAGATATAATGTTAAAAATAATAAAAAAAATAAAAAATCATTACATTCTCACCTTCCATCGCCTCTGCAGCAGCTTTTCCTGCAGCTCGCGATGCTCCGGTCCCACCGCTTCGCTGATTGATAGCACCCAGCCGGTGCGTCCAATCAGCGACATTGGCGCGGGATTTAAATCCCGCTTCCCTGATTGGTCGCGCCCAGCAATTAGAGAAGCAGGATTTAAATCCCGCGGCAATGTCGCTGATTGGTAGCGCCCAGCCGGCGTGACATTCAGTCACCGCTCACACAAGGTTAATGCCAGCGGTAACGCACTATGTTACCGCTGCTATTAACTGTGTGTGTCCCCAACTTTTTGCTATTGATGCTGCCTATGCATGGTATGGTGCCCACATTGCTATATACTATGTGGGCTGTGATATACAGTTAGGTCCATATATATTTGGACAGAGACAACATTTTTCTAATTTTGGTTATAGAAATTATCACAATGAATTTTAGACAAAGCAATTCAGATGCAGCTGAAGTTGAGACTTTCAGCTTTCATTTGAGGGTATCCACATTAAAATTGGATGAAGGGTTTAGGAGTTTCAGCTCCTTAACATGTGCCACCCTGTTTTTTAAAGGGACCAAAAGTAATTGGACAATTGACTCCAAGGCTATTTCATAGACAGGTGTGGGCAATCCCTACGCTATGTCATTCTCAATTTAGCAGATAAAAGGCCTGGAGCTGATTTGAGGTGTGGTGCTGCATTTGGAACGTTTTGCTGTGAAGTAAACATGCGGTCAAAGGAGCTCTCCATGCAGGTGAAACAAGCCATCCTTAAGCTGCGAAAACAGAAAAAACCATCAGAGAAATTTCTACAATATTAGGAGTGGTAAAATCTACAGTTTGGTCAATCCTGAGAAAGAAAGAAAGCACTGGTGAACTCATCAATGCAAAAAGACCTGGGCGCCCACGGAAGAGAACAGTGGTGGATGATCACAGAATAATCTCCATGGTGAAGAGAAACCCCTTCACAACAGCCAACCAAGTGAACAACACTCTCCAGGAGGTCGGCGTATCAATATCCAAATCTACCATAAAGAGAAGACTGCATGAAAGTAACTACAGAGGGTTCACTGCACGGTGCAGCCACTCATAAGCATCAAGAATAAAAAGGCTAAAAAACATCTAAAAAAGCCGCACAGTTCTGGAAGAACATTCTATGGACAGATGAAACCAAGATCAACCTCTACCAGAATGATGGAAAGAGAAAAGTATGGTGAAGGCGCGGTACAGCTCATGATCCATAGCATACCACATCATCTGTAAAACACGGCGGAGGCAGTGTGATGGCGCGGGCATGCATAAACCCGGCGGAGGCAGTGTGATGGCGCGGGCATGCATGGCTGCCAGTGGCACTGGGTCACTAGTGTTTATTGATGATGTGACACAGGACAGAAGCAGCCGAATGAATTCTGAGCTATTCAGAGCCGCCATACTGTGTGCTCAGATCCAGCCAAATGCAGCCAAACTGATTGGTCGTCGTTTCATACTACAGATGGACAGTGACCCAAAACATAAAGCCAAAGCAACCCAGGAGTTTATTAAAGCAAAGAAGTGGAATATTCTTGAATGGCCAAGTCAGTCACCTGATCTCCACCCAATTGAGCAGCATTTCACTTGTTAAAGACTAAACTTCAGACAGAAAGGCCCACAAACCAACAGCAACTGAAAACCACCGCAGTGAAGGCCTGGCAGAGCATCAAAAAGGAGCAAACACAGCGTCTGGTGATGTCCATGAGTTCAAGACTTCAGACAGTCATTGCCAACAAAGGGTTTTCAACCAAGTACTTAAAATGAACATTTTATTTAAAATTATTGAATCTGTCCAATTACTTTTGGTCCCTTTAAAAACAGGGGTGGCACATGTTAAGGAGCTGAAACTCCTAAACCCTTCATCCAATTTTAATGTGGATACCCTCAAATGAAAGCTGAAAGTCTGTACTTCAACTACATCTGAATTGTTTTGTTTAAAATTCATTGTGGTAATGTCTATAAACAAAATTAGAAAAATGTTGTCTCTGTCCAAATATATTTGGACCTACCTGTATACCATGTGGCTGCTATATACTACCTGGCCAGTGTTAGATACTATATGGGCTGTGGTATGTACTGCGTGGGCTGTGCTATGTATTACGTGGCCTATGTGATATACTGCGTGGGCTGTGTCATATATCACGTGGCCTGGGTGATATACTACATCTCCTGTGTTGTATACTGTGTGGCTGCTATATACTGCGTGGGCTGTGTTATATAGTATGTGGCCACTGTTAAATATTGCGTGGCCTGTATTAACGCATCGGGTATTCTAGAATATGTATGTATATAGCAGCCACATAGTATATAGCACAGGCCACGTAGTATTTGCTATATACTACATGGCTCCTATATACTACGTGGCCTGTGCTATATACTATGTGGCTGCTATATACATACATACATACATACATACATATTCTAGAATACCCGATGCGTTAGAATCGGGCCACCTTCTAGTAGTAGTTATATTGTTGTACATAGGAGCAGTATTATAGTAGTTATATTCTTGTACATAGGGGCAGTATTATAGTAGTTATATTCTTGTACATAGGGGCAGTATTATAGTAGTTATCAAAGTGAGCAGGTATAAGAAAGAAATGCGGCACTCACCATCTGTCTTCAGCTAAAAATGTCCTTTATTTAGCACTTAAGCCTTCACAAACATGATGCGGCTCGGCAGGAGTATACGGGGGAGAGACAGGGGAGGACGACGGCCGTTTTGCGCACATGCGCTTCTACGGGTCCATGTGTGTTACAATCGTGATGTCATTTCCTTTTATAGAAACAGACTCACCACATTTTTTTTTTTTTTTTTTTACAGTGTTAAAAACAACAAACTCTAATTACAGACTGCTTCCTACACACGAGTTAGATAAAGATCGCCATGTCTAGTTTATCATTTAGTCCTAAGGGACCTTGCGCATTAGTTTTTAGAATCCACTTAGCTTCACGCTGCAAAAGTAACTTGCCATGATTACCCCCCTGCTCAGGGAAATTAACCATCTCAAGCCCAGCAAACTGTAGGAGATTGGGGTCAGCGCTGTGTTCCTCCTGCATGTGCTTCACAAAGCGCACCCGCCCCTTCCCAGTGGACACCGAATTAAAGTGTTCGCGAAACCGGACAATTAGAGGTCTTATGGTTTTTCCGATATAAAATCGGTTGCATGGGCAAAAAATAACGTATACAATAAATTTACTTTTGCATGTTATAAAATCCCTTACTAAGTGCTCTGTAGATCCCAGTTTTAGGGGATTGTCAGTTTTATTCAAGTGGCAGAAGCTGCAACTACCGCATTTAACGTTACCGTGTGGCGATGTTTTTTTAATCCAATTATTATCAATCCGGGATAGTAGTTATATTCTTGTATACAGTGGACAGTATTATAGTAGTTACAGTACAGACCAAAAGTGTGGACACACCTTCCCATTTAAAGATTTTTCTGTATTTTCATGACTATGAAAAATTGTAAATTCACACTGAAGGCATCAAAACTATGAATTAACACATGTGGAATTATATACGGTACTTAATTTCAGTTTCACACTTTTTTGTTATGTCTTATATTCTAGGTTAGTCAAAGTAGCCACCTTTTGTTTTGATGACTGCTTTGCACACTCTTGGCATTCTCTTGATGAGCTTCAAGAGGTAGTCACCGGGAATGGTCTTCACTTCACAGGTGTGCCCTGTCAGGTTTAATAAGTAGGATTTCTTGCTTTATAAATGGGGTTGGGACCATCAGTTATGTTGTGCAGAAGTCTGGTGGATACACAGCTGATAGTCCTACTGAATAGACTGTTAGTTGCTTTTTTCTTGCTATAGTACAAATTCTAAGTAAAGAAAAACGAGAGGCCATTATTACTTTAAGAAATGAAGGTCAGTCAGTCCGAAAAATTGGGTAAACTTTGAAAGTGTCCCCAAGTGCAGTTGCAAAAACCATCAAGCGCTACAAAGAAACTGGCTCACATGAGGACCGGCCCTGGAAAGGAAGACCAAGAGTCACCTCTGCTTCTGAGGACAAGTTTATCCGAGTAACCAGCCTCAGAAATCGCAGGTTAACAGCAGCTCAGATTAGAGACCAGATCAATGCCGCACAGAGTTCTAGCAGCAGACACATCTCTACAACTACTGTTAAGAGGAGACTTTGTGCAGCCGGCCTTCATGGTAAAATAGCTGCTAAGAAACCACTGCTAAGGACAGGCAACAAGCAGAAGACACTTGTTTGGGCTAAAGAACACAAGGAATGGACATTAGACCAGTGGAAATCTGTTCTTTGGTCTGATGAGTCCAAATTTGAGATCTTTGGTTCCAACCACCGTGTCTATGTGCAACGCAGAAAAAGTGAACGGATGGACTCTACATGCCTGGTACCCACCGTGAAACATGGAGGAGGAGGTGTGATGGTGTGGGGGGGCTTTACTGGTGACACTGTTGGGGATTTATTCAAAACAGAATGCATACTAAACCAGCATGGCTACCACAGCATCTTGCAGCGGCATGCTATTCCATCCGGTTTGTGTTTAGTTGGACCATCATTTATTTTTCAACAGGACATTGATCCCAAACACACCTCCAGGCTGTGTAAGGGCTATTTGACCAAGAAGGAGAGTGATGTGCTATGCCACATGACCTGGCCTCCACAGTCACCAGACCTGGACCGCAGAGTGAAGGCAAAAGGGCCAACATGTGCTAAGCATCTCTGGGAACTCTTTCAAGATTGTTGAAAGACCATTCACTTTGACTACCTCTTGAAGCTCATCAAAAGAATGCCAAGAGTGTGCAAAACAGTCATCAAAGCAAAAGGTCGCTACTTTGAAGTCTGAGATCCAGAGCACCTCTGTACTTGGCTGCATTCTTGTTTCCTTCAATGGCAACCAGTCGTCCTGTCCCTGCAGCTTATAAACACCCCCATAGCATGATGCTGCCACCACCATGTTTCACTGTTGGGATTGTATTGGTCAGATGATGAGCAGTACCTGGTTTTCTCCACACACACTGCTTCGAATTATCACCAAAAACGTCTATCTGTGTCTCATCAGACCAGAGAATCTTATTGCTCATAGACTGGGAGTCCTTCATGTGTTTTTTAGCAAACTTTATGCTGCTTTCATATGTCTTACACTGAAGAGAGGCTTCCGTCGGGCCACTCTGCCTTAAAGGCCCGACTGGTGGAGGGCTGCAGTGATAGTTGACTTTGTGGAACTTTCTCCCTACTGCATCTTAGGAGCTCAGCCACAGTGATCTTGTGGTTCTTCTTTACCTCTCTCATCAAAGCTATTCTCCCACGATTGCACGGTTTGGCTGGACGGCCAGGTCTAGGAAGACTTCTGGTGGTCCCAAACTTCTTCCATTTAGGCATTTTGGAGGCCACTGTGCTCTTAGGAACCTTGAGTACTGCAGAAATTCTGCTGTAACGTTGGCCAGATCTGTGCCTTAACCTAATAGTATCCCTATTAAACAGCCATGAAGGGAAAACATGAATACACCGAAAGAACTACCTTCACACAAAAGCCATAAAGTTAAAAAGTAACTTTTATTGATTACAATACTGTATTAAAAATTGATAATGGCGGGTAAACACCTAAGGCACAGGACAGAAGGTGGGCAACCCAGAGCAAAACTCCATATATAACAATAGCAGCACCATAAGTAGAGTATAATCAGGCATGTGCCAATGTGCAGTTAGTCATGTACAAACATGCAAGCAAAGATGGCAAGATAAACAGTGAAAATACAACAGTAGAAATAAATATAGTTACCAAATGGAGCGCTCCTGGGGACCCACCACACCCGACGCGCGTTTCGCACCGAAATGCTTCGTCTGGGGGTGGTTAGGTGCCGGCCAGCAATCGTATTTAAATCCAATTGAACCAATAGGGATGATACTTTAATTAGGGTACACAATAGGGAGCTGCTGTGAACGCACGCGCAGTTATGTTGAAACGACGCCGATGTATTAACCTGCTAGCTGATATGTGAGACCGGAAGCAAAGTAGCCAAAACCGGCGCTTGAATGTAGCATCATCAGGCCACAACCAGATAGCCAAAGTGTAAAGCCGCAAACAGAAAGTGACGAAACATACTGACAAAAGATCCGATGCGACAATGGTAGTCATAGCAGCAATAAACAATAGGTGGCTCTGTGTATGACGCGCACACAGCAGACGTCATAGACACGCCGGACGGAGGACCATGACAGATAATCATGGCCACCACTAGGCATCCGGTGCGCCTCCAACGTGCCCATGGTAACAATCAACAAAGGATAGCGCTAAGTGTGACGCGCAACCAAGGAACAACAAAGATACGCTGATCGGACAACCATGACAGGTAAGATGGTCACCGCTGCATTTTCGGTGCGTCTCAGGTGGTCATGACAACCACCACAGCGCAACACAGACCAGCAAACACAACAGTACTTCATGAATATACACCGCCAGTGACAAAAAGTCACAGCGTATAGGTGCAGCGCCAATTGGCGACAAACCGAAAAAGCCGACAGCAACAATTAAAAAGAATAGCAAATCGACATAAAGTGCCTATATTGTGCAAGGCAATGTGCGAAGTGTAGAAGTGCGCAGTGACAGAATGAATCCTGTTAAAAAGGAATACATATTAATAGACAAATCAATTAAATATTTAAAAGTAGGACACATATATTATAAAATGTGGGTAAATATACTTATTAATATGATAAGTGAAAAACATACAAAGGGGTGTATATTTAATATAAGAAAATGCATATAAGTACATGAGTAAGTGCACATAAGGCAGATGAAATATAAGTAATCAGGCCAATAGTAGATCCACAGACAAATTCATCGTTCACAATCCCTGAAGTTCCAAAGTCAGCGCCAGCCCTAGAGGACCAAGAATGAAAATACAACAGTAATTAAAAAATATATAAAAAAATACACATCCTAAGGAAAAGATAAAAAAAACAGCTAAAACCATAAGGTAGAAGATAGACTGCACTGAAATATATAAAAGAAGAGAACTAAACCGTACCGCAACTAATATATGGGGGGACGGAACACAGATATCAATATTATTATGAAAGTATAACAAAGAAAGACCAATTAGGTTTATGAGGAGAAGAGGTGAAAAAATTACTTATTTACCTGGGCAGTAAAGGGGAGAAACTATTATAGTCATTTAGACCCAGTGGTGTAAGAGTATTCAACTTAAAGATCCACCGAGCCTCCTTCTGGGCCAGCATCTTCTTCCAATTACCCCCTCTGAGTCCAATAAAGACTCGATCAATGCCTTTAACCCGCAGGCCTGTTGGATCACACCCATGAAAGGCTTTAAAATGTTGTGGCGTTGCTCCGGTGTTCCGGAAGGAGTTCCCAGTTCCAAGATGGCTGCGGGACTCCTTCCGGGTTATGAAGTGAGGTGGCTAGCCTGCGCCTGCTCTGAGCAGGCGCCGGAAAGCCTCCTGCACTGCTTGTCAGATCGCTGATCTGACACAGTGCTATGCACAGTGTTAGATCTGCGATTTGATCTAATATAGTGATGTCCCACCCTGGGATAATGTTAGAAAGTGAAAAAAAAAATAGAATGTACAAAAAAAAAAATATTTCCCCAAAAATCCATTTATTTATGTATATTAAAAAAAACAATAAAAGTACATATATTTGGTATCGCTGCATCCGTAACGACCCGCTCTGTAAAACTATCGCACAAGTTAACCCCTTCAGTGAACACCGCAAAAAAAAAAATAAAAAAACTAAGCAAAAAACAACGCTTTATTATCATACGGCGAACAAAAAGTGGAATAACACGCGATCAAAAAGACAGATTTAAATAAACATGCTACCACTTAAAACGTCATCTTGTGCTGCAAAAAAAAGGCGCCATACATCATCATCAGCAGAAAAATAAAAAAAAGTTTTAGCTCTCAGAATAAAGCGATGCAAAAACAATTATTTTTTATATAAAATAGTTTTTATTGTGTAAAAGCGCCAAAACATAAAAAAATGATATAAATGAGGTATCGCTGTAATTGTACTGACCTGAAAAATAAAACTGCTTTATCAATTTTACCACATGTGGAACGGTATAAATGCCCCCCCCCCCCTAAAAGAAATTCAGGAATTGCTTGTTTTTGTTCATTCTGCATCCCAAAAATCGGAATAAAAAGCGACCAAAAAATGTCACGTGCCCGAAAATGGTACCAATAAAAACGTCAACTCGTCCCGCAAAAAACAAGGCCTCACATGACTCTGGGCCAAAATGTGGATAAATTATAGCTCTCAAAATGTGGTGATGCAAAAACTATTTTTTGCAATAAAAAGCGTCTTTTAGTGTGTGACGGCTGCCAATCATAAAAAATCCGCCATAAAAACGCTATAAAAGTAAATCAAACCCCCCTTCATCACCCCCTTAGGGAAAAATAATAAAATTTAAAAAAATGTATTTATTTCCATTTTCCCATTAGGGTTAGGGCTAGGGTTAGGGTTAGGGTTGGGGCTAAAGTTAGGGTTGGGGCAAAAGTTAGGGTTTGGATTACATTTACGGTTGGGATTAGGGTTGCGATTAGGGTTAGGGGTGTGGTTAGGGTTATGGTTGGGATTAGGGTTATGGGTGTGTTTGGGTTAGGATTTCAGTTAGAATTGGGGGGTTTCCACTGTTTAGGCACATCAGGGGCTCTCCAAACGCGACATGGCGTCTGATCTCAATTTCAGCCAATTCTGCGTTGAAAAACTAAAACAGTGCTCCTCCCCTTCCGAGCTCTCACGTGTGCCCAAACAGGGGTTTACCCCAACATATGGGGTATCAGCGTACTCAGGACAAATTGGACAACAAATTTTGGGGTCCAATTTCTCCTGTTACCCTTGGGAAAATACAAAATCGGGGGCTAAGATATAATTTTTGTGGAATAAAATTTTTTTTATTTTCACGGCTCTGCGTTATAAACTATAATGAAACACTTGGGGGTTCAAAGTTCTCACAACACATCTAGATAAGTTCCTTGGGGGGTCTAGTTTCCAATATGGGGTCACTTGTGGGGGGTTTCTACTGTTTGGATACATCAGGGGCTCTGCAAATGCAACGTGATGCCCGCAGACCAATTCATCTACGTCTGCATTCCAAACGGCGCTACTTCACTCCGAGCTCTGCCGTGCGCCCAAACAGTGGTTCCCCCCACATATGGGGCATTAGCGTACTCAGGACAAATTGGACAACAACTTTTGGGGTCCAATTTGTCCCGTTACCCTTGGGAAAATAAAAATTTGGGGGCTAAAATATAATTTTCGTGGAAATTTTTTTTTTATTTTCACGGCTCTGCATTATAAACTGTAGACAAACAATTGGGGGTTCAAAGTTCTCACAACACATCTAGATAAGTTCCTTGGGGGGTCTAGTTTCCAATATGGGGTCACTTGTGGGGGGTTTCTACTGTTTAGGTACATCAGGGGCTCTGCAAATGCAACGTGACGCCTGCAGACCAATCCATCTAAGTCTGCATTCCAAACGGCGCTCCTTCCCTTCCGAGCTCTGCTGTGCGCCCAAACAGTGATTCCCCCCACATATGGGGTATCAGTGTACTCAGGACAAATTGGACAACAACTTTAGCAGTCCAATTTTTCCTGTTACCCTTGGGGGGAAAAAATTGCGGGCTAAAAGATCGTTTTGTGGAAAGAAAAAATGATTTTTTAATTTTCACTACATTCTAAACTTTAGTGAAACAATTGGGGGTTAAAAGTGCTCACCACACATCTAGATAAGTTCCTTAGGGGGTCGTCTTTCCAAAATGGGGTCACTTTTGGGGGGTTTCCACTGTTTAGGCACATCAGGGGCTCTCCAAATGCGACATGGCATTCGATCTCAATTCCAGCCAATTTTGCATTGGTGCTCCTTCCCTTCCGAGCTCTGCCATGCGCTCAAACAGAGGTTTACCCCCATATATGGGGTATCAGCGTACTCAGGACAAATTGTACAACAACTTTTGGGGTCCAATTTGTCCTGTTACCCTTGGGAAAATAAAAAAAATTGGGGACGAAAAGATCATGTTTGTGAAAAAAAAAATGATTTTTTTTAGGCTCTACATTATAAACTTCTGTGAAGTACTTGGGGGTTCAAAGTGCTCACCACACATCTAGATTAGTTTCCTAGGGGGTCTACTTTCCAAAATGGTGTCACTTGTGGGGGGTTTCCACTGTTTAGGCACATCAGGGGCTCTCCAAACGCAACATGGTGTCCGATCTCAATTCCAGACAATTTTGCATTGAAAAGTGAAACGGCGCTCCTTCCCTCCCGAGCTCTGCCATGTGCCCAAACAGTGGTTTACCCCCACACACGGGGTATCAGCGTACTCAGGACAAATTGCACAACAAATTTTGGGGTCGAATTTGTCCTGTTACCCTTGGTAAAATAAAACAAATTGGATCTGAAGTTAAAATTTTGTGAAAAAAAGTTAAATGTTCAATTTTTTTACAGGAAAGAAATATATCTTGGTACCGTGTTAGCCAGTGGATAGAAAAATATTTAGAATTGAGAGTCCTCAGTGGTTGATACCTTTTAATGGCTAACTGAAAAGATGGTAACAAATTGCAAGCTTTCGAGACTACACAGGTCTCTTCATCAGGCAAAGACTAAAACAAATTCTGAAGAATCACATATTTATGCACAACATAGTATAGGAAAAAAAAAAAAAGGAAAAAAAAAAAACAATTTTTTTAAACATTCCAAAAATTCCTGTGAAGCACCTGAAGGGTTAATAAACTTTTTGAATGTGGTTTTGAGCACCTTGAGGGGTGCAGTTTTTAGAATGGTGTCACTTTGGGCATTTTCTGTCACATAGGCCCCTCAAAGTCACTTCTAGTGTGAGGTGGTCCCTAAAAAAAATGGTTTTGCAAATTTTGTTGTAAAAATGAGAAATCGCTGGTCAATTTTTAACCCTTATAACTTCCTAACAAAAAAAATTGTTTCCAAAATTGTGCTAATGTAATGCAGACATGTGGATAATGTTGTTTATTAACTATTTTGTATGATATGACTCTCTATTTTAAGGACATAAAAACTAAAAGTTTAAAAATTGCAAAATTTTCAACGTTTTCGCCAAATTTCCATTTTTTTCACAAATAAACGCAAGACAAATCGAAGAAATTTTACCACTATCAAAGTACAATATGTCACGAGAAAACAATCTCTTAGAATCACCAGGATCCGTTGAAGCATTTCAGAGTTATGACCTCATAAAGTGACAGTGGTCAGAATTGAAAATAATGGCCTGGTCAGGAAGTTGAAAACATGCTTCGGGGCGAAGGGGTTAATGAGAAAAAAAGAACTTTTTTTGAATTCACCAAATGACTGCAATGAAACAGAGTGAAAAATTTAAAGGGGTCTGAATACTTTCCGTACCCACTGTAAATGCTTCTGGAGACCAGGGGCTATACTCGAGAAGGTCATCCCTCCACACCAGGGATCCATACCTGAGAAATGATTACCCTTACTGACCAAATTATAAGTAACTTCAAGGACCCACTAAAAAGGTAAAACAAATAATTTATGTTTTTATTTTATTTTTTTTATGTATTATATAGATACATATAATGACCAGTAACAGTGTATCCACATGACAGCTTATTTTGAAGTTTAACCCCTTCACCCCGGAGCTTTTTACGGTTTTGCATTTTTATTTTTTGCTCCCCTCCTTCCCAGAGCCATAACTTTTTTATTTTTCCATCAATATGGCCACGTGAGGGCTTATTTTTGGTATTTACCATATAAATTACTAGAAAACGGGTAAAAATTCCAAGTGCGGTGTAATTGCCAAACAAGTACAATCCCACACTTGTTTTTTTTTTTTGGCTTTTTTGCTGGGTTCACTAAATGCTAAAACTGACCTGCCATTTTTATTTTCCAGGTCAGTACGAGCTCAAAGACACCAAACATGTCTAGGTTCTTTTTTATAGAAGTGGTGAAAAAAAGTTCCAAACTTTCCTTTAAAAAAAAAAAAAATTGTGCATTTTTCCAATACCCATAGCGTTTCCATTTTTCGTGTTCTGTGGTCGGGTGAGAGCTCATTTTTTGCGCGCCAAGCTGACGTTTTTAATGATACCATTTCTGTGCAGATACGTTCTTTTGATTTCCCATTTTTTCATTTTAATGCAATATCGCTTCGACCAAAAAACGTAATTCTGGCGTTTTGACTTTTTTTCTCGTTTCGCCGTTTAGCGATCAGGTTAATCCTTTTTTTATTGATAGATCGGGGGATTCTGAATGCGGCGATACCAAATATGTGTATGTTTGATTTTTTTTTATTGTTTTATTTTGAAAGGGGCGAAAGGGGAATGATTTGACCTTTTGAATATTTTTTAATATATATTTTTAAACACTTTTTTTTTACTTTTGCCATACTTCAATAGTCTCCATAGGAGACTAGAAGCTGGCATAACTCGATCGGCTCTGCTACATAGAGGCGATGCTCAGATTGCCTCTATGTGGTAGACCACTGGGTGGCGCTCACAGCAATCCGGCACTGACAACCATAGAGATCTCCAGGAGACCTCGGGATGTCATGCCAGCACAGCGGTGACCCGCAATCTTGTGATACGGGCCACCGGTGTGCCTATTTCCGGCACGATTGCTGGAAGCACCATTTAAATGCTGCTGTCAGAGTTTGACAGAGACATTTAGCCAGTTAATAGCCGTGGGTAGATCGAGATTCCACCCACTGCTTTTGCGGGCACATGTCAGCTGTTCAATGCTCACCACCAGAGCCCACATCAAAGGGAGGGTATCCGACATTGGCAGACTATTACACCCGATGTCAGAAATGGGTTAAAATTAACCTACCCTTAAAATTATAGACTGCTCATGTCTTTGTCAGTGGGCAAACTTACAAAATCAGCAAGGTATTAAATAATTATTTCCTTCACTATATGTACACTGCTCAAAAAAATAAAGGATACACTAAAATCCCACATCCTAGATATCTCTAAATGAAATATTCCAGTTGCAATTTTTTATTCATTGCATAGTGGAATGTGTTCAGAACAATAAAACATAACAATTATCAATGTAAATCAAAATGAATATCCCATGGAGGTCTGGATTTGGAATGATACTCAAATTCAAAGTGGAAAATCAAATTACAGGCTGATCCAACTTCAGTGGAAATGACCCATGACAAAGAAAAGATGCTCAGTAGTGTGTGTGGCCTCCATGTGCCTGTATGACCTCCCTACAATGCCTGGGCATGCTCCTGATGAGGCAGCGGATGGTCTCCTGAGGGATCTCCTCCCAGACCTGGACTAAATCATCCGCCAATTCCTGGACAGTCTGTGGTGCAATGTGACATTGGTAGATGGAGCGAGACATGATGTTCAAGATGTGCTCAATCGGATTCAGGTCTGGGGAACGGGCGGGCCAGTCCATAGCTTCAATGCCTTCATCTTGCAGGAACTGCTGACACACTCCAGCCACATGAGGTCTGGCATTGTCCTGCATTAGGAGGAACCCAGGGCCAATCGCACCAGCATATGGTCTCACAAGGGGTCTGAAGATCTCATCCCGGTACCTAATGGCAGTCAGACTACCTCTGACGAGCACATGGAGGGCTGTGCGGCCCCAAAGAAATGCCACCCCACTCCATTACTGACCCACTGCCAAACCGGTCATGCTGAAGGATGTTGAAAACACAAAAGCGCACAGAGAAGTAAAAAAATACTCTGTTGTAAAAAAGTCACAGTAAATAAGCAAGTGCTAGTCAAAAAATGAAAAAATACAGGGTATTTAGTTAATACGTTTTTTTGCAAAAAAAGTATGTTAAGCTGCTCCACCAATCGCCAAGGTATACCCATAATAGAGCAGTCCTGTCTAATGTATATAATCCCTATCTGATGTATTTAAAAACCTGATCATCTGTATAGTACCTGTATGAACAGGGCTCAGAGAGAAAATATCCATGTTGAACATGCGAGATGGAACAGCTACAATGCAAATGACCCACAGAGGCAGGCAGCAGATCGCTCTCCACGGCATCTCCAGATTCTGTCACGTGTTCAGTGTGAACCTGCTTTCATCTGTGAAGAGCACGGGGCGTCAGTGGCAAATTTGCCAATCCTGGTGTCCTGTGGAAAATGCCAAGAGTCCGGCACGGTGTTGGGCTGTGAGCACAACCCCCATCTGTGGATGTTGGGTACTCAGACCATCATCATGGAGTTGGTTTCTAACCTTTTGTGCAGACACATGCACATTTGTGGCTTGCTGGAGGTCATTTTGCAGGGCACTTGCAGTGCTCTTCCTGTTCCTCCTTGCACAAAGGCTGCGGAAGCTGTCCTACGGCCCCCACCACGTCTCCTGGTATACTGGCCTTTCTCCTGGTAGTGCCTCCAGCCTCTGGACACTATGCCAACAGACACAGCAAACCTTCTTGCCACAGCTCGCATTGATGTGCCATCCTGGATGAGCTGCACTACCTGAGCCACTTGTGTGGGCTGTAGAGTCCGTCTCATGCTACAACGAATGTGAAAGCACAACCAACATTCAAAAGTGACTAAAACATCAGCCAGAAAGCATTCGTGCTGAGATGTGGTCCCCACCTGCAGAACCACTCCTTTATAAGGGGTGTCTTGATAATTGGCAATAATTTCCATCTGTTGTCTATTCCATTTGCACAACAGCATGTGAAATTGATTGTCAAACAGTGTTGCTTCCTAAGCGGACAGTTTGATTTCACAGAACTTTGATTTACTTGGAGTTGTATTCTGTTGTTTAAGCGTTCCCTTTATTTTTTTGAGCAGTATATATATATATTTATATGTATATATATACACACACACACACACACACACACACACACACACACATATATATATATATATATATATACGTATATATATATATATATATATACAGTACAGACAAAAAGTTTGGACACACCTTCTCATTTAAAGATTTTTCTGTATTTTCATGACTATGAAAATTGTAAATTCACACTGAAGGCATCAAAACGATGAATTAAAACATATGTGGGATTATATACTTAACAAAAAAGTGTGAAACAACTGAAAATATGTCTTATCTTCTAGGTTCTTCAAAGTAGCCACCTTTTGCTTTGATGACTGCTTTGCACACTCTTGGCATTCTCTTGATGAGCTTCAAGAGGTGGTCACCGGAAATGGTTTTCACTTCACAGGTGTGCCCTGTCAGGTTTAATAAGTGGGATTTCTTGCCTTATAAATGGAGTTGGGACCATCAGTTGTTTTGTGCAGAAGTCTGGTGGATACACAGCTGATAGTCCTACTGAATAGACTGTCAGAATTTGTATTATGGGAAGAAAAAAGCAGCTAAGTAAAGAAAAAACAAGTGGCCATCATTACTTTAAGAAATGAAGGTCAGTCAGTCTGAAAAATTGGGAAAACTTTGAAAGTGTCCCCAAGTGCAGTGGCAAAAACCATGAAGCGCTACAAAGAAACTGGCTCACATGAGGACCGCCCCAGGAAAGGAAGACCAAGAGTCACCTCTGCTTCTGAGGATAAGTTTATCCGAGTCACCAGCCTCAGAAATCGCAGGTTAACAGCAGCTCAGATTAGAGACCAGGTCAATGCCACACAGAGGTCTAGCAGCAGACAGATCTCTACAACAACTGTTAAGAGGAGACTTTGAGCAGCAGGCCTTCATGGTAAAATAGCTGCTAGGAAACCACTGCTAAGGACAGGCAACAAGCAGAAGAGACTTGTTTGGGCTAAAGAACACAAGGAATGGACATTAGACCAGTGGAAATCTGTGCTTTGGTCTGAGGAGTCCAAATTTGAGATCTTTGGTTCCAACCACCGTGTCTTTGTGCGACGCAGAAAAGGTGAACGGATGGACTCTACATGCCTGGTTCCCACCGTGAAGCATAGAGGAGGAGGTGTGATGGTGTGCGGGTGCTTTGCTGGTGATACTGTTGGGGATTTATTCAAAATTGAAGTCATACTGAACCAGCATGGCTACCACAGCATCTTGCAGCGGCATGCTATTCCATCTGGTTTGCGTTTAGTTGGATCATCATTTATTTTTCAAACAGGACAATGACCCCAAACACAACCTCCAGGCTGTGTAAGGGCTATTTGACCAAGAAGGAGAGTGATGGGGGGCTACGCCAGATGACCTGGCCTCCACAGTCACCAGACCTGAACCCAATCAAGATGGTTTGGGGCGAGCTGGACCGCAGAGTGAAGGCAAAAGGGCCAACAAGTGCTAAGCATCTCTGGGAACTCCTTCAAGATTGTTGGAAGACCATTCCCGGTGACTACCTCTTGAAGCTCATCAAGAGAATGCCAAGAGTGTGCAAAGCTGTCATCAAAGCAAAAGGTGGCTACTTTGAAGAACCTAGAATATAAGACATTTTTTCAGTTGTTTCACACTTTTTTGTTAAGTATATAATTCCACATGTGTTAATTCATAGTTTTGATGCCTTCAGTGTGAATTTACAATTTTCATAGTCATGAAAATACAGAAAAATCTTTAAATGAGAAAGTGTATCCAAACGTTTGGTCTGTACTGTATATATATATATATATATATATATATATATATATATATATATAAATAATTATACATGTATACAATATACATCCACACATAGTATCTCAACTTTTTATGAAGATTTACTTTACTCCTACGATAACGAATTGTCTACGTTTGCAGTTAGGTTACTGAACTTTTTAAAGTACAAGTTTTGCCGTGAGGGATGAGAACTGCGCAGTAGACTGAAGAATCACTTATATGCTTTGGATTTTGCTCCATCAATCATTGACTAAATTTCCATTATTTCAGATTATTTAACCTAAACTTTTATGGTCTCATTTCTCATTGACAGAAGTTGTTCCACCCGCAAGTGAAAGCTCTCTGAGTCTATACAGGTCACTCAAGGCCACCGCGCTGCTTCATAAAACAAACACGAGACCTCTGCTCTGATTTATAAGCTTTAATTTTCTGTACTCAGCGGTGTGATAAAATCTCCACATTTTAGAGGCCTTCAGAGCTGCACATCCTGCAGGAGATATAACATATTAATTGACATGTAAAAAGCAAGACGCGCGGCTGTCACATCACCCAGGTGTTCTGAGATCCCTAAATTAAATATCAGATTATATGCAATTAGTAATCCGGAAATTATAATTATCGGAACATCTCAATCATTGTTGTGAAATTTCTAATAATCTGTTTCTGCACAAGTTGTGCTACAACTATATGGCCAAGAATAAAGTCCAAAATATTGTCACCCGATCCCCTATCCTTTTGAAGACAGATCTGTATAGCTTTGTAGGGAACTTTGACTTCTGACTAGACTCGCAGGGATTAGCTGGGCTGATAAACCAAGTGGGAGCTGTAATGTCAACCATATTGACTGTCACTCAGCTTTCCCGGAAACTGAGAGGGTGACCTTACACTAAGAGGATGCAGCCTTTTTTGGTCACCCTAAGGAAGTGCTGAATATTCCTAATTTTTCATCCATGCCTTCCAGGAACCACTACCTTTTTTATTTTTCCACGTCATTTTAGGACATGTTTTTTGGAGGAAAATTTTAAACATTTTTTGTCCCTTTTTTTTTTGTTGTTTTTTTATTTTTTTATTTCACTAAGAAACTTCACCACATATAAGGGTGATCAATAGTATAAAACACAGCAATACTTTATCTGTCTAATCTCTTTAAAGAGATAAGATGTTTGATGGCCAAGATTGGAGTCATCTCTGATCCCGGACCATTGATCATTATAGTGACCTGACTTACAGGTCTAGAAGGAGGAAGTCATGTCCTTCTGAATTTGAATTACTATTACACAATATTTTTCTTTCTTAATGGACTGAAAAGCAGAAGCCAGACAGTACAATAGTTTTCACCCAAAAAAACTGAAATCAGTGTCAGTCAGAGACAATGTACTTGATAATTACAAGCAACTGAACAAAGCTTTTGCATTTCTTCTGCAATTATTTTTCTTTTTGAGAATGGGGAAAAATTGTTTTTAAAAATACAAAAGAAAATTCCTTAAAATCTAGACTGCAATAAATAAATTACTTCCCAGAAGTTTGCGTGTCGCAACCAATTTTTTTTAATACCTCTTTTACATCTGTACCCGCCACATCAATACATTCTGTCTGCATTTTTTGGGAAGGAGGATGAATTTTGTTATAAAAAATAAAATATAGAATTTTCTTTTTTTTTAAATGTAGATATTCAACTGTGCATGTCTGTTTTTGCCCTCCTGTTTTACTGTTCAAAATTAGCAACCCTACATACCACAGTAAAAACTACTTATCTACCTAGAATTTCTTGATAGATCTTTTTTGGAAAGTGTTGAATAACTGGGGTTAAAAAGGCAAAACTTAATCATAGTATTGAAATGTAGACGATGGATGATAAGTGTAGAAGGAGAAGTATGCGGTCATGGTAAAGGCACAGGGCCTGTCTAATAGGAGTAAAGCAGAGAAATCTAGAAGACAGATCTAGAAAGGAGAGGAGCACAGACTAAGGTAGAAGACAATGGAAAGGTCCAGGAGAAGGAACACAGTTATGTTGAAGGCAGAAGACCTGTTAGCAGGAGGAGCGAAGAGTGATGTAGAAGGCCAAGTTTAGAAGTAGAAGTTTCTCCACTGTTGTCAATTATGAGTTTGAAAAATTTCTCAGCTTAGATGAGATACGTGGGAGACGGCACTGCGGAAGGAGTAGAGACTAAATGTGTTAAGTAACTGAGGTTGTGTGAAAGTAGATGGGATTACACTGGAAGAACTACCTCTGTACATCCATTTAGAGCAGAGGTCCCCAACGTTTCTGGCCTTGAGAGCCACAGTCAGCTCTGAGAAAGGGTCGCGAGCCACATCCAGCCTTGAGAGAGGGTCGTGAGCCACATTGAGCTCACGCCCTCCTCAAAATAGTGGCAACCAAAACCCCCATTACAGGCATAATGGTAACCAAACCTTTTCCACAAAAATCAATCACCGCAAAGCAGTATACAAAGATCCAAGGGTTCCTACAATACCCCCATTCAGTATTCTCCTAGAAAGCACTCCCAAGACACTGTCACATCCGGCTTCAAACACCTCCTCTGACAGGTGGTGTCATCTTGTCTCCAGCGTACCATACTTAAATAATCTCAAAACCCTAAGACCAGTGTATGTGCATCCATATCTGCTATTCGGTGCAGGGCTGCTCACAAAATTCAGATGTGCTCTTGATACATATTTGCTAGAACTGGAGCTAATGCACCAAGCTGACAGACAGCCACGAGCCACAATTCATGGGTCCGCGAGCCACATGTGGCTCCCGAGCTACAGGATGAGGACCCCTGATTTAGAGGCTATGTAATTATATCTGAGGGATAAAACTGCGAGGATATGAGAAGATGGCTAACTAATAGATGGATGGATAGACAGATAAATAATAGCTAGATAATAGATAGAAAATGTATAGATTGATAATATTCATATAGTACCCTGAGGATAGGGAATATAAAAAGGACAGCACCGTGCAGGATCTAAGTGCAATATTAAAAATGTCACAAATAAAAGTGCAAAGCTGATCCACTCACCAAACTGAGGTTGAAGGAACAGCGTACTGGCCCTGGGGGAGTGTCCCAAACCAAGGTCCTATGTACTCGGTCTGCTGCACGGCTCCTGGTCAACGGGGCGATCCTCAGTCGTCCGCAGGTGAAAAGTAAAAGGAACAGAAATCCAGCCTGGTGCCGGCCCTCCCAAAGAATGTAACGTGATAGATCGGCTTACTTAAAAATGTATTTATTTATTTTTATAAATTATAAAAAAAAGACTTTTATTCTGAAGTGTACCAAGTAAAAACAACGCGTTTCGGCATAAAAAAAGCCTTCATCAGGTAAAATATACATCCATGCTGAAACAATAGCCATGTCTTTATAAACCCTTCTTACAAATGGAAAGGGAGGGGTGTTTGTTGTTAGCACCAATCCTTCTCTTAAAGGTACCGTCACACTAAGCGACGCTGCAGCGATACCGACAACGATCCGGATCTCTGCAGCGTCGCTGTTTGGTCGCTGGAGAGCTGTCACACAGACAGCTCTCCAGCGACCAACGATCCCGAGGTCCCCGGTAACCAGGGTAAACATCGGGTAACTAAGCGCAGGGCCGCGCTTAGTAACCCGATGTTTACCCTGGTTACCATCCTAAAAAGTAAAAAAACAAACGCTACATACTTACCTACCGCTGTCTGTCCTCGGCGCTCTGCTTCTCTGGTCTGGCTGTGAGCGCCGGGCAGCCGGAAAGCAGAGCGGTGACGTCACCGCTCTGCTTTCCGGCCGCTGTGCTCACAGCCAGAGCAGAGAAGCAGAGCGCCGAGGACAGACAGCGGTAGGTAAGTATGTAGCGGTTGTTTTTTTTACTTTAACGATGGTAACCAGGGTAAACATCGGGTTACTAAGCGCGGCCCTGCGCTTAGTTACCCGATGTTTACCCTGGTTACCAGCGAAGACATCGCTGAATCGGTGTCACACACGCCGATTCAGCGATGTCTACGGGGAGTCCAGCGACGAAACAAAGTTCTGGACTTTCTTCCCCGACCAGCGACAGCACAGCAGGGGCCTGATCGCTGCTGCCTGTCACACTGGACGATATCGCTAGCGAGGACGCTGCAACGTCACGGATCGCTAGCGATATCGTCTAGTGTGACGGTACCTTAAGTTGCATACTCCTGTTAATTGGTTTAACTCTTTAGCACAGGTGGATAAAAGATATAATTCACATTCTTTAACCCCTTTCTGACCTCGGACGGGATAGTACGTCCAAGGTCAGAAGCCCCTCTTTGATGCGGGCTCCGGCGGTGAGCCCGCATCAAAGCCGGGACATGTCAGCTGTTTTGAACAGCTGGCATGTGCCCGTAATAGGCGCGGGCAGAATTGCGATCTGCCCGCACCTATTAACTAGTTAAATGCCGCTGTCAAACGCAGACAGCGGCATTTAACTACCGCATCCGGCCGGGCGGCCGGAAATGACGTCATCGCCGACCCCCGTCACATGATCGGAGGTCGGCGATGCTTGTACATTGTAACCATAGAGGTCCTTGAGACCTCTATGGTTACTGATCGCCGGTGGCTGTGAGCGCCACCCTGTGGTCGGCGCTCACAGCACACCTGATTTTCTGCTACATAGCAGCGAACAGCAGATCGCTGCTATGTAGCAGAGCCGATCGTGCTGTGCCTGCTTCTAGCCTCCCATGGAGGCTATTAAAGCATGGCAAAAGTAAAAAAAAAAAAGTAAAAAAAAATGTGAAAAAAATAAAAAAAATATAAAAGTTTAAATCACCCCCCTTTCGCCCCAATCAAAACAAATCAATTAAAAAAAAATCAAATCTATACATATTTGGTATTGCCGCGTTCAGAATCGCCCGATCTATCAATTAAAAAAAAGCATTAACCTGATCGAAAAAAATTCGAAACGACAGAATTACTTTTTTTGGTCGCCGCAACATTGCATTAAAATGCAATAACGGGCGATCAAAAAAACGTATCTGCAGCAAAATGCATTCAATAAAAACATCATCTCGGCATGCAAAAAATAAGCCCTCAACCGACCCCAGATCATGAAAAATGGAGACGCTACGAGTATCGGAAAATGGCGCAATTTTTTTTCTTTTAGCAAAGTTTGGAATTTTTTTTCACCACTTAGGTAAACAATAACCGAGTCATGTTAGGTGTCTATGAACTCGTACTGACCTGGAGAATCATAATGTCAGGTCAGTTTTAGCATTTAGTGAACCTAACAAAAAAGCCAAACAAAAAAACAAGTGTGGAACTGCACTTTTTTTGCAATTTCACCGCACTTGGAATTTTTTTCCCGTTTTCTAGTACACGACATGCTAAAACCAATGATGTCGTTCAAAAGTACAACTCATCCCGCAAAAAATAAGCCCTCACATGGCCAAATTGCCGAAAAAATAAAAAAGTTATGGATCTGGGAATGAGGGGAGTGAAAAACGAACACGGAAAAACCAAGAATCCCAAGGTCATGAAGGGGTTAAAAAGTTATGCTCTAGTGAATAGGTAATAATCCATTATAAAGCAGAAAAAAAAAAACACAACACAAAAAAAACCCCCACAAAAAAATAAATAAATTCAAAAAATGAAATATAAAAAAAAAATCTAATAAACCTAATCGCTATGTCAATAGGAATAGCATCTCTAAACTTTCTTGATCATATCGTTCAAACCATTTGGGTACAGGGTTTGTAACCGAAAAATCTAAAACGATTCCTTCTTGTTTAGTGTTTGATTGCGATTAAGCAGTCCAGAAGGTATCAGTTCTACTGGTGTAACTATTAGGCCGCCGTCACACTTGCGAGTTTTACGGACGTAAGAGTGCAGAAACTACGTCCGTAAAACTCGCAAAACATACGGCACAATTATTCTCTATGCCCCTGCTCCTATTTGCCGTATTAAACTGATCCGTATTATACGGTTTTCTACGGCCGTACAAAATCGCAGCATGCTGCGTTTGTCACCGTACTGCGCAAGAAATACGCCAATGAAAGTCTATGGAAGCGTGAAAAATACGGATTACACACGGACAAGCAGTGTGACTTGCGAGAAATACGCAGCGGTGTTAGAGAGAAAAGCCGGTAAAATCACACTGACAGCTTACATTAGAATAGGTAGAATAAATGTGTACACATATAATAGGTATATATATATATATATATGTCAGTAGACACATATATGTATATATATATTAATATTTATTCCAGCGCTATACAGCTTGAAAGCCGGTAATTCAATTACCGACTTTTTCTTTCTCCTTCCTAAACCCGACATGATATGAGACCTGGTTTACATACAGTAAACCATGTCTTCTCCCCCTTTTTTTTGCATATTCCACACTATTAATGTCAGTAGTGTGTATCTGCTAAATTTGGCCGTTCTATCTACTAAATTAAAGGGTTAAATGGCGGAAAAAATTGGCGTGGGCTCCCGCACAATTTTCTCCGCCAGAGTAGTAAAGCCAGTGACTGAGGGCAGATATTAATAGCCTGGAGAGGGTCCACGGTTATTGCCCCCCCCCTGGCTAAAAACACCTGCCCCCAGCCACCCCAGAAAAGGCACATCTGGAAGATGCGCCTATTCTGGCACTTGGCCACTCTCTTCCCATTCCCGTGTAGAGGTGGGATATGGGGTAATGAAGGGTTAATGCCACCTTGCTATTGTAAGGTGACATTAAGCCAAATTAATAATGGAGAGGCGTCAATTATGACACCTATCCATTATTAATCCAATACTAGTAAAGGGTTAAATAAAACAGAAACACATTATTTAAAATTATTTTAATGAAATAAAAACAATGGTTGTTGGAGTATTTTATTCTACGCCCAATCCAGTCACTGAAGACCCTCGATCTGGAACAAAAAAAAACATAATAAACCAACAATATCCTTACCCTCCGCAGATCTGTAACGTCCAACGATGTAAATCCATCTGAAGGGGTTAAAATAATTTGCATCCACGAGCTTTGCTAATGCAATGATGCTCATGTCTGCAAAACCCCGGAGAATGTAGGTAAAGTAGGTCAATGACCTATATTTACCTTCATTTGCGGTGAGGCGCACTCTGCTGGTTGTCCTCATATGAACTCGAGCCTGGGAGCTTTCTAGGAAAGTTCCCACGATCTAGGGACAACCAGCAGAGGGCGCCTCACCGCAAATGCAGGTAAATATAGGTCATTGACCTACTTTACCTTCATTTTCCGGGGTTTTTGCACCCATGAGCATCATTGCATTAGCAAAGCTCGTGGATGCAAATTATTTTAACCCCTTCAGATGGATTTACATTGTTGGACGTTACAGATCTGCGGAGGGTAAGGATATTGTTGGTTTATTATGTTTTTTTTGTTCCAGATCGAGGGTCTTCAGTGACTGGCTTGGGCGTAGAATAAAATACTCCAACAACCATTGTTTTTATTTCATTAAAATAATTTTAAATAATGTGTTTGTGTATTATTTAACCCTTTACTAGTATTGGATTAATAATGGATAGGTGTCATAATTGACGCCTCTCCATTATTAATTTGGCTTAATGTCACCTTACAATAGCAAGGTGGCATTAACCCTTCATTACCCCATATCCCACCGCTACACGGGAATGGGAAGAGAGTGGCCAAGTGCCAGAATAGGCGCATCTTCCAGATGTGCCTTTTATTGGGTGGCTGGGGGCAGATGTTTTTAGCCGGGGGGGGGGGGGGGCAATAACCGTGGACCCTCTCCAGGCTATTAATATCTGCCCTCAGTCACTGGCTTTACTACTCTGGCGGAGAAAATTGCGCGGGAGCCCACGCCAATTTTTTCCGCTATTTAACCCTTTAATTTAGTAGATAGAACGGCCAAATTTAGCAGATACACACTACTGACATTAGTAGTGTGGCATCTGCAAAAAAAATGGAGAGAAGACATGGTTTACTGTATGTAAACCATGTCTCAAATCATGTCGGCTTTAGGAAGGAGAAAGAAAAAGCCGGTAATTGAATTACCGGCTTTCAAGCTATCTAGCGCTGGAATAAATATTAATATATATACATATATGTGTCTACTGACATATATATATATATATATATATATATAGACAGTATATATATATTTTTTTTTATTTTTGGGACACATGGATCACTTCTATAGCGGTATGTTGGTTTTGCTAGCCTGCGAGAAAACCACGCAGTACAGATGCCATGCGGATTACATACGGAGGATGCCATGCGCAAAAAACGCTGACACACCCTGCCTACGGAGGAGCTACGGACCACTATTTTCGGGACTTTTCAGCGTATTACGGCCGTAATATACGGACCGTATTGTTTTACGCTGTGTGTGACGCCGGCCTTAGTTGGAATTTTTTGCTGTGCTTTAATACCATACGCTGCGATAAACTATGCTGAAGGAAACCGATTTTAGCATTATGACGGTGATAATAGATAGATAAATAGATAATAGATGATAGATAATAGATAGATAATAGACAGATAATAGACAATAGATAGATGATAGATAGATGATAGATAGATAATAGATATACCGTATATACTCGAGTATAAGCCGAGATTTTCAGCCCAAATTTTTGGGCTGAAAGTGCCCCTCTCGGCTTATACTCGAGTCAAGGTGGGTGGCAGGGTCGGCGGGTGAGGGCGCTGAGGTATACTTACCTAGTCCTGGCGATCCTCGCGCTGTCCCTGCCGTCCCACGGGTTTCTGTGCTGCACCTTCTTCGCCTCTTCAGCAGTCACGTGGGACCGCTCATTAAAAAAATGAATAGGCGGCTCCACCTCCCATAGGGGCGGAGCCGCCTATTCATTCCTCTAATCAGCGGTGCCGGTGACCGCTGATAGAGAAAGAAGCTGCGGCACCGAAGACCAGGCAGAGGGACAGCGCGAGGATCGCCAGGACTAGGTAAGTATAGCATATTCACCTGTCCTCGTTCCAGCCGCCGAGCGTCGCTCCATCTTCCCGGTCGGCGCCTCCATCTTCCCGGCGTCTGCGCTCTGACTGTTCAGGTCAGAGGGCGCGATGACGCATACAGTGTGCGCAGCGCCCTCTGCCTTGATCAGTCAGAGCAGAGACGCCGGGAAGATGGAGGCGCCGGAACGAGACGCTGGGAGCTGCAATCAAGGGAGGTGAGTATGTGTTTTTTTTTTTTCATTGCAGCAGCAGCAGCGGCGGCGGCAGAGATTTATGTGGAGCATCTATGGGGCACAATGAACGGTGCAGAGCACTGTATATGGCACATCTATGGGGCACAGTGAACGGTGCAGAGCACCGTATATGGCACATCTATGGGGCACAGTGAACGGTGCAGAGCACTATATGGGGCACAGCTCTGGGGCACAATGAACGGTGCAGAGCACTGTATATGGGGCACAATGAACGGTGCAGTGCACTGTATATGGGGCACAGCTATGGGGAAATATGAACGGTGCAGAGCACTATATGGCACAGCTATGGGGAAATAATGATCTATTTTTATTTTTGAAATTCACCGGTAAATGCTGCATTTCCCACCCTAGGCTTATACTCGAGTCAATAAGTTTTCCCAGTTTTTTGTGGCAAAATTAGGGGGGTCGGCTTATACTCGGGTCGGCTTATACTCGAGTATATACGGTAGATAGATAATAGACAGATAATTGATAGAGAGATAGACAATAAATATATAACAGATAGATGATAGATAGATAGATAGATAGATAGATAGATAGATAGATAGATAGATAGATAGATAGATAGATAGATAGATAGATAGATAGATATAGATAGATAACACTGGTCTACAAAAAAAAAATTCTGGCATGGACTTTAAGAACAGTTTTAGACTAATTTGAGGGTGCTGAATTCAAATCTGATCTTATAATTTCTCTATCACATCACGTTTTTGCGCTTATAGGTATATCACCCATTTTAATGAATTCCATGATAAATATAAGTAGTGTATAAAAGTGCCAGTTAATACGGTTCACTAAAGTAAATTTAGTTTTCATTTAGTCTCCCAATAAATGTGAGAATATCTTTGTTTTCTTTGAACATGCATAATTCCCATTTGTTCTGATAACACCCTTGTTTTCTGTGCTACTGGGACAGTAGAGCTACAGCAGAGCATTTGGGTTAAAACTGAACGGCCTCAGCGACAGAGTTTGGCATCTGGCGATAAGAATGTCATCCATGATCCTCTAGTGGATAGGAAGGACATTGTCTTTCCTCCCTTACACATAAAACTTGGATTGATGAAGCAGTTCGTCAAAGCTCTCAATCACAGTGCAGAATGCTTTATCTATATATGTTCAACTTTTCCCGGTCTTAGTGAAGAGAAGAAAAAGGCTGGAATATTTGATGGACCTCAAATAAGAACACTTATGAGAGACCCAAATTTTATCACATCAATGAATGAGACAGAAGAAAGAGCTTGGAATGAATTTTGTAATGTGGTGCAGAATTTTCTAGGGAATAAGAAAGCCGACAACTATGAAGAGACTGTGGAAGAGCTACTCATGAGTCTGCGAAATCTTGGATGGAGAATGAGGATCAAGATTCACTATTTACACAGCCATTTGGACTTTATTCCAGAGAACCTTGGGGATGTGAGCGAGGAACAAGGGGAGCGTTTTCATCAGGACATTAAAACAATGGAAGAACGGTATCAAGGCCGGTGGGACTCACACATGATGGCTGACTATTGCTGGAGCTTGATGAGAGACAACTAAGAAGCTGTACATCACAGATCAGCCAAGAAAAGAAAGTTCAAATAACAGCCATTTGCCATTCATCTGTGCGCCATATATATGTGGTTTTATATTTTTTAATTTAATTCTGTAAGTATATTTGATTTGCTGTACATAGACTTTGTAATCTTTGTTATTCCTTGATTAAAAATATACAAAATGTAGTACCGAAAATCATAAAACATTAGGAGTAATTTTCATCAAAAATTGAAAATATCTCGAAATCCTGATGTGGTAGCCAAAAATGGAGTTCATATTCGTAACCAGCAGCCAAAATTGACTTAAAATATGTTTTAAAACCTTTTGCCAGAAAAAATGCGTTGACCAGTGTAATAGATAGATATAGATAGATAGATAAAAGACAGATAGATAATAGACAGATAGATAATAGATATTTTTCATGTGCAGCAAGAACTACCATTATAATTCTACCAACTACATCTATCCGGACACTCCGATAAGCTCCCCACGAACTTTACTCGACTTATATATTTTCTCTGAGAAAATTGCCTCTGAAAAGAAATTCCACTCCATTTTCAATAAAGAGCAGAGAAGCAATAAGAACATTTGTTTAAGGATATTAATTTGCATAAACGCAGACATTAAGAAATATCTTGCCTTTGCAGGCGACGTAACATGCATGAGCAAAGCAAAAGAAATAGCGAGTAATTGTTCTGGATAATCCAGTGCTCTGTTAATAAGATGTAAGTATCGTTGTTAATGCCTTCACAGAAGCCGCATGAGATTTCAGATAAATTTCAGTAAAACGGTAGGGAAAAGGGAATTTAATTTAACAGCTATAAATTGCTAATGTTACTCAGCCCGGCAATGTTACTGAAATTGCTTTTTTTGTGTGTGTTGTACGAGGCAGATATCACGATAGACAGTAATTAAAAGTAAAGTGAAAATGTCACCGTTTTCGGTTGTAAAAACTTTGTATTAAAAAAAAAGATTGTGCGGTCCCTCCAGCTCCAGTGTGTAAGACAGGGCGATATTTTTACTCTAGACTTCAGTTATCCTTACAAAGAACAGATTATCTCTCATAAGGTTGTGCAGCGCCCCAGGGTCCTGGTCGTTGCAGTAATGTCGTTCTTCCACCAGGGGGAGTGATGTTATGTCTGATGGCAATAAAGGAGATCACCTTACCAGGTATCACAAACCACACAACACACTTCACACTCCAGTCCACCAGGGGGAGCTATGCTCCTATTTAGTAGGGCACTCTTCACAATTAGGTAAAACTGGTGGGCTGGATAGGAAGCTAGGCAGAAGCTGACTGGGCTTCACCCAGGCAGCACCTGTCAGGCAGACAGGGGAGAGGAGGAACATCAAACCATTGCAGACAGAGAGGTCCCTGACAGGGGTGGGATCCTGTCAAAGGCCTAGATAGAAGGCCACGGAGCTGCGCCTGCCCCACGTGCAGCAGCATCCTAAGAAAGGACACGAAGGGAATTGCGTTGCTGAGAGTGAGAAACGAAGTCATAGCGAAAGGAGAGAAAATCAGAAGGAGTTCTGCCCTGTAAAAGGCTGCCTCCTTCTGAGGCGCAGAAGCCGGTAGCCAGAACACTGAGGGAGCAATCGTCTCCAAGCCTTGCTTCAGAGACTGGTAGGACAGCTAGTTCCATATTAGTTGCCCGACCCATACCCAGGAGGCATGGTGGCAACTTGTGGGGGCTGGGGCGTCGTAGGGTCCCTGTAAAAAGCCTCAGGCCATCAGTCATATGGGTTTGTCCTATCCATGCCATCAGGGGGACAGAGAGAAAGAGACAGAACATTTAGAACACCAACATCAGTTGTGAGGACCTCACCGAGAAGCTCAGCAGGGAGGTACTACAACACTCAGGCGCTAGAGGAAGGCTACTGATTTCCACCTGGAAAAGGGGACTCTGGAATTGCCTTCAGACCAGCCGGACTCCGCCTGCCCTGTGATCTGGTGCTTTGGACTGTGGATGCTGAAGCCTTCAGTAAAGGTAAAGAGACTGCAACCTTGTGTCCTCGTTATTCACTGCGCCTTACAACATCCACCATTCACCATCTAGACTCTGGGAAGCCCTGGGGACATACTTCACCTGTGGGAAAGTACACCATCTAGCTGCCATAACATCACCCCAGCGGACCCCTAAGCAGTGTCGGTCACCCTGACCAAATACCACAGGTGGCGTCACGAACACTATCCCTTTAAAGACCTTTCCCCATTTTTCAACGGACGTCCCCTAGGGCCACGGACCGGGTCAGACACCGTGACATCCCCCTTGATAACCGAAGGGCCCGGCTCCGAGTACCCCACTGCCCAAAGGGGGGACGATCCAGTTGCCTAACTATAGAATGGATCCTTACGGTAATTCATTTACCGTGGCATCTGGAGGCTCATATTAAACCTTTCTGTCGCCCTAGAAGCGATGGCTGCAGGCAGCAGTATACAGGAGCGCACTCTGTGCCTGGTGGTCCATAATATCTGCTCAAAGTCGGTGCCTTAGACTTCTAGAAGTAGAAAAGTTCCCATCCAGGACCGTATTATACTCATATATCTGACTTTCTACAAGCTTTGTTTTATATTGAGTAATTATAGGGATTGTTCGACACTTAAAGGGAATCCGAAAGGTCCCACATGCCCTCCGACCCACCAGCATTTGTATATTTTGAGAAAAATGTCTTTATGTGCCTCCGCGCTGCATTGATATACACCGATATAAATTGAGACCAAAAGTAACTGACAAAAAGGGGGACACTGGAAGAACAAGCAATTGATGGTCTGCATCGATGATGATTCGGTGATCAATGCGCTATTCAATTGTGAGCGTCGTGCTATTCCAGTGAACCCCCGATGGGCAGTGTGTCAACAGATACAATCAGACAAAAAAGCCGACAGGGACTTGTAGATGCAGTTGCAATCCAAAAGGACCAATCGGGTTATGTATGCGTTTATGTTGCTATGTAGGTAATGCAAAAAACAGTTTTTAAAAAATGAAAAAATATTCACCAATGAAAAATATATATCGATAAAAAATATAAAAAATTAGTAACCTGTTTGGTAAACACAGTAATACAACATGTGTGCCCCTAGACCATAATAGCCACCCTACTCAGGATAGAATACTGTTGGTGCGTAGTCTGGTGGAGCACACAATATAAATTTTGTATTCCCCTGAGGAAGCCACGAGCGAAACGCGCGTTGGGGCGCATGTCAACCCCTCACTCACAATATGGGTAAGAACCTCTAGCGATTAGGATTTGTCTCACTACTCTTGGTATTGATTTAAATGTATATGGTCACAGACCTCAGTGAACTATGGCATCTTAAATACCTTCTTTTGTGGTGATTATGAATCTGTCATTGCTCTAATATTCCATGACACTAATCAATGCACCGTCACTTTATATTAATGTACTACTCAATACTTTGGTTCTCATTGTCCCTGTATTTGTCGGTGTCGGGTGACACTTTTTTTGGTGCACCCTTAACCGGATTTAAACATCTCTGTATTGACATAACTGTATGTGTAATATATGTGTATTGTCTATTATTGATTAAATCTTTTTAACTACTATTTGTTTGTGGTTTATACGCTCCAAGTAATTTGTTAATATCCCTTGAAGCTGTGTAGGACCGCGTGTGGTAGCAGATGGTGTGACGTCACACTCCGTCTCATGTACGGAGACCTGAAGGGGCCATACTTCCCTTACGCGTTTCAGAGATAGCGCATCCTCCTTCGTTAGAGGGTAGTGCAAGGTTGCTAGTCCCTGATAGTTTTATAGCCTGTCGGTTGTATTCCACTGGTCAAATAAAATATCTCCAACACTATATATACAGTAGTATAGAACCAAAAACACATGGGCTACTTGCACAGTGAACAAGTCTGTAGAAATCTGTTCACACCACCAAAGAACTTGAAGACACAAAAACACACAGAGAGGTCAAAAATACTCTGTTGTAAAAAAGTCACAGTAAATAAGCAAGTGCTAGTCAAAAAATGAAAAAAATACAGGGTATTTAGTTAATACGTTTTTTTGCAAAAAAAAATGTATGTTAAGCTGCTCCACCAATCGCCAAGGTATACCCATAATAGAGCAGTCCTATCTAATGTATATAATCCCTATCTGATGTATTTAACCCCTTCATGACCGGGGGATTTTTCATTTTTCCGTTTTCGTTTTTCGCTCCCCTCCTTCCCAGAGCCATAACTTTTTTATTTTTCTGTCAATTTGGCCATGTGAGGGCTTATTTTTTGCGGGACGAGTTGTACTTTTGAACGACATCATTGGTTTTAGCATGTCGTGTACTAGAAAACGGGAAAAAAATTCCAAGTGCGGTGAAATTGCAAAAAAAGTGCAATCACACACTTGTTTATTGTTTGGCTTTTTTGCTAGGTTCACTAAATGCTAAAAATAACCTGCCATTATGATTCTCCAGGTCATTACGAGTTCATAGACACCTAACATGACTAGGTTATTTTTTATCTAAGTGGTGAAAAAAAATTCCAAACTTTGCTAAAAAAAAAAAAATTGCGCCATTTTCCGATACCCGTAGCGTCTCCATTTTTCGTGATCTGGGGTTGGGTGAGGGCTTATTTTTTGCGTGCCGAGATGACGTTTTTAATGATAGCATTTCAGTGCAGATACGTTCTTTTGATCGCCCGTTATTGCATTTTAATGCAATGTCACGGCGACCAAAAAAACGTAATTCTGGCATTTCGAATTTTTTTCCCGCTACGCTGTTTAGCGATCAGGTTAATACTTTTTTTTAATTGATAGATCGGGCGATTCTGAGCGCGGCGATACCAAATATGCGTAGATTTGATATTTTTTTTATTGATTTATTTTGATTGGGGCGAAAGGGGGGTGATTTAAACTTTTATGTTTTTTTTATTTTTTTCACATTTTTTTAAACTTTTTTTTTTAACTTTTGCCATGCTTCAATAGCCTCCATGGGAGGCTAGAAGCAGGCACAGCACGATCGGCTCTGCTACAGCTATGTAGCAGAATTGCACGTGTGCTGTGAGCGCCGACCACAGGGTGGCGCTCACAGCGACGGGCAATCAGTAACCATAGAGGTCTCTAGGACGTCTATGGTTACAATGGAGACGCATCGCCGACCCCTGATCATGTGACGGGGGTCGGCGATGACGTCATTTCCGGCCGCCCGGCCGGAAGCGGTAGTTAAATGCCGCTGTCTGCGTTTGACAGCGGCATTTAACTAGTAAATAGGTGCGGGCAGATCGCGATTCTGCCCACACCTATTACGGGCACATGTCAGCTGTTCAAAACAGCTGACATGTCCCGGCTTTGATGCGGGCTCACCGCCGGAGCCCTGCATCAAAGCAGGGGAGCCGGCATCGGATGGTATAGTACGTCCGATGCCGGTAATTGGTTAAAAACCTGATCATCTGTATAGTACCTGTATAAGCAGGGTTCAAAGAGAAAAAATATCCATGTGGACATGCAGGATGGAACAGCTACAATGCAAATGACCCCCAGAGGAGTGGTGGACTCCCCAGTCTTGTAGAAACAAGAGAACAATTATAGAACCAAAAACACATGGGCTAGTTGCATAGTGAACAAGTCTGTAGAAACCTGTTCACACCACCAAAGAACTTGAAGACACAAAAACGCACAGAGAGGTCAAAAATACTCTGTTGTAAAAAAGGTCACAGTAAATAAGCAAGTGCTAGTCAAAAAATTAAAAGAAATACAGGGTATTTAGTTAATACGTTTTTTTGCAAAAAAATGTATGTTAAGCTGCTCCACCAATCTCTCGTGTATGGAGAACTGAAGGGGCCATACTTCCCTTACGCGTTTCGGAGATAGAGCATCCTCCTTCGTTAGAGGGTAGTGCAAGGTTGCTAGTCCCTGATGGTTTTATAGCCTGTCGGTTGTATTCCACTGGTCAAATAAAATATCTCCAACACTATATATAGTATAAAGGATTTACAATAATATATAATACAAGAACCTAAAAATGGTATACTTGATTTTGCACCAATAAAAACTAGGTTAAATAGCCGAAATAAGTCAAAAGTAGCCTACTAAAAATAATGAAAAAGAAAACATAAAAAATAAAAATAAAAGTTTCAAAAGAGCAGAATATTAAAAGAAAGGAGGAAGACCAAAATGATCCTCATTATTTGCATACTTATTCAAAAACAATCAATTCAATATCATAATTTGATCAATTAGGAGCCAAGGTATTTAATTTAAAGGGAACCTGTCACCTGAATTTGGCGGGACCAGTTTTGGGTCATATGGGCGGAGTTTTCAGGTGTTTGATTCACCCTTTCCTTACCCGCTGGCTGCATGCTGGCCGCAATATTGGATTGAAGTTCATTCTGTGTCCTCCGTAGTACACGCCTGCGCAAGGCAATCTTGCCTTGTGCATGTGTGTACTACGGAGGACAGAGAATGTACTTCAATCCAATATTGCGGCCAGCATGCAGCCAACGGGTAAGGAAAGGGTGAATCAATCACCCGAAAACTCCGCCCATATGACCCAAAACCGGTCCCGCCAAATTCAAGTGACAGGTTCCCTTTAAAAATCCACGTGGATTCAACACGAGACATTAACATTAAATTATTCCTCCCACTCCAGCTCCTGGGATCACATTCCAACCCCCCAAAATACTATCCTTAGGGAATTGGATGTGTTTAATTAAAAAGTGGCGAGATAGGGGGTGTCCCATGAGTTCACGCTTGATGTTATAAATGTGCTCCCTAATACGAGCTGAAAGGGCACATTTAGTTCGACCTCCATACAACTTCCCACATGGGCTGATGATGAAATAAATTACGCCCTTCGATTGACATGTTATGAATTCATTAATTGGAAACGCTTTCGAATTGCCTGATTTAACAATTGATTTAAAGGATTTTGGTCTATTTGAGGCGTTCATGCAGCCATAGCAATGGCCACACATAAAAAAGCCTCTCTTTGTATATGAGAAGTGGTTATCTGTTTTATCACTGGTTAGTACTTTTTTTATTTTTGTTTATATTTGTATTATTTCTTCTTTTTATCCCTCCGTTATTATTTTGCACAGTTGAAGGCTATTTACAGAAGACATATGTATAGTTCTTTCTAAACACCGTGCCCAACAAGCCCTTTATACTGTATTACACATACAGTAAATGGATTTTATCCGAAGGGGGCTACATGTTATATTAGGGGGGGTGCAATAGAGCAGAATGTTGGATGTTATACATGGGGAGGCAAGGGACAAGATGTTATATACTGGGGATGCAGTGGGGCCGAGGGGCAATAGAGAAGAATGTTGGACGTTATGCACTGGGAGGCAAGGGGCAGGATGTTATATACGAGAGGGGTAGTATATAGTGGGGTAGTGGGGCCACATGTTATACACTGAGGGGTGAGGGGCTACATGTTATACACCGGGGGCAATAGAGCAGAATGTTATACACTGGGGGCAAGGGGCCAGATGTTATATACAAGGGGGGGTAGTGGGGCCAGATGTTATACACTGAGGGGTGAGGGGCTACATGTCATACACGGGGGGCAATAGAGCAGAATGTTATACACCGGGGGCAATGGGCCAGATGTTATATACTGGGGTGGCAGTGGGGCCAGATGTTATACACTGAGGGGCTACATGTTATACACCGGGGGGCAATAGAGCAGAATGTTATACACCGGGGGCAAGGGGCAAGATGTTATATACGAGGGGGTTAGTGGGGCCAGATGTTATACACTGAGGGGCCACATGTTATACACCGGGGGGCAATAGAGCAGAATGTTATACACTGGGGGCAAGGGGCAGGATGTTATATATGAGGGGGGTAGTGGGGCCAGATGTTATACACAGAGGGGTGAGGGGCTACATGTCATACACCGGGGGCAATAGAGCAGAATGTTATACACCGGGGGCAAGGGGCAAGATGTTATATACGAGGGGGGTAGTGGGGCCAGATGTTATATACTGGGGTGGCAGTGGGGCCAGATGTTATACACTGAAGGGTAAGAGGCAGGATGAAAAACTTGAGGTCAGTGGCTAAGATGTAAGTCCAATACTTTTGAACATCTAGACCCCGATTCATTTACCAGATTTTCCCAGATAAAAAAACTGCATGACATTTTCCATTTTTTGTTGTTTTCAGGCCAGTCCCGGCCAGTGCTGACAACTTTTTAAAAAGTGGGTAGAGCTTGGGCAGGACAGCAGGAAGTGACCAATAGCAAATGATTCATAATTTATGGCACAAATTATGACAGAAATATACGCCAGCCTCTAACTAAGGTACATTTGTGTCTCTGGCGCACGGTAACGGAGAGATGCGCCGATTTCATTAAGAGACTCTTGCTTGCCATTTATTGGATTCAGTGCATCTTATTCCTGGGCGCACGTCATCAACACTGGCATGCATAATTAATCGGGGACATCGAATCCTGTACGTGGCTGGTCCTACGCTCCATTATATCCAGTGTAGACAATGCTCTGTGAGCTAAACATCAGCAGCAGCTGCACTGATCTCTCTGACGGGATGCTGAGCTCACAGAGCATTGTCTATACTGGACACAAGAGCAGGACGAGCTCTGGACAGGATCGCTGCCTTGGAATGAGGCTGAGGAGCTGGAAATGACAAAGTATATCGGTGCGTCTGCTCTTCTATGACACCACATGAATATTTAAAGCAGCATCGCGATCATTACACCTCCATTCAGGGGAGTTTAGAGCCAGAGACCTTTCCTTTCCTTTCCTTTCAGATCTGCAGGTTTCATCTTTGTAATGCAGCAGATGATTATATCGCGTGCGCCGCCTTCAAATATGCTGCTCATTAACATTCAGTTACATCTCGGCGCAGGGGGACTGAAATATTTATTGATATTCCAAGGTGAAACACGATTGTCTCCAACCAAACACGAAGCACGAGGAACAGCAGAAAGAGGTAGCGCTGCTGCTGATCGAGATAAACGCTGCAGCAGAGCCGAGGAGGACGTCCGCCACAAACTATTGGGATATTAGTATGATGTGATATTGGCAAGTAAAGCTACCATGAGATTTCACAATACATACATGAATAAATAGATATTCTAGACCTGATGAGGCTGGTGTACTTACTGCAAAAATCCAAGAACGGTGATATATTCCTCTATATTTTAATATGATTTAATATCAGGTGGGAAAACTTTGCAGAAAGGAATACCACAGCCATTCGGACATTAATTTTCACAATAAGTACAGCAGTCTTATCAGGTCTATTTAATAATGTTGGAAACAGGAACACATGGGCTACTTGCACAGTGAACAAGTCTGTAGGATCATGTTCACACACCACCAAGAAACCTGAAGACACAAAAGAGAATAGTAAAACCAAAAACACTCAGTTTGAAAAAATTATTGCAGTAATCCGCAAGTGCTAGTAAAAGATGTAAAAAACAGGGTATTTGGTTGATACGTTTTTTGCAAAAAATGTATACTAAGCTGCTCTACCAATCTTCACGGTATACCCTTATCAGAGCAGTCCTAACTAATGTTACCCACCACTCCTCTTGGGCTATCTGCACAAAAGCTGTTCTACCCTGTATGCACACATGGATTTTTCCTCTCTGAACCCTGTTCACACAGGTTATATACAGATGATCAGGTTTTTAAATACATCAGATAGGGATTGCATACATTAGTTAGGACTGCTCTGATAAGGGTATACCGTGAAGATTGGTAGAGCAGCTTAGTATACATTTTTTGCAAAAAACGTATCAACCAAATACCCTGTTTTTTACATCTTTTACTAGCACTTGCGGATTACTGCAAACATTTTTTCAAACTGAGTGTTTTTGGTTTTACTATTCTCTTTTGTGTCTTCAGGTTTCTTGGTGGTGTGTGAACATGATCATACAGACTTGTTCACTGTGCAAGTAGCCCATGTGTTCCTGTTTCCATAATTGTTCTCTTGTGTCTACAAGACTGGGGAGTTCCACCACTCCTCTTGGGCTATCTGCACAAAAGCTGTTCTACCCTGTATGCACACATGGATTTTTCCTCTCTGAACCCTGTTCACACAGGTTATATACAGATGATCAGGTTTTTAAATACATCAGATAGGGATTGCATACATTAGTTAGGACTGCTCTGATAAGGGTATACCGTGAAGATTGGTAGAGCAGCTTAGTATACATTTTTTGCAAAAAACGTATCAACCAAATACCCTGTTTTTTACATCTTTTACTAGCACTTGCGGATTACTGCAATAATTTTTTCAAACTGAGTGTTTTTGGTTTTACTATTCTCTTTTGTGCTTTCTATTTAATAATGTTGCAGATTATTTTGTGATATCTGGTGACAGACATAACTAAAATGGATTTCCTATGACTCCATATGTGATCAGGTGGGGTACAATACATGGGACCCTTATAGATTGACAGAGTAAATTGGCTACAGGTCATGTTCGTTCCATGCTGGTCCTGAAGCTCAGCTCAGCTTCATTTCTAGTTATTGTGATCCTGAGGGTCAAACACCCCCGGAGATCAGACTATGGGTGCTACAGATATGATTGCAAATCTTTGAAAAGTTTCATAATTAACCAAGAGCTTGCAATCTAACAAGTTACCTTTATATGACCACTATGCAGCTAACCTTTTTCTTTTGAAATAGATAATTAAGGAAAATCCCAATGGCTAGCAGATGTGAGGTCAGTGTTAGGCCTCTTTTCCACTTGAGAGAAAAAAAACGGTCCGAAATCTGGACCGAAAAAAAGGGATGAAAAGTATGCGTCTGTCATGCGAGTTCAATGCGATTTCTTAATTGCACCATCCGTTTTACATCCGTATGACATCAGTATGCAATCTGTTTTTTTTCTCTGCAACTATTTTTATACAGTCATTTACAGGACTATTTACAGCGTTCAATGGCACAGAATGGTAAAGTATTCGTAAAAAACGGATGGAATACGGATGGTCCGTATTCCATGCGTTTTTTTTCTCGCACCCATTGACTTGCATTGGCGAGTCTCATCCGAGACTCGCAGCAAATCGCAGCATGCTGCGATTTTTTTCTCAGTCCGATTTCAGCTGAGAAAAAAATTGCAAATGGAAGGTCACCTATTGAATAACATTGGTCCGAGTGCAATCCGATTTTTTATCGGATTGCACTCGTCCGTTTTTCTTGCAAGTGGAAAAGAGGCTTTAGCTTGACATACAAGAATGCAGAGAAGAGTAGATTTATGACCGGAGATAATAGTTGGGAATCACATCATTTTCTAAGACTACAGGTACCGTCGCACTCAGCAACTTTCCAATGATCACGACCAGCAATACGACCTGGCCGTGATCGTTGGAAAGTCCTTGTGTGGTCGCTGGGAAGCTGTCACACAGACAGCTCTCCAGCGACCAACGATGCCGAAGTCCCCGGGTAACCAGGGTAAACATTGGGTTACTATGCGCAGGGCCGTGCTTAGTAACCCGATGTTTACCCTGGTTACCATTGTAAAAGTTAAAAAAAAAAAACAGTACATACTTACATTCCGGTGTCTGTCCTGCGCCGTCAGCTTCCCTGCACAGTGTCAGCGCCAGCCGGCCATAAAGCAGAGCACAGCGGTGACACAGTCAGTGCGGGAAGCTGACGCCGGGGGCAGACACCGGAATGTAAGTATGTACTGTTTGTTTTTTTTAAACTTTTACAATGGTAACCAGGGTAAACATCGGGTTACTAAGTGCGGCCCTGCACTTAGTAACCCGATATTTACCCTGGTTACAAGTGAACACATCGCTGGATCGTGTCACACACGCCGATCCAGCGATGACAGCGGGTGATCAGCGACCAAATAAAGGTCCTGATCATTCCCAGCGACCAACGATCTCCCAGCAGGGGCCTGATCGTTGGTCGCTGTCATGCATAACCATTTCGTTAACGATATCGTTGCTACGTCACAAAAAGCAACAATATTGTTAACGAAATTGTTATGTGTGAAGGTACCTTAAGACACATCTTGTAGTTCTCTGAATTTCAGCCCTGTAATGAGTCACCAGAGTGGAGGTAAATGAGTGTATCTTGTGTTAACAGAAAGTCAATGCCAATTATGATCCTTGTTCAATTCAAGGAAGATACATTGCTGCGTCAAATTGATCCATGTTCTTCCATCCATACATCTGTGCCATTTCCATGACATCAGGTTTTCTTTTGTTATTCATTCTTATTTTAGGCAATTGTATATTCTGTTTTGTTTTGTGCCCTTTTAAAAATCTTTTACCGTATATACTCAAGTATAAGCTGACCCGAGTATAAGCCGACCCCCCTAATTTTGCCACAAAAAACTGGGAAAACTTATTGACTCAAGTATAAGCCTATGGTAGGAAATGCAGCAGCTACTGGTAAATTTCAAAAATGAAAATAGATGCTCCACACCGTTCATTATTGCCCCATAAGATGCTCCATATAAAGCTGTGCCACATATAATTCTCCATATCGTTCATTGTTGCCCCATAGATGCTCCATATAAAGCTGTGCCACATATAATGCTCTGCACCGTTCATTATGGCCCCATAGATGCTCCATATAAAGCTGTGCCACATATAATGCTCTGCACCGTTCATTATGGCCCCATAGATGCTTCATATAAAGCTGTGCCACATATAATGCTCTGCACCGTTCATTATGGCCCCATAGATGCTCCATATAAAGCTGTGCCACATATAATGCTCTGCACCGTTCATTATGGCCCCATAGATGCTCCATATAAAGCTGTGCCCCATATATAATGCTCTGCACCGTTCATTATGGCCCCATAGATGCTCCATATAAAGCTGTGCCACATATAATGCTCTGCACCGTTCATTATGGCCCCATAGATGCTCCATATAAAGCTGTGCCACATATAATGCTCTGCACCGTTCATTATGGCCACATAGATGCTCCATATAAAGCTGTGCCACATATAATGCTCTGCACCGTTCATTATGGCCCCATAGATGCTCCATATAAAGCTGTGCCACATATAATGCTCTGCACCGTTCATTATGGCCCCATAGATGCTCCACATAAAGCTGTGCCATATATAATGCTCTGCACCGTTCATTATGGCCCCATAGATGCTTCATATAAAGCTGTGCCACATATAATGCTCTGCACCGTTCATTATGGCCCCATAGATGCTCCATATAAAGCTGTGCCCCATATATAATGCTCTGCACCGTTCATTATGGCCCCATAGATGCTCCATATAAAGCTGTGCCACATATAATGCTCTGCACCGTTCATTATGGCCCCATAGATGCTCCACATAAAGCTGTGCCATATATAATGCTCTGCACCATTCATTATGGCCCCATAGATGCTCCATATAAAGCTGTGCCACATATAATGCTCTGCACCGTTCATTATGGCCCCATAGATGCCCCACATAAAGCTGTGCCATATATAATGCTCTGCACCGTTCATTATGGCCCCATAGATGGTCCATATAAAGCTGTGCCACATACAGGTCCTTCTCAAAAAATTAGCATATAGTGTTAAATTTCATTATTTACCATAATGTAATGATTACAATTAAACTTTCATATATTATAGATTCATTATCCACCAACTGAAATTTGTCAGGTCTTTTATTGTTTTAATACTGATGATTTTGGCATACAACTCCTGATAACCCAAAAAACCTGTCTCAATAAATTAGCATATCAAGAAAAGGTTCTCTAAACGACCTATTACCCTAATCTTCTGAATCAACTAATTAACTCTAAACACATGCAAAAGATACCTGAGGCTTTTATAAACTCCCTGCCTGGTTCATTACTCAAAACCCCCATCATGGGTAAGACTAGCGACCTGACAGATGTCAAGAAGGCCATCATTGACACCCTCAAGCAAGAGGGTAAGACCCAGAAAGAAATTTCTCAACAAATAGGCTGTTCCCAGAGTGCTGTATCAAGGTACCTCAATGGTAAGTCTGTTGGAAGGAAACAATGTGGCAGAAAACGCTGTACAACGAGAAGAGGAGACCGGACCCTGAGGAAGATTGTGGAGAAGGACCGATTCCAGACCTTGGGGAACCTGAGGAAGCAGTGGACTGAGTCTGGTGTGGAAACATCCAGAGCCACCGTGCACAGGCGTGTGCAGGAAATGGGCTACAGGTGCCGCATTCCCCAGGTAAAGCCTGTTGCTAAGTGGTCCCAAGTACTTTTTTCTGATGAAAGCAAATTTTGCATGTCATTCGGAAATCAAGGTGCCAGAGTCTGGAGGAAGACTGGGGAGAAGGAAATGCCAAAATGCCTGAAGTCCAGTGTCAAGTACCCACAGTCAGTGATGGTGTGGGGTGCCATGTCAGCTGCTGGTGTTGGTCCACTGTGTTTCATCAAGGGCAGGGTCAATGCAGCTAGCTATCAGGAGCTTTTGGAGCACTTCATGCTTCCATCGGCTGAAATGCTTTATGGAGATGAAGATTTCATTTTTCAGCACGACCTGGCACCTGCTCACAGTGCCAAAACCACTGGTAATTGGTTTACTGACCATGGTATTACTGTGCTCAATTGGCCTGCCAACTCTCCTGACCTGAACCCCATAGAGAATCTGTGGGATATTGTGAAGAGAAAGTTGAGAGACGCAAGACCCAACACTCTGGATGAGCTTAAGGCCGCTATTGAAGCATCCTGGGCCTCCATAACATCTCAGCAGTGTCACAGGCTGATTGCCTCCATGCCACGCCGCATTGAAGCAGTCATTTCTGCCAAAGGATTCCAAACCAAGTATTGAGTGCATAACTGAACATTATTATTTGTTGGTTTTTTTGTTTGTTATTAAAAAACACTTTTATTTGATTGGATGGGTGAAATATGCTAATTTATTGAGACAGGTTTTTTGGGTTATCAGGAGTTGTATGCCAAAATCATCAGTATTAAAACAATAAAAGACCTGACAAATTTCAGTTGGTGGATAATGAATCTATAATATATGAAAGTTTAATTGTAATCATTACATTATGGTAAATAATGAAATTTAACACTATATGCTAATTTTTTTAGAAGGACCTGTATATGCTCTGCACAGTTCATTATGGCCCCATAGATGCTCCATATAAAGCTGTGCCACATATAATGCTCTGCACCATTCATTATGGCCCCATAGATGCTCCACATAAAGCTGTGCCCCATATAGAATGCTCTGCACTGTTCATTATGGCCCCATATATGCTCCATATAAAGCTGTGCCACATATATGCTCTGCACAGTTCATTATGGCCCCATAGATGCTCCATATAAAACTGTGCCATATAGAATGCTCTGCACCATTTATATGGAGCATCTATGGGGCCATAATGAAGCTGTGCCATATATAATGCTCTGCACCGTTCATTATGGCCCCATAGATGCTCCACATAAAGCTGTGCCATATATATTGCTCTGCACCGTTCAGTATGGCCCCATAGATGGTCCATATAAAGCTGTGCCCCATATATATTGCTCTGCACCGTTGATTATGGCCCCATAGATGCTCCTTATAAAGCTGTGCCCCATATATATTGCTCTGCACCGTTGATTATTGCCCCATAGATGCTCCTTATAAAGCTGTGCCATATATAATGCTGCTGCTGCAATAAAAAAAATCACATACTCACCTCTCTTGCTCAGGACGCCGACGCTTTCAATATTTACCTGCTCCTCGTGCGACTCCGTCTCCAGCACTGATGCTCAGCAGAGAGCGCCCACTGACTACGTCACCGCGCCCTCTAACCTGAGCGTCACTGCTAGAGGATGCTGCAGACAGAGCCGCACCGGAGCGAGGAGCAGGTAAATATCGCGCAGCGCTGCGCTCCCCGTATACTTACCTGCTCCTGGTGCGGTCCCTGCAGTCCCTGGCTTCCCCGGCGCTGCATCTTCTTCCTGTATTGAGCGGTCACAGTTACCGCTCATTTACAGCAATGAATATGCGGCTCCACCCCTATGGGAGGTGGAGCCGCATATTCATTGCTGTAATGAGCGGTACCATGTGACCACTCAGTACAGGAAGAATCTGCAGCGCCGGGGAAGCCAGGGACTGCAGGGACCGCACCAGGAGCAGGTAAGTATAATTACACAGCCTCCGCTCTCCCTCCCCTGCTGACTGCCCTTATATGACTCGAGTATAAGCCGAGAGGGGGACTTTCAGCCCCAAAAAATGGGCTGAAAATCTCGGCTTATACTCGAGTATATACGGTACATTGTTAACTGTCTACTTTTGGGATTAAATTTATATAATGTAATAATTTTGTTCCTCTTGCTCTGTAAACCGCACCCCTGAAGCCATATACTACCTGTAACAGGAGACCAATCAGCCTGTAAAGCGATTGATGGTGGCAGAGAGAAGTTTTTCTTGGGTTATTGTGGAGCTGGCAGTGACCATACTGGGGAGTATACAGTTAGGGCCAGAAATATTTGGACAGTGACACAATTTTCGCGAGTTGGGCTCTGCATGCCACCACATTGGATTTGAAATGAAACCTCTACAACAGAATTCAAGTGCAGATTGTAACGTTTAATTTGAAGGGTTGAACAAAAATATCTGATAGAAAATGTAGGAATTGTACACATTTCTTTACAAACACTCCACATTTTAGGAGGTCAAAAGTAATTGGACAAATAAACATAACCCAAACAAAATATTTTTATTTTCAATATTTTGTTGCAAATCCTTTGGAGGCAATCACTGCCTTAAGTCTGGAACCCATGGACATCACCAAACGCTGGGTTTCCTCCTTCTAAATGCTTTGCCAGGCCTTTACAGCCGCAGCCTTCAGGTCTTGCTTGTTTGTGGGTCTTTCCGTCTTAAGTCTGGATTTGAGCAAGTGAAATGCATGCTCAATTGGGTTTAGATCTTGAGATTGACTTGGCCATTGCAGAATGTTCCACTTTTTGGCACTCATGAACTCCTGGGTAGCTTTGGCTGTATGCTTGGGGTCATTGTCCATCTGTACTATGAAGCGCCGTCCAATCAACTTTGCAGCATTTGGCTGAATCTGGGCTGAAAGTATATCCCGGTACACTTCAGAATTCATCCGGCTACTCTTGTCTGCTCTTATGTCATCAATAAACACAAGTGACCCAGTGCCATTGAAAGCCATGCATGCCCATGCCATCACGTTGCCTCCACCATGTTTTACAGAGGATGTGGTGTGCCTTGGATCATGTGCCGTTCCCTTTCTTCTCCAAACTTTTTTCTTCCCATCATTCTGGTACAGGTTGATCTTTGTCTCATCTGTCCATAGAATACTTTTCCAGAACTGATATAAAAATACCCAAAGACTAACAAACGGACTCCCAATACTAATAAATAATAAATATATATATATATATGTAGGACAAAGAAATATACCTATATATATAGAAGGTCACAAGAGGATAATTCAAATAAAAAAGCCTTTATTAATAATAATAATATGGCAGCATTATCACAGAAAGTGCATGTGCTTGGGGAATACACACAGGTATACAGGTAAAAATATACGATAAAAAATATATATATATGTCTCTAAGAGGTCCCACAATCTATTTATAAGCGCATGTCAAGAAAGATTATTATGTGCATACACAGGAGGCATTATAAAAAAGTACAAGAAGTGCTAAAACAAATAATATTGGTGTAACTGTGTCCTTAATAAACCAGTGTACAGAAAGAAGTGTACTGAAAAAAGTATAACCATGAATTTGCGTGCAAAATTCGCATATAAAGATAGACTAAGTCTATAAGGTGCCAAGTGTCCTCCTCTGCACAATAATATCAAAGATACACGCAGCGATATATATTTTTAAGATGTGTGGGAATGTACCAAATGCTCGATGTATATATACCTGATGATCCTGCGGGCCCAAGCACAGAGCACCCCGACGCGCGTTTCGAAAGGTTCTTCGTCAGGGAGTGATGTGCAGGCAGAACCAAGGGGCTATATAAACTCACCAAAGACGCCGATAAGTGTGAGCAAAGAATATTGCGGCGCACGCGCTGTCAGGAGGACACCGGAAGCGCTCAGAGCCAGCGTCACGTAAACCGGCAGTGGAGAAGCCGCTGCTAGGTAACCAAGACGCTGGATGCGCGCCAGCCGGGACACAGGCAGCGCATGCGCACATTCATGCCCAACACTATAGACTCTGGGTGGTAAGAGACGATGTCAGGTATGGAAATTAGCCGGGCGGGGAACTGAAACTGAGTGAAGGCGGAGGAAAGAAAGAAAAAAAAGGGGAGGGAAAGATCTATATGAAACCGCTTAAACCACAGATCAAAGAAAACGGTCACTACAAGGGAAAATCGATGTGGAAACATTCATATACATTGATCTAACGAAACTGGTAGCTACCATATAATGCACCCTCTCGATATATGTGTAAAAGGAAAATATAATACAAATAAATATGCAAAGAAAAAATAAAAAATAAAAAATATAAATAAATAACTACTTTATCTCATTGCTATTATATAGTGTATAATATACTGTAAAGCATATCACATGTATATCAGTGGCCATAGAAAACATAATATTTAAAAAAGTGTTTTACACAAAAAAGTGAAAACGACAATTATATAATAAATATAATAATTGAGACATAAATAAACATAATGTGACGAAAAGGTCTTTGTCTTCCATTCAATGAGATCATTATAGAGAAATCTTGACACGATCATGGTATCACGGGATCAAAGAAACATCATTCCAAATAATACGGGCTAAAAGAAATTGATTATAAAGTTAAAAAAAAAAAAAAAAATCACTAAAATCTGTAAACATTGATACTGAAAACATGTTTATATATAATATAATAAAAGACAAAAGGGAAAGGAAAGAGGGGAGGGGGGGAGGGGGGGAAGGGTAGGAAAGGGAAAGGAGAGGGGAGGGGGGGGAAGAGGGGAAGGGGGGAGGGGAAGAGGGAGAGGGGAGGGAGGAGGGGGGAGGGGGGAGGGGAAGAAGGAAAGAGGGGAGGGGGGGAGGGGGGAGGAAGGGAGGAAAAAAAAAAAAAAAGGAGAGAAACGAAGATACCATATAAATAAAAAATATATTTTTTGGTGTTCTGCTGTTATGGAATATGTCCACATAAATATAATATATCAAATTATTATCAAATTTAAAAAATATAATATAGTCGTAGACAAAAATTACGATCTAAACCATACAACGACATATAGGAGGGGAACATAAAATGTATTTTTATATCATATCCGGGTGGTCAGCCACTCTTCTTTTTTCTTTTTAGCAACTAGTGAGTAGTTTTTTACATATATATACATATATACATACCTTTTATTTTATATATATTTTGTGCCCATTGTTGCTATTACGTTTTTTCTATCCCTTTTCCAGAACTGAGCTGGCTTCTTGAGGTGTTTTTCTGCAAATTTAACTCTGGCCTGTCTATTTTTGGTATTGATGAATGGTTTGCATCTAGATGTGAACCCTTTGTATTTACTGTCATGGAGTCTTCTCTTTACTGTTGACTTAGAGACAGATACACCTACTTCACTGAGAGTGTTCTGGACTTCAGTTGATGTTGTGAACGGGTTCTTCTTCACCAAATTAAGTATGCGGCGATCATCCACCACTGTTGTCATCCGTGGACGCCCAGGCCTTTTTGAGTTCCCAAGCTCACCAGTCAATTCCTTTTTTCTCAGAATGTACCCAACTGTTGATTTTGCTACTCCAAGCATGTCTGCTATCTCTCTGATGGATTTTTTCTTTTTTTTCAGCCTCAGGATGTTCTGCTTCACCTCAATTGAGAGTTCCTTTGATCGCATGTTGTCTGCTCACAGCAACAGCTTCCAAATGCAAAACCACACACCTGGAATCCACCCCTGACCTTTTAACTACTTCATTGCTTACAGGTTAACGAGGGAGACGCCTTCAGAGTTAATTAGCCCTTAGAGTCCATTGTCCAATTACTTTTGGTCCCTTGAAAAAGAGGACGCTAGGCATTACAGAGCTATGATTCCTAAACCCTTTCTCCGATTTGGATGTGGAAACTATCATATTGCAGCTGGGAGTGTGCACTTTCAGCCCATATTATATATATAATTGTATTTCTGAACATGTTTTTGTAAACAGCTAAAATAACAAAACTTGTGTCACTGTCCAAATATTTCTGGCCCTAACTGTATAAATATATATTCCATGTGTTGGAATCAGTGGTGTATTCCTATACGGTCACTGTGAGCTTCCCAATAAACTGCCTACTAGGGAGCGCAGACGTCGCCTCGTCCATCAATCGTTGGTCGATTGTGTATTATCCAGACGATTGAAGGCAGTGGAGTGCTGTTCTTTGACGATGGGTTTAAAGCAAAATATCCCCTATCCACAGGGTTATTGATCACTTGCTGATCACTGGAAGTCCCACCATTAGGTCCTTAGCTCATCCCAAGAATAGAGCTCTGGAGGGCTCAAATTGAGTGGAGCAATGGTCTCACATGTGCATAGTGCAGCGCCCCAGAGACCTTGTCGTTGCAGTATGGCCCCAAGGCGAGTAGCGGTACGTCCGATGGCACTAAAGAGTTCTCCTGACCAGGTATCACCAGAACACATTACACTTCACACTCCGGCCACTAGGGGGAGCAAAAGGCTTTATTTATTGGGCCACTCCTCACACTGGTAAAACTAGGGGCTGGGGAGGAAGTTGGTCAGAAGCTGACTGGGTTGGAACCAGGCAACATCCCGTGGCAGGGGGTGTTGTGGGGAGAAGACACAGGGGGGTCCCTGTCAGGCGTGGGAACCTGGCAGGTGCCTAGCGACAGAACAGAACGTTACGGAACCGCGCCTGCACACCTTGCGGCGGTATCCTAAGGAAGAGATAAGAGGGGAAGAATATTGTGGAACAGTGTAAACGAGATCAGCACAAAGGAGAGCCAGTAAGAGTCGTGCCGAGAGAGGAAGGCAACATCTTACTGAGGCGCGTAGTCGGTGGCCGGATCACCGTAGGAGTAACTGACTTCACGCATTACTTCAAATTCCGCTGGACAGTTAATCATAGGTTGGCTGTCTACCTTTCACACCTACGAAGACATAGGGGGCAGCATTAGGAGAGGGGCGTCTCTAGGGTCCCGGAAGACCTCCAAGCCTTCCCGTCAAACGGGTGGCGTCCTAGCCATAACATATCTGGGGGACTTTAGAAACTAGCAACATCTGGAACCAAAGAAAGAGAGAGAGAGCTGTAGAGAATGAACGAAGAGAAACAGCAGTTGTGAGGACTATTCCGAATGCTCAGCAGGGTAGGACTACAACAAACAGGCGCTATTGGTAGGCAACGATTTCCATCTGCGAGGGAAACTCTGGATGTGCCCATCGGACCGGCCGGTCTCTGATAGCCCAGTTGAACGTGCTCTGGACTGAGTGTACTGAAGCCTTCAGTAAAAGGTAAAGCGACTGCAACCCTGTGTCCTCGTTATTGCCTGCACCTTACACCATCTCTATCCACACTACTGGGAAGCCCTGGGGATTTACTTCACCTGTGGGAAGGTATACCATCCGGCTGCTATTCCATCACCCCAGCGGACCCCACAGCAGCGTCGGTCACCCTGACCGAACACCACAGGTGGCGTCACGAACTCCTGACAGACTTTCCCACCACCTTCATTGGACGCCCCTTAGCAGGGTTGCGGACCGGGTCTAGCCACCGTGACAGCCTCAGAACCGAACCCGAGAGGCCCGGTACCGAAACGTCGTGGCCCTGCGTCTGGGGGCGCTCCACATTCAATGGGAGGAAGGTGGCCAGAGTAAAAGAATGGTCCCCTTTTCCAGGTCAATAGACCAATCAAATTATTTCATCTTAGGTCACCATTGTCCACTATCTTATGTGTGCAACTACCCCACTGCACTGCTGTTGACTCCTTTGCAGTGTTCTATCCGTATTGTGTTCCTGACACTTTTTATATAAAGCGATTGGGAAGGCAGAGACCGTAGTAAACCACCTCTGCCTTCTTCATAAGGAGTTTCTGACTGCAGCTTCCTGCTCCAGAAGAAACATCATATGCAAACCACCAGACCTTTAAAGTAGTTCTGCGAGTAGTTAACTTGTCCAGTTTTGGGGTAGGATTTCTAATGATTATGCAGAGAGCTCCCCCTAGTGGTGACTGTAGTAAGACAAGGTTATGATTTATTACGCCCTATATCAGAAACAATATTTCACTGCTAAAGCAAAAAAAGTGTATTTGCACCTTTTTGTCTTGTTTTTGGTGTTTTTCAACAGCTTTTCATTTACACCTTACTCATCTTTTAATTTGCACCTTTTTAAATTTAATGTTATGGGTGCTCTCCAGATTTATAGGGCTTTTTATACAGTATTTGTCATTTAATACAAAGTTTGAGGTTTCCAGATGTCTTCAGCTGCTGGTTCATCATTGCAGAATTATTATTCCAAAAAGGCACAAAATTTGGCTCAATTTTTATTTGAGTTCTCCCCAAGAGTTATTATTATGTACACCGGTTATTTTTACAGTTTGTACAGTTTAGCAAAAGGTGAGATTTTTTTGGTGCCAAAAAGTAAAAAAATAAAAAATAAAAAAAAAGACAAAAATAAATATAATTTCTGATTTTGCCCAAAATTCATAAACCACATGCTCCATTTTGAAAAATTTGGCGCACAAAAAAAAAATACCGCAAGACAAAAAAGAAAAGTGCTTATAAAAACACATGAATGATGGATCAAACCAAAGATGTAGCTGTCCACAATACTTTCACAACAGACTGACAAAATCCACATTCATACCCCGGCTACTATACAAGAGATCACCTGAGGTCATAACACAGAAGAGATGGAATCGCAATGACACGGATGTAAGGTCGTCTCTTGTGCGGCTGGAATACTTTTATGTTGTAATCAAGTATAATTGATCATGATAACAAATCTGAAGGGGAAACTAAGTATAAGACGGTGTCTATTAACCGTGGTTACTGTCACAATGGATGAGGCTGGTGTGGAGAGCAGAACAAATGCCTTTCCTGCTAACCACCCAATGCCTTCTCTGCTCCCCATCCATGCCCACCTTCTCTCTGCCCAATGCACTTTGCCTCCCTGCTCCCTTCTCAATGCCCTCCCTCCCAATGTAAACTGTCTGCCTCCCTGTCCAATGCTCTCCATGCTCCCCTCCCAATGCCCTCACCGCTCTGCACCCATGCCCTTCCTGTGTAAGGAGGTGAAGCACAATGAGAGTCTGGGGGCGGTTACCTTCTCGGCTCTGTGCCTGGAACCATTGATCTGTGCTGCAGGTTCCCCAGGGGACAGACTTAGAGACTGGGACAGGAAGAAAGCCAGGCAGAGAGCGGGAAAGGCACGCACGCAAGACATAGAGCAGCGTGAGCAGAGATCAGAGCAGGGTGCAGCTGCGCTCCGGGAGAGAGAGAAATCTCCCGGTCAGAGGACAATTACAGGGAGGTTGCCCAGAAAGACTGCATCTTGTGAGTACCTGAAAGCGGACTCTGCTGTGACCGGTGAGGGGCGCTTTGAGACCCATGTAAAGACATTGGCCCGTATAGAGACTGCGACCCCCTGGTACCCACGGTATCAGTACAGAGACTGTGATTCCTGGTACAGAGACTTAACAGTGCAGAGCCCCTGATTCCTGCTGTGCTGTAAAGGCTAAAGACTCAGAACTTGTGCATATCACATTAACTCCCGAAACCCCAAGCAGCAGGCTCCAGCAGGCACTATTTTATTGCTAGTTATTTCCCATTGCTTCCTCCAAGCGAGGAGAACCTTATTACTGTTATTAAACCCCTCAACTGTTGGTCTGTCTGTTCCGTGGTGACACACTCAGTACCTGCATCCTATTACACCTGCACAATGCAGTCTGCCTGCCTCCCTGCTCCACATAAATGCCACCTACCTCCTTACTCTCTGAGAAATGCCATCTTCCTTCCTGCCTCCCTCCCTGCTCCACATCCACTGCCACCTACCTCCCTGCACTGTGCCTAATGCCATCTGCCTGCCTCCCTGCTCCACACCCAATGCCACCTACCTCCCTGCCCCTGCATAATACCGCCTGCCTTCTTGCCTGCTTCCCTGCTCTAGAGCCAAAGCCACCTACCGCCCTCCTCTCTACCCAATGCCATCTTCCTTCCTGCCTCCCTCCCTGCTCCACATCCACTGCCACCTACCTCCCTACACTGTGCCCAATGCCATCTGCCTGCCTCCCTGCTCCACACCCAATGCCACCTACCTCCCTGAACCTGCATAATACCGCCTGCCTTCCTGCCTGCCTCCCTGCTCTACTGCCAATGCCACCTACCACCCTCCTCTCTGCCCAATGCCATCTGCCTTCCTGCCTACCTCCCTGCTCTACAGCCAATGCCACCTACCTCCCTGCCCCTGCATAATACTGTCTGACTTTTGCCTGATTACCTGCTCCACACCCAATGCCACCTACCTCCCTGCTCTCTGTCCAATGCCGCCTGCCTTCCTGTCTGCCTCCCTGCTCCCCACCAATGCCACCTACCTCCCTGCCCCTGCATAATACCGTCTGTCTTCCTGTCTGCCTCCGTGCTCCACACCCAATGCCACCTACCTCTGCTTTCTGCCCAATGCCTCTGAATTTTTTTATTGGCTCTCTATGACAAGCAGAATAGACCCAAAAATATTTCAGATCTTAAATGGGTTATCACCTTTCAAAAAAAGTATTTTCTATAGGTTCCCTCAGCAGTTAAATAAAAAAAATAGTGTTTTACTTACCCTGTTTGGGTAAAGCACTTTGTCTGGGTGGCTTTTCCCAGTGTCCTTCTAGTGTCGACATTACTGTAAACAACTGAGCTCAGTGGCTCTGCAGATGGAGACAGCACGGACTGCTCGGAACCATGGAGCCCATCGACTGGCTGCAGTGACAAAACTAATCAGTGAGCTCAGCACCTCTGAGCAGCTTGTGCTATCTACACCTGCAGAGCTATTGCTGCCAACGTGGTGCCACCACTGCAAACAAGCTACTAAGACTCTGGACCCAAGTAGGATAAGTAAAGCAGTAGTTTTTTTTTCTATTGTAGGAAAACCTTTTTTGAAAGACAACATCCCCTTTAAGACCCCCATAGATTAGCATTGACCGAATGTACCAATATTGCCTGACACTGTAATGTGTATGGGGTCTCCCGAGTCTCCAGAATGTCGGATTTCTGAAGATTTATTGACTTGTTCTCCATAACATAAATTACCAGCGGACACACAGCGAACACAAGAATTATGGCCCTGAGTCTTCAAACAGAACTCTGGTGAACACTTTTTAAAATGTTGCTACATTTTTGTGCATCTCTTAGTTGCACAAAAATTTTGCGACCTTTGTAATTTTTACACTAGTCGCAGACACCTCCAACAACTTTTTGACAAGTGGACAGAGCTTAGCCTCCAAAGGGACATATGTAACACCCCAGGTAACTGGTTGTTACAGTGATGTTGCCATCCCTTCAGGGAGGGTGATATCATGCTTGGAGGCAAGGAGGATTTCCTTTATCAGGTAGAGCACCTACCCGCAACACATTCTAAATCCAGGCCAGAAGGGGGAGCTCTGAACCCAGATTCAGGGGAGCGTCCCCCAGATAGATATATCCTGGTCTGGAGTTAGACAGTTGTTCAGAGACAGTGGAGGAGAGAGCAGTGAGAGCAGAGAGTGGAGTCGTGCAGCCACGTGTGAGCTGCAGCTCCAGGAATGGAAGATAACCTGAAGGGTTGGAATGTAGTGAGCATCTGAGGAAAGGAGCAAAGGAGAAGGAAAGGGCTTAGAGGGAAACTGGGACCGGGTACCCTCTGAGCCGAAGCGCAGGAACCGGGCACCGGGAGCCCGAGGTTGTGTTGAACTCTAGGTCGCACAGCAGAACTGGAGGTCAAAGGACTTTATGTAATTTGCCCACACCCACACCTGAAGGTGCAGCAGTTCCCGAAGAGCCCGGGTCTAAGATTAAAATAGATAAATCTCCGGGTCCGGATGGCATACACCCACGAGTACTAAGAGAACTAAGTAATGTAATAGATAAACCATTATTTCTTATTTTTAGTGACTCTATAGCGACAGGGTCTGTTCCGCAGGACTGGCGCATAGCAAATGTGGTGCCAATATTCAAAAAGGGCTCTAAAAGTGAACCTGGAAATTATAGGCCAGTAAGTCTAACCTCTATTGTTGGTAAAATATTTGAAGGGTTTCTGAGGGATGTTATTCTGGATTATCTCAATGAGAATAACTGTTTAACTCCATATCAGCATGGGTTTATGAGAAATCGCTCCTGTCAAACCAATCTAATCAGTTTTTATGAAGAGGTAAGCTATAGACTGGACCACGGTGAGTCATTGGACGTGGTATATCTCGATTTTTCCAAAGCGTTTGATACCGTGCCGCACAAGAGGTTGGTACACAAAATGAGAATGCTTGGTCTGGGGGAAAATGTGTGTAAATGGGTTAGTAACTGGCTTAGTGATAGAAAGCAGAGGGTGGTTATAAATGGTATAGTCTCTAACTGGGTCGCTGTGACCAGTGGGGTACCGCAGGGGTCAGTATTGGGACCTGTTCTCTTCAACATATTCATTAATGATCTGGTAGAAGGTTTACACAGTAAAATATCGATATTTGCAGATGATACATAGTAACATAGTAACATAGTTAGTAAGGCCGAAAAAAGACATTTGTCCATCCAGTTCAGCCTATATTCCATCATAATAAATACCCAGATCTACGTCCTTCTACAGAACCTAATAATTGTATGATACAATATTGTTCTGCTCCAGGAAGACATCCAGGCCTCTCTTGAACCCCTCGACTGAGTTCGCCATCACCACCTCCTCAGGCAAGCAATTCCAGATTCTCACTGCCCTAACAGTAAAGAATCCTCTTCTATGTTGGTGGAAAAACCTTCTCTCCTCCAGACGCAAAGAATGCCCCCTTGTGCCCGTCACCTTCCTTGGTATAAACAGATCCTCAGCGAGATATTTGTATTGTCCCCTTATATACTTATACATGGTTATTAGATCGCCCCTCAGTCGTCTTTTTTCTAGACTAAATAATCCTAATTTCGCTAATCTATCTGGGTATTGTAGTTCTCCCATCCCCTTTATTAATTTTGTTGCCCTCCTTTGTACTTTACAAAACTATGTAAAGCAGTTAATACAAGAGAAGATAGTATTCTGCTACAGATGGATCTGGATAAGTTGGAAACTTGGGCTGAAAGGTGGCAGATGAGGTTTAACAATGATAAATGTAAGGTTATACACATGGGAAGAGGGAATCAATAGACGGACTACACCTCAACAAACCTGGGAAACACACATTCGCCAGAAGACTCGCTACACTCATCAGGAGGGCGTTAAACTAGAAGAAGAGGGGACGGGAAGAAAAACATTAGACTCGAACAAAGACGACCCAGGAAAACATACTCAGAAGGGAGGTAAGAACATTTCTAAAACAATCCACAGTGAGGAGATTGGAACAAAACAAAATCCTCTAAACTGCATGCTCGCAAACGCCAGAAGCCTGACAAACAAGATGGAAGAACTAGAAGCAGAAATATCTACAGGTAACTTTGACATAGTGGGAATAACCGAGACATGGTTAGATGAAAGCTATGACTGGGCAGTTAACTTACAGGGTTACAGTCTGTTTAGAAAGGATCGTAAAAATCGGAGAGGAGGAGGGGTTTGTCTCTATGTAAAGTCTTGTCTAAAGTCCACTTTAAGGGAGGATATTAGCGAAGGGAATGAGGATGTCGAGTCCATATGGGTTGAAATTCATGGAGGGAAAAATGGTAACAAAATTCTCATTGGGGTCTGTTACAAACCCCCAAATATAACAGAAAGCATGGAAAGTCTACTTCTAAAGCAGATAGATGAAGCTGCAACCCATAATGAGGTCCTGGTTATGGGGGACTTTAACTACCCGGATATTAACTGGGAAACAGAAACCTGTGAAACCCATAAAGGCAACAGGTTTCTGCTAATAACCAAGAAAAATTATCTTTCACAATTGGTGCAGAATCCAACCAGAGGAGCAGCACTTTTAGACCTAATACTATCTAATAGACCTGACAGAATAACAAATCTGCAGGTGGTTGGGCATTTAGGAAATAGCGACCACAATATTGTGCAGTTTCACCTGTCTTTCACTAGGGGGACTTGTCAGGGAGTCACAAAAACATTGAACTTTAGGAAGGCAAAGTTTGAACAGCTTAGAGATGCCCTTAATCTGGTAGACTGGGACAATATCCTCAGAAATGAGAATACAGATAATAAATGGGAAATGTTTAAGAACATCCTAAATAGGCAGTGTAAGCGGTTTATACCTTGTGGGAATAAAAGGACTAGAAATAGGAAAAACCCAATGTGGCTAAACAAAGAAGTAAGGCAGGCAATTAACAGTAAAAAGAAAGCATTTGCACTACTAAAGCAGGATGGCACCACTGAAGCTCTAAAAAACTATAGGGAGAAAAATACTTTATCTAAAAAACTAATTAAAGCTGCCAAAAAGGAAACAGAGAAGCACATTGCTAAGGAGAGTAAAACTAATCCCAAACTGTTCTTCAACTATATCAATAGTAAAAGAATAAAAACTGAAAATGTAGGCCCCTTAAAAAATAGTGAGGAAAGAATGGTTGTAGATGACGAGGAAAAAGCTAACATATTAAACACCTTCTTCTCCACGGTATTCACGGTGGAAAATGAAATGCTAGGTGAAATCCCAAGAAACAATGAAAACCCTATATTAAGAGTCACCAATCTAACCCAAGAAGAGGTGCGAAACCGGCTAAATAAGATTAAAATAGATAAATCTCCAGGTCCGGATGGCATACACCCACGAGTACTAAGAGAACTAAGTAATGTAATAGATAAACCATTATTTCTTATTTTTAGAGACTCTATAGCGACAGGGTCTGTTCCGCAGGACTGGCGCATAGCAAATGTGGTGCCAATATTCAAAAAGGGCTCTAAAAGTGAACCTGGAAATTATAGGCCAGTAAGTCTAACCTCTATTGTTGGTAAAATATTTGAAGGGTTTCTGAGGGATGTTATTCTGGATTATCTCAATGAGAATAACTGTTTAACTCCATATCAGCATGGGTTTATGAGAAATCGCTCCTGTCAAACCAATCTAATCAGTTTTTATGAAGAGGTAAGCTATAGACTGGACCACGGTGAGTCATTGGACGTGGTATATCTCGATTTTTCCAAAGCGTTTGATACCGTGCCGCACAAGAGGTTGGTACACAAAATGAGAATGCTTGGTCTGGGGGAAAATGTGTGTAAATGGGTTAGTAACTGGCTTAGTGATAGAAAGCAGAGGGTGGTTATAAATGGTATAGTCTCTAACTGGGTCGCTGTGACCAGTGGGGTACCGCAGGGGTCGGTATTGGGACCTGTTCTCTTCAACATATTCATTAATGATCTGGTAGAAGGTTTACACAGTAAAATATCGATATTTGCAGATGATACAAAACTATGTAAAGCAGTTAATACAAGAGAAGATAGTATTCTGCTACAGATGGATCTGGATAAGTTGGAAACTTGGGCTGAAAGGTGGCAGATGAGGTTTAACAATGATAAATGTAAGGTTATACACATGGGAAGAGGGAATCAATATCACCATTACACACTGAACGGGAAACCACTGGGTAAATCTGACAGGGAGAAGGACTTGGGGATCCTAGTTAATGATAAACTTACCTGGAGCAGCCAGTGCCAGGCAGCAGCTGCCAAGGCAAACAGGATCATGGGGTGCATTAAAAGAGGTCTGGATACACATGATGAGAGCATTATACTGCCTCTGTACAAATCCCTAGTTAGACCGCACATGGAGTACTGTGTCCAGTTTTGGGCACCGGTGCTCAGGAAGGATATAATGGAACTAGAGAGAGTACAAAGGAGGGCAACAAAATTAATAAAGGGGATGGGAGAACTACAATACCCAGATAGATTAGCGAAATTAGGATTATTTAGTCTAGAAAAAAGACGACTGAGGGGCGATCTAATAACCATGTATAAGTATATAAGGGGACAATACAAATATCTCGCTGAGGATCTGTTTATACCAAGGAAGGTGACGGGCACAAGGGGGCATTCTTTGCGTCTGGAGGAGAGAAGGTTTTTCCACCAACATAGAAGAGGATTCTTTACTGTTAGGGCAGTGAGAATCTGGAATTGCTTGCCTGAGGAGGTGGTGATGGCGAACTCAGTCGAGGGGTTCAAGAGAGGCCTGGATGTCTTCCTGGAGCAGAACAATATTGTATCATACAATTATTAGGTTCTGTAGAAGGACGTAGATCTGCGGATTTATTATGATGGAATATAGGCTGAACTGGATGGACAAATGTCTTTTTTCGGCCTTACTAACTATGTTACTATGTTACTATGTTATGTAATATCACCATTACACACTGAACGGGAAACCACTGGGTAAATCTGACAGGGAGAAGGACTTGGGGATCCTAGTTAATGATAAACTTACCTGGAGCAGCCAGTGCCAGGCAGCAGCTGCCAAGGCAAACAGGATCATGGGGTGCATTAAAAGAGGTCTGGATACACATGATGAGAGCATTATACTGCCTCTGTACAAATCCCTAGTTAGACCGCACATGGAGTACTGTGTCCAGTTTTGGGCACCGGTGCTCAGGAAGGATATAATGGAACTAGAGAGAGTACAAAGGAGGGCAACAAAATTAATAAAGGGGATGGGAGAACTACAATACCCAGATAGATTAGCGAAATTAGGATTATTTAGTCTAGAAAAAAGACGACTGAGGGGCGATCTAATAACCATGTATAAGTATATAAGGGGACAATACAAATATCTCGCTGAGGATCTGTTTATACCAAGGAAGGTGACGGGCACAAGGGGGCATTCTTTGCGTCTGGAGGAGAGAAGGTTTTTCCACCAACATAGAAGAGGATTCTTTACTGTTAGGGCAGTGAGAATCTGGAATTGCTTGCCTGAGGAGGTGGTGATGGCGAACTCAGTCGAGGGGTTCAAGAGAGGCCTGGATGTCTTCCTGGAGCAGAACAATATTGTATCATACAATTATTAGGTTCTGTAGAAGGACGTAGATCTGGGTATTTATTATGATGGAATATAGGCTGAACTGGATGGACAAATGTCTTTTTTCGGCCTTACTAACTATGTTACTATGTTACTATGTGATAGAGACCCTATAAAAAGGCTCGCAATTTGGGTAACAGTCCCAGGACAGGAGAGAGAGGACTTTGTCACGGAGCCACAGGCATTAAGGACCTCGCATACGAGCGTGAGCAGGAAGGCTTACGGACCTCACCTGGGAGAGGGATCCACCATTGCCTCCAGGCCGGCCGGACCACATCACCACCTGTTGCTGGTACCCTGGACTGTGGCATGATTCAACCAGTAAACCAGGTAAAGACGTTACAACCCTGTGTCTTTCATTTTTTCCACGGCATCCACCACACCATCCCTGCCCAGCACACCAGGAGCCCTGGGTACCCAGTTTCACCTGTGGGAAGTGATGCCATCTTGCTGCCATACCATCACCCCCAGAGGACACCTTTAAGCAGCGTCGGTCACCTCTGACCGAAAACCACAGGTGGCATCACAAACTTTTATTATTTTCACATCCCCTTTAAAGACTGTTCCCCTTTTACTTGGGCGCCCAGGGCCACGGACCGGGTCGCCCCCACCGTGACCTCCCCTTTAACAACGACCGGACCTGGTACCGAGTATCCCCACTGCCCCGGTGGGCTACTCACAAAAATTACGAGAAAAATGTACTACAGTTTCTGATCGCAGGAATCTTATTACTCTGATGCTTGGAAGTTGAAAAATGAGTGAAACTGTATGATGAGGTTCATACCATGACGATGTTATTACACACTGCCAACGTTTCGGCCCTCGAGCCTTTAAAAAGGTTATCTGTGTAGAACATAAAATGCATCACAAATTAATATAAACAGAGAAAAAGTAAATTGATGGAAGTCTCCTAATATGACAAAAACACAATTTGTGAGATATTATCGGACGATAAAGTATAATAGACACTGCATCCTGTAAATAGGAGATTTGCATGACATAGGGGTTTTCATTCCCAAGTAAATGAGATATAACAGAGCACATGTGCTGGGGCCCGGTCTCTTGCTTCCTGGACGAACCTACGACCTGGTAGGATGAACTCCTACCATGCTAATGTAATGTATGACTATTGATTAAGTGTTATTTTGAGTGACTGTTTATATTTATTATCTATTATTAAGTAAATCCATATTAGTTTATTCAATTGTCATGTGAGCATTTATTTATTCGTCACAATTCTTTGAACCATAACAAAACACAGGGTTAATGTAACCTACCAGGAGTGCTCGCATGAATATGGTCCAGATTAGTGTGCAATCGAATAGGGCAATAAATGAGAAATTAAAAAGAAGGAAACAGATATAAGTTACCTGTATGCTTGCAGGCATGGCGTTAGGTCTCATGGCAGCGCGCATCGCAGGGTAGTGTGAACCGGATATAAATAGGTGCAGGAGGCGAATGGACGACTGTATTCAACATGGGTAACAGGAAACAGCTGTGCAGCGACATTGTGCCAATGGACCAGTGTGCATGCGCAAAACTACCGTCAGCCGAAAAGAGCCGAGGAAAGCCAAAGAGAGGCCGTGACTTGCACAGAAGCACGGTAAGAAGGAAACATAGTGCGCAGGAGAGGAGCGCTTTGAGCAACGAGTCATAGTATGTACAGGAAAACTAGTAAGTAGGTTAGAAGAATTAACAGATGAGTATGGGATGAAATGATTGTAATGAAATAAATAATTGAAATGAATAAATATACTTATAAAATGGTGAAATGAATATGATGAAATAGATTTATTGAAATAAATATGAAAGTGAAAGAATATAATAGGATCAAAGTAAGGAGACTGGAAAAAACAGGAGAATGGGGGGAGGAGAAAGGGGAGAAAAAGGAATAAAAAGAGATAATAAATCAAGACGGTAAATGAGAAGTTAATATCTGATGGCACGCTAATTGTCCTGTAAAAGAAAAGAGAATGTTATACTAAGTAACAATACGCAAATGGAAACACAAGTATACATGTTATTCAACAGAAGACCTCATATTCTCTGTTGAGCCCATAGGGTTCAAGTGTTTAGACCCTGTGAATCCAAAAAGCCTCCCTCTCCTTAAAGGTACCGTCACACTAGACGATATCGCTAGCGATCCGTGACGTTGCAGCGTCCTCGCTAGCGATATCGTCCAGTGTGACACGCAGCAGCGATCAGGCCCCTGCTGTGATGTCGCTGGTCGGGGAAGAAAGTCCAGAACTTTGTTTCGTCGCTGGACGTCCCGCTGACATCGCTGAATCGGCGTTTGTGACACCGATTCAGCGATGTCTTCGCTGGTAACCAGGGTAAACATCGGGTTACTAAGCGCAGGGCCGCGCTTAGTAACCCGATGTTTACCCTGGTTACCATCGTTAAAGTAAAAAACACAAACACTACATACTTACCTACCGGTGTCTGTCCTCGGCGCTGTGCTTCTCTGCTCTGGCTGTGAGCGCCGGGCAGCCGGAAAGCAGAGCGGTGACGTCACCGCTCTGCTTTCCGGCCGCTGTGCTCACAGCCAGAGCAGAGTAGCAGAGCGCCGAGGACAGACAGCGGTAGGTAAGTATGTAGTGTTTGTTTTTTTTACTTTAACGATGGTAACCAGGGTAAACATCGGGTTACTAAGCGCGGCCCTGCGCTTAGTAACCCAATGTTTACCCTGGTTACCGGCATCGTTGGTCGCTGGAGAGCGGTCTGTGTGACAGCTCTCCAGCGACCAAACAGCGACGCTGCAGCGATCCGGATCGTTGTCGGTATCGCTGCAGCGTCGCTTAGTGTGACGGTACATTTTGTCTGAGAATTCTGTTCCCACCCCTCCTGGTTAAAGATATTGACTCTAAAACCTGGAAGCGAACTGACAGCAATTTGTTGGCCTACGTGGACACTGCCAAGCTGGGAGCCCTGGAAAAGTCTTGAGAAGCTCACCTTGGAAAATATGACTTCTCGATCCACTAGCTCTCTGCCAACGGAGAACACCAACGCTGATGACCTGACAAGGGTAAGCTTTGAAAGTCCGAAAAGGGACCTCAATGAACACCTGGAGGAAGAATAAATCAGGACTTCTGCATAATCACAACCCCAGCAGTATTGGCAAAGTCAAGTGGGGAGGCCTACTGGAGCATCCCACTAGGACCCTGGGGTACACGGGCCGGGTCCGGTGGTCTTTAAAGGGGTGGTCATGGTGGAAGCAACCTGGTCCATGGCCCTGGGCGTCCAAGTAAAAGGGAAGGTCCTTAAAGGGATTATTTTGAATAAAGAATGTTCGCGACACCACCTGTGGTATTCGGTCAGAGATGACCGACACTGTTTAAAGAGGTCCACTGGAAATGATGGTACTGCAGCAGGGATGGTATGGCTTCCCACAGGTGAAGCTGAATCCCCAGGGCTCCCGGTGTAATAGGGAGAGATGGTGTGGTGCCAGAATCAGGGGACAGAAGGTTGAAGTCTCTTTACCTCTTACCGGTGGTTTTCGGCCACAGTCCAGGGTACTGGTAACAGGTGATGGTGAGGTCCGGTCAGCCTGGAAGCGATAAGGGATCCCCCTTTCAGGTGAGGTTGAAAGCCTTCCTTCCTGCGCTGTAAGGCGAGTCCCTTGCTGTCTATGGCTCCACACAAAGTCCTCTCTCTATCTGTCATAAGACAGTACCCGCATGGCAGGCAACGCAAGCCTTTTTACAGGTGTCTCTAATTATGGCCCCCGGCTCTATATGTTGCTGTGCCTTTGGGTGTGGGTGTGGACAGATGACCTGAGATCTTCTGCCCTCCGGTTTCTGCTGTGGGGCATACAGTCCCACGCAGCCTCGGACTCCTGGTGTCCGGTTCCTGCACTTTACCGTGGAT